>NC_085987.1:1536240-1872481 GCF_910591565.1 Cydia splendana | reverse complement strand
AGCAGAGAAAGCGGTATTATTGCTTGTCCTTGTCACAGTCTCACTTTTTGTTTGTTCCCCACCAAAAATTTAGTATGGTTTATGGTGGGCAACAAATAACCCGACCGAATTACGTAGATTGTTTTTGGTATGTTGTCAGGAATGTTAAAACGTGTTTTTAATTTTGTCGCTTTGCGCATGTTTTGTCCCTCACGGAGGCACGCGTATAGCTCATCTATGTAATACTAGGTCTATGGTTAGACTGGACAACTGTGGCGCAGCAAGCATAACAGCCGTATTCGAAGCGATAGAAAAACGAATTCAATTCTTCACATTGAACTATTATTACTTCGTATAGAACCGGCACAGAGAACCAGTATTTTGCCCCTCGAGCAACACCGGCTTCCAACACATCGGAAGGGAGGGGCCCAAGCGATATCTCACCGTACAAATCTTTCTGCCATTTTTCGCGGGGGAAGGTGCACACAGTCGCACTTCTCACACACTTACATACAAAATCCAATCTGTAATGACGACACAAATACATAGAAAATGACACACGTCAAAGGCAAATCTTGCAAACCTCGATCTCTTTTTGTGTACGGACGAGTGACAAGTGTCACAACACGCACACTAACACATTTTCGTTGAAGTATTCTGAGAGATGAGAAGTCGGATTTGTCGCTCGACCGATCCGCAATTTGTACTGAGCGAGCAAAATCGATAAATCCAACAATTACATGAGACTAAAATATAATAATTGTGTTTGAATGTAATTAAACGTATGATATGTAAAAAAAATATTACATGTGAAATGTAACACTTTCTTTTTGTAAATTTGATGTCCCCGACCTCTTTTTTATAACAAAAAACCGAGCAAACAGGCATTTTTGTGCAGCAGTGTTCACGCGCGCGTCTGGACTCGGTCTAGTGAAAAATCCAAGTGCAACTAGTTTTATTACCCGCGCTAGATTAGATTGACGCGCTAATCTTGTACCTCGGCAGAGGGGAAATAGTGCGAATGCCGCCTCCCTTCCGTGTTGCTCGAAGATTTTGCCCCATGAGTTGATGTTGTTTTGACCATAGAAGCGGAGCGTGAGTCTCGCTCTCGCGGCCTAAACGCGTAAGCGCCATGAGTGTTACGCGCGCGGCGCTTACGACGTTTTGGTCGCGGGGTACACGCTGCGATTGCGACAATTTCATTCGGCTCGATTCGGGAAATGAATTAGATATGCACTAGATATGAAATAGTAAATATATGTGACGTTCCACGGCAAAAGGTACCTTATGGCGGCTGGCGCCGCGATTCGGGAAATGAATTAGAGATTCCCTAGATATGATGCGAAATAGTAAAGTTATGTGACGTTCCACGACAAAAGGTGCGTTATGGTGGCTGGCGCTTACGTCGCATAGCGCCGCAATAATATTGGAGCGACGTTAATAATAGCGTAAGCGCCAACCGCCATAAGGTACCTTTACCCGTGGGACGTCACATATCTTTACTATATCGTATCTAGTTAATCTCTAATTCATTTCGCGAATCGCGCCGATTGTTTGGTATGGCTTCTCAATAGTAATAATAACTCAATGATTCTTTAGAGCGGTTTCGCACTACGTCCGATCCGAACCCGTGAAAATATTGTCCGTAGTAGCCGTAGAACTATTTCTATGGTAAGTTACGCACCGCACGTTGAATGACGGAAAGAAATCGGATGACGGAGATCGGATCTAGTGCGTAACTTACCATAGAAATAGTTCTACGGCTACTACGGACCATAATAGTGGGAAACCGCTCTTACTGTAAGTACCTACCTCGTGCTACCAAATTGAAACGATCCCAATAGAGTTCAAAAAAATTCTACAAAAAATACAAAATTCTTTATTTCCTTAAAAACCATTACATATTTTTACCAATGGCTGGTGTCTCCCTGTAAGTTATTTACAAAATAACCTGTGCTGGGAGGCACCGCACTTCCATATCTAATTTACAATTTATTTAGTATTATACTATCATATGTGACGTCCCACGGTCAAAGGTACCTTATGGCGGGTATGGAGTTATGCATACCCCAGTAATCTACAATAAATAAGCTATCGATAACACAAAAGATCAACCTTCTAGGTTGCGTAGTTACAGAGATATGATTTTTTGAAAATAATGTTGTGAAATGAGCAACTTTACGATAGAGAAGTTTTAAGTTTAGCCGCCTAGAAAACTATGTTCCTGAAGTAAGTTACATAGTTGACTACAAATAATAATGCCTTATATATCTGAGATTAAAAAAATATTGCGACTTGTTCTGTAATGCAAATAGAAACTTTTGATATCGACTGATTTATGTGTATACTAACCAATCTCTTGAAAATAAAGTTTTATTTCATTTTCATGATTGATTGCAATGAGCTCTCAAGATTTTAATTTTATCTATTAGAAAACGACACTGACAGACAGTTTAAGCAAAAAACAATACCGATTTAGAGGTGAAAATGTATTTTCTGACTTTTTCATATAAAATCACAAAATTGAATATTTTTACTTTTAATGAGACACACAATCAATTTTTCTGAGCACATATGAAAGAAATTCTGTCATTCAAATGAAATAAATCCTAAAACCCCAACTAAATACTATATTTAACCCCTTATGCCACTTTAAACTTACATAACAATAACAGTATTTGCTCCATACATTTACGAAAAGGTACCTTATGGAAATAAATCTAATAATACATCACTACAAAATATCAATCATATTATAGTTTATCTTTTATGAATAGAAAATATTAATTTACATTAAACTGCCCCCAATTTAATTAGTTCTTCGTCATAATAATCTTAAAAAAGACCAATAATTTGTATGTAATGAAAAGGTACCTTGTGGTCAAGTTACATGATGAGGCATGATGATGATGGAACAGTTAGGATAAACTAATAATATTTTGGGGTTAAGATGGTATAAATCGTCTATTTCTTATCAATAATATATTTCGGTTGCTATTGAAGATAAGCGGCATTGAGGTTCAATGACCTCAGATATTCCATAAGGTAATGCGTCGGGTATTGGCATTTTTCAGCAAACCAATGGCTGATTTACTGCATGCGACCAAACCAAATGAAGATTATTCTAGTTAAGAAAGACTTGACGAGAGTAACTTTGGTATAATAGCAGTCTACTTGGATTTGTGATGTCGGTCTATGTACGGTTATAATATTTGCGAGGCGCCCCAACCAGAACTGAAATTATCAAATTAGTTTTGCAGAATGCTAATACAGTTCTCTACCATACTTCTTTTCCCGTATTGACTAGTTTTTTTGGGAATTTTCAATCTTTTTTCCATAAGGTACCTTTTCTACTAAACTCTGAGACGACATTACTAGGCTTATAACTAACTTATAACAAAAATAAAAACAGGTAAACAAACCTTACGCATTAAGGTTTCAGATCACATAATAAAAAAAAAATGAGCATTTTTTCACCTCTTTACAAAACATTTAATATCTCCGAAACTAGAAACCCTCATAAGGTACCTTTTCCCGTGGAACGTCACATATACTTAATTATTATGTGTGTGTGTGTGTGTGTGTGTGTGTATGTGTGTGTGTATGTGTGTGTGTGTATGTGTGTGTGTGTGTGTATGTGTGTGAGTGTGTGTACTTGTGCGGCTTGGCTAGGCTACATAACCTAGCAAGTCTTCCACCTGATCGTAATTTTTATCTACTAACCAATTTACTACCTTATTTTTTACATCGTATTGTAGCTTTGGGTATATATCTAGTGCTTTGTTGAATATATTGTATAGGTGCGAAGAACGTTTATTATATTGCCTATTAGCAAAAGTGGTGTTGGTTTTAGGTAGGTGCATGGCAATATCTTTCCTCCGTCTTGTCAAGAGATTGCGATCAAAAGTTGTGGTTTTATGCTTTGGGGTCATCCATTAATTACATCACACGTTTAGGGGGAGGGAGGGGGTCAAGGAAATGTGACATGTTGTGACAAGGGGGAGGGGGGAGTCACAAACTTGTGACGTCACTTTAACTTCATCAGGAACCGAAAATTTATTAAAATTATTTTATTCGCTGTACAGTTAAATAACAAGTTTTTGGAACGATCATCGTTTTTATTAGTTTAATTTTCTTTCATAATCAGCTTTAGGTTATAAACTTATTAAAATTTAAATAATATTTTGGTTAAAAATAAATAATACTTAATTCGATTTGCCGATTTCGTAGAAAAAATGTGACGTCACACCAGGGGGAGGGGTTTGCCAAATGTGACCAAGTGTGACAAGGAGGGGGGAGGGGTCAAAAAACCTTGAAATACGTGTGACGTAATTAATGGATGACCCCTTTCTTAGAACAGAGGTTAGTATATATAGTTTTCTAACAGTAAGCAACTTACACATTTGATATAGTTTATCAGTTGAGAACCACATCCTCTTAAAGTACATAATTTTGAGAAGACTACGCTGGGCTCTCTCTACGTCTATAAAGCGAGTCTTAGCAGCGCCACCCCAAACAGGCAAACAATAGGTTAACACAGACTGAACCAACGATGTGTAGATTTCTTTTAAAAGGTCTCTACTGTGGCCATTTAGACCCGGAACGCTTCTTGGCACCACATGTCTTAAATTTTTAGAGTTCGACTAAGCTAATTTTGCACCAATTTGAACAGAACAAAGTGAGGGTTATCCGCAGATGGTCTAGAACGCAAAATGACTAGTGTGTTGTTTTGCCTAAATCGCAATTAGTCTACATCGCAAACGGTCTAGAACGCAAAATGCCCACTTTTTATATCACCACATTTTACACAGGTAGGTTAGGTTCGTTAGGTATTTTCAAATGGCCGAAGGCCAAACAGCAAAGAATAGGAGCCCCGCGGAAGCGGGGCTCTGTCGACATCGCTATAAAGTTAAGATAAAACGGAAAAAATAATTCGGGCATTTTGCGTTCTAGACCGTTTGCGATGTAGACTAATTGCGATTTAGGCAAAACAACACACTAGTCTTCTTGCGTTCTAGACCATCTGCGGATAACCCCAAAGTGAGTGTCATTATAAACGTCACTTTTACAAAGAAATCTGACATTAATGATGACATGGCCACACTTTGTCATTGCCAATTCCATGCAGGGTTAGCTTGGTCCGACTAGAACTGATATATTTAGGATTTAACAGTTGTAACTAATTTTTTTTCCTTCATCGGTCGTTAATTTTTGAGATATACAAAAAAAACAAGAGTTAACGAAAATGATTTTATTTACTTTGAAACATTCACCATAAAAATACATCGAACATTTGCTTACATTGAAAATAAAAAATAATACTTTCATTTTGTACATACCTATATGTATCATACTCATAGATAGCGAACATTATGTTTATCGTTAACTTCGATTTTAGGGGAGAGTAGGGCAAGATGGATAATTAATATTTAATCCACTAATTTGTTTGGCACTATAAATACTGACTTAACTTGACGTCGTACGTCAAAGTCTAAGTATACCATTCTTATTTACAAAAATGCATATTTGCTAATTTAACATGCGGCTTGTCATGTTGTCAATTTTGTGTCATTTTACATAATGTAGGTATTTAGTATTTAACCGAACATGGAATATAAAGTACCTGCGCTCAGGGCCGTTCTAAACTATGCTGGGGCCTTTAGGCACATAAGAATTTGGGGCCCTATTGAAAAGCAGAGAAAGTGAATTAAACTAACATTTTTCTACTATGATCTTCAATTTATTATGGGTAATCAAATATACTGTTACTGTCTGTCCTTCGGGGCCCCCCGAAGATGGGGGTCCTGGTAAAGACGGTACTGCTTGCGCTAAAGAAGGCCCGGCTTTTAAGCTTTCATACATTTTCAAATTTTCATACATTTATTAGTATGATGGGTTCAAATTTTGCGTCCATGTTCCGTAGTACCATAGACAAAACTGCAAGTTCATATTAAACATAAGAAAAATAATAAAAATAACGATGGGCCTTCTTTGGTGCAGGTACCTTACAGTTGTTTATGTAAAATACAATATAATAAATATATTGGTATAAGGTAATCATAATTAATCGGTTGAATTAGTTTGTATACCTTACTCCAGCGGTCGGCAACCTTTTAGCAGCCAAGGGCCACATAGTAGTTAACGAAATTGACGCGGGCCGCACTTTGTTAATATTTATGACTTTATCAGATGGCAGGCTCGCGGGCCGCAAGTGAGAGGTTCCCGCGGGCCGCCTGTTGCCGACCGCTGCCTTACTCTATTGACAGCTATTACAAATACAAAATGATTTATTTCACAAAACAAGTTGTACAATATCAGTTTCACTACACGTCAGTGACCAAAATAGGCTGAGCCTGAGGGGCTACCGCGAAAACCGAAATTCGCAAATTGCGGGGATATTCTCTTTTACTCCGATGAAGGCGTAATAAGAGTGACAGAGAAAAACACCCGCAATTTGCGAACTTCGATTTTCGCGGATATAGCCCTGTATCTTGCAAGTACGGTGCACGACTCATTCGCTAGAAGTACCCAGAACAGAACAGAGTATAACAGAAGTGGAATAACAAGACAGGGTAACAAATTAGAGTTAGAATAAAATAATATAGTTAGCATTGTTATACAAGCAAATATTTATGTTTAATCAATATTATTGTATATTTTTGTTATATTATGTAAAGTTCAAACGGATAGAGATCCGACTTTGTCAATTTAGCCCTTTAATGCTTGTCATATAAAATTATTTGTTTCATAAAATCATATTAGTTTAATAGGGACAGTTTATTTTGCCTAGTCTAAAACATTGTAAAAAATAAAAGTACCATTTTCCCCTGCTGTTCCTCTTACTCCATCTTGCTTATTTTGACTAAGATATATATTTTTGAATAGACTTAAGAACAGATATAGTATTATATATTATATTAAAACATTAAATCCTTTTCCAGGCGGCTTAGCACGGTCGCGTTTTTATCCCTTGTCACCATGCCTGTCACGTTCTAACAAGTATGTAAGTGCGAAAGGGACGCGCATAGTGATAGTCGATAAAAATGGAACCGTGCTGAGCCCGCAGGCGTAGTACGATTTATCGACTACATACGCACCAATAAAATTTCAACCTTAGTAATCCGATTTAAGGTTCGAATTAGATTCTAGTTTCGGGAAATGTGAAATGGATTCAAACGAATCATCAAAGCTGGATTAAAACTACACTTTATAAAACAAAGTTTCCCGCCGCGTCTGTCTGTTTGTGTGTATGTATGTTCGCGATTAATCCCAAAACTACTGAACGGATTTTCATGCGGTTTTCACCTATCAATGGAGTGATTATTGAAGAAGGTTTAGGTGTTAAATTTGTTAAGATTTTGCTGTTGTCGTCGCTGGTTGGAATATATTTAGATTTTTTGGGAAAACCTTGTAGATTGGTACGGCCCGGAAAAGGGTTAATAATGTCAATTATAATACCAAGTGTTCCAACACATCGATACAACCAGGTTTTATCACACACAAAGATTCACAATAATTTTGATTTCAGTTGGATTTTCCTTAATAAGGAATTAAAAGACATATACAATGGATAGACAGTCAAAGACAGGACGTAGTGTTGTCGAGATGCATTCGGAGCAGCGGCTTGCAATCCATACTCGGTTACCTGAATGGACGAAATATATATAAATTCAATTAAAAACATTCGAAAAATCCGGCTGTTCGAACCTCGTAAACCCATTACCCTACTGCATTACAATGTACACTCCGTTTCAAACTCATTAATAGACGTCATATTTTCATAGAAATTTGACAATAACAACACTTTGTCATTGCAAATGCCATGAAATATAAATAAATGCCATAAGTTTTCCCCGCAGTCGAAATTGCCCTGCACCTTACAGAGTTAAGCCCCAATTAAACGGATTCAGAAATTGCATGCGATTTTCGTAACATTGCGAGACCTCTTGGTCGATCGACTGAATTCATTGTACTCTGTAGTTAGCAAATTTATCGAATATTGCATGCAAGTTCTTGATCCGTCTAAATGGGGATTAGCTTAATCCGACTTATCCCGTATCAGTCGACAACAATTAGCTTTGTCTAGCTTTTTACACTGAATTTCGCTTCTAATTATGCATTTCGTAATTGGCATGATGGCGGGCTCCGCATTAGATCTCCCGCACGCCGCTGCGGTGTGCGTGCTCATCGCTATAGTTCGTTATTGACATGTCTTTTAATTGAAAAACGCTTTTAAAAATCAGTAACTATTACTTATAAAAGCAGAAGAATATAAATGATCGTATTAGATTCATTATTGTTACATATTGGCCGTGACTTATTTTTAAAGCGTGTTTTTCAATAAAAAGATACATCAAGATTGTTTAACTTATTTCTAATGCTAAAAAAACGAACTATATATATGTGGCAACACTAAGCTGTCATGTTGACACTTGACACACAGAGAAAAGCCGGGAAACTACACGTGTATAGGATAAGAGAATTATATGTAACTAGTAAACATTATACCTATGCAACACAACACGATCGTTATTTAATGTTCCTGCCATCACCTCACAGCACTCCCACATTGGTGACCCCGACGTGATATGAACACGCAACCTTCTGATCTGGAGAGATTGAGGACCTGGTATTAGATCCTCCTAAAGAAGACCCCCCTTTTCATAATTCATAAAACTTTACGGGCCTGATTTAGTTATATTATGTTTTATCCTTTCTTACAAATACTAAGTCAAAATGACACATAAGGACAAACGAAAGGACAATACGGACGGGCGAAAGCACGTGTGTAGTAGGTAATACATCGTGTTTTTTTTATTTCCGTTAATTTCAAGGGTGCATTCCGTAGCTTAAATCAAGTAACTTTCCCAAAGACACGGTACCGATATTCTAATTAACTCCATTACGGAGATAATCAATAATTTATTTTTTTCCTATAAGGCCTCTACAAGCGTGTACACTTGCCTTCGGGCCGGTTTACATATTGATTAGTGTTTAGAATGAGTTCATACATTTGCTACTAAACTTAAGTACAATCTCGGTCGATCGATGTTCGAAATGCCATTGATATGTCACAGATTTCAATTGTTTGGTTGAGTTAAATGTAATGCCCGTGTTACAACAACGCTATATGCTACATTTAATTACTTTTTAAACTTAATTATTGTTTTTAAAAAAAGCAAATACTTTTTTTTTTGAAAATTAACTATGCCATTTAGTTCTCTTAAACGTACTTAACCATACCCCGAAGTTAACGGAATTCAATAAAAAACACGGTGTATACTGTCCCCCTTATTCATAAACGCGCTACAAACCTAAATTAGCTAATAATCGTTTGTCTTTATCTATCATTTTGACTTATGTATTTGGAAGAAGGGGATAAAACAAAATTTAACTAAATCATGCCCGTAAAGTTTTATGAATAAGGGGTCTATATTTTATCAATAAATAAATGACTGCTTGATTGATCCGAGTCATGGTGTCACAATAGGTATGATGGTTGTGTACTGTACCTACTCACGTTCAGAATGGTCGAAAATAAGGGTGCGGAGGCTTCACTGCAGTTATGGAGACTATTCCTGCCCGGGCGCTCCGTGTGGAGGGCGGCGAGGATGGGGTGTCCACGGGCACTGGACAGAAATGGGACTAGCTTTAGATAATACGTAGGTAAGCTTAATAAGTAGTGCTCACTCTATACACGGCCCTTTTAACTAAGTTACAAACGGGAGCTCAAAAATATCTGAACCAGTACTTTAACGTCATGATAATAGAGGCGTGTCCACATATTTGTGAGCACCTTGGCCGCTCCGATATATCTGATAAAAGTTATAAAAATTATCGGTCCGACAGCTGATAGGCTACGACATGGCTGAAATTATCGGAAGTGGCAATCCGATATCGGATGTCGGATGGCCCCCACGAAAAAAGATATTGAAGAGTGCTCTGTAGCAAGTTAAGTCCGCCTTTTTGTTTTAACGTTGTTTTTAACAATAGATATTTCTTAAATGAATAAATAAACACAGAGAAGCACATATGGTATACCTACAGTTTACTACTAGAGTTAGACCAAGAAAGTCTGCAACGATTTTGATTGTCTATGAAATTATGACGTATAAAATAACACTTGCACTACGTATGCTATCAAAATCGTTGCAGACTTTTCTTGGTCTAACACTATCCGATATCGGATCGGACAACGTGAAAACACTCCGAGGTTCACTTACAAGGGAGGTGGAGGGAGAACGGCTGCCAGGGCTCATAGGGCGGGGTCATCCAGTCGGGGGAGCCCTGCGCCAGAAATATGTACACATCAACTCGAAGGCTCACTGGAAGAGATCCCTTAACCCTTCAATTGTCAGAAGGAAGGTGAGTTCAACCCTCCTCGGCACTCATTACTAACAACACTGTTGAAACAACAACCACAGGCCCAATTATCTTGCTTATGTATTAAAATGTCAGATCGCTTGGACAAATTGGAACGATTGAACTGTCTCTTTACTATCTGGGATATAAATTTAAACCTTCATTGCCACTAAGTGCTACAGGTTACGCTCGTAGCGCGTAGCCATGTCTTTGCCGTATGGAGCGCGTAGTCGCTACGAACAGTGTACCCGACAGTCGGGTTCTTGGCCCTGAATGGGTTAAATTTTAGTTTTACTAAACAACTGAGCCTCAGAATCCTATTAGGTAGTATATTGTTCCTATCTTTCCAAACGAAGTACCTAGTCCTATTAAAAGGACACCGGGTTTTAGGAGGTTTAAATAATGAAACTACTTACCAAAGTACTACTTACCTACCGCTACCTGCCACAGGAACTATTTGTCTACTTAGTTTGGCAGGCTAGTTCCGTCAGTAGGAAAGGGACGCCAAATTTGAATAATGTAGGCGCGAAGGGTCTTCCATACATAATTTGAATTTCGCGCCTTTTCTACTGACAAAATGTTTTTGCCAGAGTACAGTTGAGTGATGAGTTAGTCTACTTATTGAAGTGAAATGTGCGTCACTTGCTGAGTGTACACAACCTCTTGCTTCGCCACTTTCATCAGCCTCCTGAATTTTGTGCGCGAAGTGTACATATTGTTTTTTTTTCATTACTGTTGCAGCATTTGAAATGTAATTTATTCTAAATGTCTTTAAGCATTTAGTTTTGAATATCTTTTATAATTTATGGTTATATAAAAAATATACGCTGTTATATGAAATATAAGTGCGTAAAAAATGCTGCTAACTACATAAAGAAAAACTATAAACTAAAAAATACCAATACATCTAATTCTACATTCTATTCTTCTATGTCGGAATGTGTTGGTTCCTATGACAGTTATTTTAGGTCTCTTTTGGTAGGGCTTAATTTAAAAAAAAAACAATTATATGTTTTTACCGTAAATTTATTACTTATATCACTTATATGTGACAGCTACTCCATATAAAAATGAACTGTCATAGGGACTATCATACGACGCGAGAGGTATAAGGTGGGGAGAAAAAAAAACTAGTATAAAAATAAAAACATGAATTGTAATATAAAACCAATGAACAATGAATGTATGTTTGTTTTATTTATTATAACACTAAACCTCGAACGTTCTAAACGTTCGGACTACCGCTGCCCTGCAATACAAAAACAAAATACAAATATGTATAAAGTAATTTTATAATTATAATGGGGATGATGAAATAAATGTTTAATAACATACTCTAGTTACATGAAAAATAAAAACCATTACAAAATTACAAATTTAATAGATATATATAGAGCGAGCCGAAGTTTTATATATAACATTTTTTTTGTTTGACTATTTTAAGCAACGAAATCTAGTACCAGACATAGACTGAAAAATTCTAGTTAAAACTAGTTTTCACCAAGGCACTTTGCAATAAATAGTTTTGACTAGTGAAAACGCGTTTAAACTGGGAAACCGGGTTTTCACTTAACATGGGTATGTATAAGTATTAGGGCTCACTTACCGGCTGGTTCTGCGTGACGTTGCCCCAAGACACCGCCCCGGGTGCTCCGCTGAACAGCGAGTAGGTGCCGGGATCCTCCGCGGGGGAATCGCGGCCCTGTCCAACATAACACGTTACTTGGTTTGTGGGCTAATGAAATAAAACTATTGAAACGGATTATATAAAATAGTTTCAATAGTTATTATATTCGGCAACTCTGAAAGTTCTTAGAAAAGGCTACTTAGAGATCATATAACAAAACAAAAAGAGGCATATTATTTATAAAAATATACCTCTTTATACATTTTTTGGGGTATATGCAATTTGGTCATTATCTGTGTTTCAGGATTGATGGCAATTTGGAAATTGTACGTCGAGCGTTATTCCAATTTCGACCTAAGAATTTTTTCGTATTACTATTTATAACGATTTTCATTGTGGGCTCAGCCAACAACAGAGTTACAGTAGGCTTCAGTTATAGTTTAGTTCTTGTACGTTTGTTTATTTTTTAAATTACACATTTAATCGCTTTTGTAGTTATTCAACGGATGATCATAGAGAAGCATGTCATTCAAGAGGGACGTCAAAAGTTTACATCGCACAGTTGTGCGGTTAATAAAAAATACTGGCAAAAAATTGTATATCAGTAGTTTTTGATATCCCTCAGTATTCATATGACACTGTTAAAAAAATCTTG
The DNA here is from genome assembly GCF_910591565.1 of Cydia splendana. Taxonomy (NCBI): domain Eukaryota; kingdom Metazoa; phylum Arthropoda; class Insecta; order Lepidoptera; family Tortricidae; genus Cydia; species Cydia splendana. Next base: position 1,859,858 of record NC_085987.1, on the reverse strand, counting down.
CTTAAATTATTTTGTGTCGAAAAAGCTTGAATCCCGATGGGTACCTCATGAATTTCATACACAACCTCCGAGGACCTAAAATTGCCATACAAAAAAGGCATTGGAAGAATGAGCTGTGTGCGCTTCAGGGTAATCCTATCCTAATGAAAATTTGTACGCGTGGTCAGAAAGAGATAAAGCACGCATTAAAATAAAGAGTAACGTCCTAATTACTTCAGCTTTTTCTATTCTAAACACTTTCAGTTTGCCCTAATATGGGCCTGTTGTTGTGGTTTATTTCGTGAGTAACTATCGCGGTAACCGAAGACAATATTTTGTGGGCTAAGTTAAACAAAAGTTATAAGGAAGGGTTCTGACATGCTCAAAAACACATTTATTACTGATATTATAACCACTAAATATCGGTAAGTTATAATCACAAAATATGTGTACAAAACGCGAGAGTTACATTACATTGTGTTACATTCACTGCCGACTGTAAATAACCCAAAAGAATTGGATTCATAACAAACCGTCTAAATGACAAAGGTTACACAGAAAATTCTTTTTTTTTTTTACTTAAAACGTGAACCAAAGGACAATCAACTCTATTTTCCAAATAAATTGGTTTAAATTTCAATGGCTTAAACTGAGTATGGTGGGCAGGACGGGGGTAGAGACGTGAGACCTTTTCAGAGAACTCTAAATTTTTTTACTAAAAATATTTTCAAAACGCATTCAGATAATAATTAAATACATTACTGCAGAGGCCGGAAAAGAAGGGCTTGCCGGCCGAATAGGTATAGACCGGATAGGGATATTAGGCTGGCATGCCCTTTTCACGCCGAAGCATGTACAGTGCTTTACTCAAACATGCAATGAAATATTGTTATGTTCCTTTTAATAGTTTCGAAGTAACCCGTTTGGGACGCAACCTATTTTTGGAGAAGCCTTCGTACCCTTTCCTCTCAACACGAACAGTTACTTGACCCATTCAGCGCTAATCACGACACGTTTTTCCTAAACGAAGCATTTCCGCTACATACCGGGAAACCCATGTTACCGGCTACGACCGTAGCTCAGCGGTAAATGTGTTAATATTTAAATCACGTCGCCCAACCGATTATGCTTGTAAGAGTTGTAAGTCTTGTACGTACTAGTGACTATGATTATTAACAAGGTAGAATAATGCACAAAGTAAAGATAATAGCATTATTCGGTCGTGCCATTAAAAAATTACTAAATGCCCCGTGAAATTCTGTTTGTGTTCGGTAAATTTTGCAGTTTTGATACTGGAGCAAAATTTTATTCTGAGGTTCTTGCGATACCCCGGTTCTTAAGCTTGCTCACTTTCAAAACTTCATAAGGGTTTGAATATTGCAGACAAATTTACAAGTTAATATTAAAACATAAGAAAAATTCAAATGATGATGTCCCTTTATTTGGTGCAGGTACCTTATTAAAAGCGTAAGAAATATTCCGGCTTTTTATTACCGAATATGATTAAGTTTCCTTAAGTTACCTGTCGCTAAATTTTGCCCTCTAAAATCCCGAATCAACGAATCATTGTACAGTCGCTATCAGATATATCGCGGAGAGGCCAAGGTGACGCCTCTATTGTCAAGGCGTGCACAGATATTTTTGAGCACCTCGTCCGCTCCGATGTATCTGATCTGATGGCGACTGTAATAAAGTTGAGAAAGCTTAACTTACCACTGCGACAGGTTCCTCCGTTGGCATGGCCAAGTCCAGAGAGCTCGGCGTCTCCTGGACCTCCTGCAACCTGTCCTCCATGCGTCTCTCGTACCCAGGTAGGGGGCCACTCAGATCCAGCGGCCCATGCCTCCCCATATCCAATGGCTGATAAGTTTTTTCTTCTAAGAAACTTCTGTTACTTTGCAACGACCCTTCATCTAGGTAGTTCCTTGCTTGCTGGATTGGATTGTACTGGTCAAAGAAACCTAGACCGGGCATGCTGTAGCCTGGAGGCGAAATGTGTCTAGGCATTTGACCTATAGCAGTAGGTCTGATGAAGTTCTGATCTGGCTTACGTGTCTGAGGTATTTGAGTGAGCTGCCCGAATGTGCTCGGGTAGAATTGCGTTAGATTCGCATTAGAAGTCTGTGGATAATCAGACTTCCAAAAATTAGGAATTAGATTAGACATAGGTGGTGGATACTGCATTTGATTCGGGTGGGACATCTGTCCCATCTGTCCCGGTCTTTGACTGGGCATCTGCCCCATTTGGGACATAAGAGGAGGTTGAATGGAAGCTAGTTGGGATGGGAGCAAAGGCGGCGGCATACCGAGCCAATTTGGAGGCTGATTGAAAAGGCTCGCGTCTAATGGGACATTTTGGACTCTGAAATCGTCATCCCTAAACTTATTTTCTTCTTCTTGAGCCCAGCGTTGGTTGGCGAAGCGAGGAGGTAGATCGTTAAGGAACTGCCTTTTATCGTTGCTCATGTATCCTTTGTCTCTTGAGTCAGCGCGCGCGTTTTGTTTCTGCAGCGCCGCGGATCGAACATCTATCTCTTTCGGGTTAACTACAGGCAGTCTAATATTAGCTTGCGGACTATATTGAGGGTTGTAGCTGATGCCGGCGCTTTGCAATCCGTAATTTCTCTGTCCAGCTCGCTGTTCAAACTGGTTCCACTTGCCTTGATTCTTCTGGGTAGGGGGTTGGATGACTTTCGGATCTTTTTCAAGTTGTTTCTCTTTGGGCTTGGGCTCAGGGGGTATATCAACTAGATGGGGGTAACCAGACTTGTCTTTCAGGGCGAGAATACCGCCAGTTTTTCTGCCTACGGGAATTTGGGCTAGAGACTTTTGGGGCTTGGGTTGCATGGTTTTGGGGCGCTCTAAGAGAGAGGTGTCGACGGCGGCGTCTTTATTGGCGTCTGGGTCTGTCTCCTCCGCGACGGGAGGGGGAGTCTTAAACTTCACCTGTGTGGACAGAAGTAACGGAAATAAGTTTTTTTGACAATAAAACATTTTTGATACAAGCTTTTACCGCTGCCTGTACTTTTATCTCAACACGCAACTAATACACATCAAGACAAACCCAAACCAAATCCAGACAAAATTATGTTGGGTTGTTTTATCACAGAGTTCCTATGGCCACCTCCTGTGCCCATCGTCAGATCAGCTCGATGGTAGGTACCATCATATTGCATTGTCACCCACTTGTCACGACTTGCAGGAAATGTCATCATTCAACGCGTGAAGATTAATAGAAAAAGCACCCACTTGCTTGCAAGACTCCTCCTGCTTGCGAAGGATCGCCGCCATAGCGATGTTGACGCGCGCCCGTCGGCCGTCCCGCTTATCATCGGCGCATTCTTTGGCGGCGGCGTCTTCTAATTCCTAACACAAAAAAAAACACAAATGGCAGTTTGTGAGTACCTAGACGATATTTTTAAGCAAAGTTTAAACTATTTTTGATAAGCAAATACGTCTGATAGCGATACTATAAATATTTCTTCTTCTTCGCGTTATCCCGGCATTTTTGCCACGGCTCATGGGAGCCTGGGGTCCACTTGACAACTAATCCCATGATTTGACGTAGGCACTAGTTTTTACGAAAGCGACTGCCATCTGACCTTCCAACCCAAAGGGGAAACTAGGCATTATTGGGATTAGTCCGGTTTCCTCACGATGTTTTCCTTCACCGAAAAGCGACTGACAAATATCAAATGATATGTCGCACATAAGTTCCGAAAAACTCATTGGTACGAGCCGGGGTTTGAACCCGCGACCTCCGGATTGAAAGTCGCACGCTCTTACCGCTAGGCCACCAGCGCTTTTTTACTATAAATATTTAAATTACAGAAAGGATTTGACAGCCTCCTGGGTTAGTCGGTAGTGACGTGACACTTCCTAAGAAGCAGAAGGCCCCATATTTCGGACACTTATTCCTTTTTAACCTATCGAACGATCACCATAGAACAACAAATTTATACAAAGCAATTTGACCCATATTGATCTGTAGTAACACACGTCTGATAGGTACTGTATCGCTACGACCCAAATTGAGTTAGTATATAGTGAATATCACACGTGTGATATTAGGGCGATCCACGGGTTAAATCGATCGTCCTCTTGATTCTAAGTACAAATAACCTGAAACTTGATAGTTTCCCGAATTAACTTTGTGAAAATGGCGTTAAACGGTATACCGTTAATAATAGGTACCTGGTCACCGACGGTCGCCATGGCGCGCTCTTCCCGCGCCCGCTCCAGCGACCCTTGCGGCTTCAGGATGCCCACACGCTGATCCCGCACTGAAACAAATACGCCTTTATTACTGACCCATAAGGACCCATATCTATACATCTTATAAAACTAAGTCCCCCTAGTAACTAAGTTCTTGAGGAAGGTTTAGGTGTATAATTTGTTAAGGGTGACCCGTGCGAAGCCGGGGCGGGTCGCTAGTTAGTAATATTAAAATAGGCATCTCTTTCAAATATATTTATAGAATTTCGTATAGCTTCGATAGCCAACAGGTATTTTTATTTCATTAATATGAATCATCTACGCCATCAAATACATCGAAGCGTCCAAGGTGCTCCGAAACATCTGAACACGCCTCTATTGTCAAGGCGCTAGAGTGCGTGCTCAGATATTTATGAGCACCTCGGTAGCCCCGATATATCTGATGGCGACTGTAATGATATATGAATTTAATCAGCTTTAAACATATGATAAGATGAGATATCTATTACTTCTAATTCATAAAATCATATTAATATTCCCTACCATGGAACAGACTATGTTTTTTTGTACAGGTGGCATCATTAGTAGCGGATAGAACGACGACGCTCCAATGTAAACCCGCCAACTAATACCCTTATTCATTAAAGGGGGTATTAGTTTAATAATATAGTAATTCTCGTTAGATACATCAGATACAGTAACGATGAAAAGTATTCAGACAAATAAAATAATAATTTTAAAACAGAAACGGGACTTAATCGCGTTCATTACGTTTATTATTTAGGTTGAAATTTCGATGTTTTCGTATTTTAATTACCTCGACAACAACAGCAACACCCTTAACTGTCCATCGGTGGACCTTATGCCTTATGTAATAAGGTTTACGACCTTCCAGTTAACATTAACAGTGTGGGCGATGGTACCTTCTCTTTGCTGTTGTAAAGACGTTACGTTGTTATAGGACCAGACGGTTCATATGACCTCTAGCGTCCCACGGAGCGTCCCACTAATACTTAATTAGTTCAAAAAATTTGTAAGTCGCTTTTATTTTATCTCGTTACATTTTAAAACAAAATAAATTAGGTAATTCTATAATCTAATACCTTTGATTCAAGGACTATATAAAGCCTTTAGAAAGCAAGCAGTTCTCGGGCAATTTCCGTTGTTATATCATGTGTTAACATATCGTCGTACCACCGTCCACACTGTTAACTGTACATCGGTGGACCTTATGCCTTTTGTAATAAGGTCCACCGATGTACAGTTAGGAGTGTTGCTGTTTGTACTCCAAAGCCGTAGGAGAAAATGTATTCCTTTATGGGGAAATACTGTTGTACCGGCGAGAAGCGTACTTACATGGGATATCGCCGGCTGACCATAAAAATAATATATTTTAAAATCACTTTAGCGTCGTCTAATGAGAGGCTTTGTTCATTTAGTCGAGCTCTTAGATATATGTAGTTGTATGTATGCTACGAGGGGTGCCTTTTAAGTTGTGTCGTTTGTAAAATCTAAAGACAATTTAAACCTCAAGTACTATTTATTGTTTTTTTAAGAACTTGCTGTGATATTTAATACACTTTTTCATTTGGTTGATTCAGTTTTGAAACCACTTATTCCACTCCGAAGTTGGGGCTTCAAAATGGCCGTTTTGTATACGTCAACCGCCTCTTCTTGCTTTCGGTACCATTAACCACGAAGACATTGCTTAATTTTAGGGAAATTAAGAAATCATTAGGGCTCAAGTCAGGGCTGTACGGCGGGTGGTCGAGAATTTCGACGTTTTGATCTAGTAAAAACGCAATTGTTTGCCGGGGGGAGTGTGAGCTTGCATTGTCATGGCTCACAAGGAAGGGTACCCAACTGTCCGACTCCGATTTGATTTATTTTGATATATGTTATTGAGTAGTCTAAAATAACGGCCACGTATTTTTTTTTAGCTGCCCATTTTTTATATAAAAAAAAAAATATATAATATATATACCACAATATATTTATTTATTATATATTATATAATAAATAAATATATTTTTATATAAAAAATTAATTTGTGGTGAAATGACAAAACACGTCCCCATTCTTTATTCATGTTCTCCAACATATAACGAAACCAGTAATTAATTATCAATTTTTTTGAACATGTCTCTTCTCAGAAATTAGGTTTGGTCAATTTTCAGTATTTTAAGGCCATTTTCTCCTAACAGGTTGAGTTTGGGCAGCTAAAAAAAATACGTGTCCGTTATTTTAGACTACTCTATAACATATATTGTTTTCGGTTGATTTTTTAGAATTCACTTATAGCTTCTAGTAAGCAAACTGTAATATACTAGTCAGGGTTAACTGTTTTGTGATCTTCTAACACGATGGTGGCAACGTGTCCACTTTTGGCGACAAACGAGGCGACTATTTTTTTAAGTACTACTTGAGCGTATGACTTGTTTGGTCGGTTTCGGCTCGTTTAATAACACTCAGACGGTGGATTACTGTTTGGAATCTGGATCATAAGCATAAATCCAAGATTCATCACCACTCACAATGTCATAAACGAGTTTTGTATCTCCTCGATCGAATTGCTGTAGAGTTTTGCGGCACCATCTAGTGCGAGCCGTTTTTCGGTCGGCAGTAAGCAAATGTGGTGTCCGGCGAGAGTTTTGTTTTTTACACCTAGCTCTTCTTGTAAGATTTTTTAAATGGTTGTCCCTGAAATGCGTATAGAAGCTTCTATCTTTCGGTATCTATATCACATAGCGATCTTCGACGATGAGCTGCCGTACAGCCTCAATGTTTTCCTGGTTTTTCGCGGTGTTCGGACGCCCTTCACCCAGTCTATCACTGAGAATAGAGCAATCGCGTTAAAATTCCAATTACCAGCGTTATACACTATTGGCTCCGTGCAAAGCGGGTGGTGGGGGAAGCCGAAACGATCGCAGCGCTTGTAGTGAGCATTTTTGGCAATTATGGTAACAGTGTTTCTGTCAATTCCCATAATTCTCAGTTATTTTGTTCTTTAAATCATACTTACGATAAAAATGGGTCACGATAGCTGTTGTGGGGTAAACTGCAATAATACTGGACGAAACAGTAATACCTATTGATTTTATATATTTTCAACACCGAGCTAGATATTAGCCATTTATATCATATAGTATTATTCCAGACTTAACAACGTAACGGGTAAACATTTTATCTAGTCAATGTCAACACAGTTTTGCTTGGATGTTAATAAAATAGTATGGCTATTACAGTGTACTAACATTAGGTGATTGTAATATTAGTTATTGAAAGCCCGTCAAAAGCATACTTTTGACACGTAGGGTTGTCTGTCGTCTGTCACAACAGACATTATTATAAGCGAAAGAACATAATGTTTAACTTAAAATGTGTTATGAAAAACCTGTGAAGAAGGGCAAAATTTTTATACTTGCAAGCATCATACGTATCCCCAGGAAGAGGATCACAAAGTGGGCCATCAAAATATAACGAATAAAATATTTTTTCATTGAATTTGCAACGAAACAACAACGAAGAAAATTGACCCAATAATATAAAATACACAGATAATTCTTTCTTTTTTCAGTAAAGCAAAAACCAAGTGTATTTAACATTAAAAACGAAAAGATTCCGCATATTGTTAAGTGCATTTTAAAGCACTGAAGTCGCGTTAAACCACATTTAAAGTTATAGAAAATTATCGCACGGAAATTTTCCTATGAAATCTCCATTTTCACAATTGACTTGTCAACTTTAACTCGACGCTATACTAAAACGGTTCGGTCAATCATGATTCGTTTAATTGTTTTTAAATACTTAATTCACATTGTATTTAATACGATGGTAGTTTTTTTTCTATAATTGTGAGAGATATGTGAACGACAAGACTTAAAAGGCGGCCTTCGTGTTAACCATATTACTTAGCTATGCTCTATAAAAAAATTAAAACGTCGGATCAGATACATTTTAAACCAATTCCGTATTATAAAAAAAAAACTTTTTCACTTATCCAGAATAAAAGGTACAACAACCTTATATCTTATATCCAGAGGTGAAAATGTGAACTATAATTGAATGCAGAAGCGGTTGCCCATTATCCTCTCAAACATTTTTTTTATTAACGAATCACGCCCACTTAGCGTGGCGCTGGGTTTCTTAAACACGCCCGCTTGTAAACCACAAGCTAAAATAAACTCTAACTACTAAGTTTAGAGTCGCTTTTAATTCCCATTATTTTGGGCGTCACTCGGTCACTCGGTTAGCAGTACTACGCCTATTGAGAGCGATAAGCAAATATCAACCTTATTTTAGTTATAGTTTGGTTGAAATTCGAATGGCAATGGTTTTATCGATTGCTCCATACGAGTTCCTGGAACCAATATATCGGGAACCGTTTTGAGCATCGAAAAGTTAAGTGAACAAATATTGGTTAGTTTGAAGAGTAGAGCCTACAGTTTAATTTTTTGCTCGTGTATATCACCTTTGTGTTTTTTTTGTATGAGCATGTACCTATAGAGTAAACAATATAGGTTAGTTTGTAGATTGCATATTTTACTAGTCATTTTATACAAATAATATCTGGGAGACCGAGCTCTGCTCGGAAAACATATAAAAACTCAAATATGCACTTTTTCCCAGAGATTTTATTATATTTAACGTAGGGGTATTCTATATATTTGTTATATTGTTACTTCTAATTTTTACCTTATATTATTTATTTTTGCCCTCTTTTATAATTTTATTGACTTTCCTCTAGTCTATTGTACTGAGTGCTATATTTGTCTACCGTTCTTCATCAATTCTCATCTCCTCAAAGGTCAACTGGAAGAAATCCCTTAAAGGGATAAGTTCGCCTTTGTACTGCCTATCCTGTGTCATAAATTTGTGTTTTGTGTTTTGTACAATAAAGCGTTTATACATACATACATAAGACCTAGCTAGATCGATTTTTCGCCCCCTAAAATCTCCATATAGCAAATTTCATCGAAATCGTTAGAGCCGTTTCCGAGATCCCCGAAATATATATATAAATAAATATACAAGAATTGCTCGTTTAAAGTTATAAGATATAATGAACACTGCAATGAAATACTGTTAATTACAATAGGAGACTCAGCATATTACCTACTAAAAAAGCTTTATTAAAAAAATGTAGAGACTATGAAATTATAAAAAAAACCTCTATGAAAAAACCATTACATGAGACTAATTTTTTCATCGCCCGCACAAAGGACTACTACTATACTAGACTTCCTAAAGTAGTAACGTGAAAATCACAAATATAAACCACCAACCACCACCAAACCAACAAACGTCTCTTTTTGGCCCAGTGGTTGTCTGGTAGAGAATGCCCTAAGGCATTAAGTCCACCATTTGTACTAATTATTTTATGTGCAACAAAGTATAAATAAATAAAACGTCTACCGTAAAAACATGGAGGTGATATATTATTTGCCGGTACTGTATAAGTTTCCTAATAGGGATGATGACACATGTTGAATTTTATAACAAAATCTTGTAAAATAGATAGCAAATGAACAATTTATCACAATAATATGGATATTAAAATAATATATGGAAATAATACTAAAATATAGGACCTAAATGTTTCAAAAAAATTTTTTTTTTAACATCCAAAAAGGAAATAAGTAAGGATACCATTCGATTCCTTACATTTGAGTGATGAACAACTGTGGGACTTTGACTATCAGTTCTGACTTTTGTATTGCTTTAATGCAATGGGTCCCATATAGACATTTGATACTAAAAACAGACCTGGTCGATTGATACAAATAAATAAAAAATTGTCATCTAACCTATTATCACTTTGTCGAACAGCTAACAGTCGTACCCGTAACGTAACACTGTAGGTAGGTATACTATACAAGCATTAGCAACATCACTCGACCTGCCACTACCTCACTAAGCAATACCACTTATTAATACCGCTTGCAAGGGTCTTAAGAGGAAACACTACGACCGTTCCAATTGGCCTCTCCGATACAGAACTTGTTGAACGCTAAGCTTGTTTTTCCTCAAATCAATCTGGAAATCAAACTATTCTGTAATTCCTATAGAGGAAGCTTTATAGCTCGCCCCGATACCTGATTCTATAATATCAGTTTGCAGACTAGTAATTCAAATCAGGCGGCTTAGCACGGACGCGTTTTTATCCCTTGTCACCATGCCTGTCACGTTCTAACAAGTATGTAAGTGCGAAAGGGACGCGCATAGTGATGTGCATGAAAAGAGTTGAAGTGCACGTAGTGGCGCAATCGAAGCTGGAACACCCTCAGCGTGTAGCCGGTCTTCTGGCGGTGTAATGCAAGCGCGATACGTACAGCGACTTACTCGGTGTAGCAATCCGCAAGCCAGAATTAGCCGGTTCGGCGGTACCACACTGAGTCTTACGAGGCGCCGTGCGCGCCTTCTTCTTTCTTGATACCAGTGTGAAATCCTCCTCATCCACACTGGCCACAGGCAGCTTCTCCTTGGGAGCCGCTCGCTCTTCAGTACCCTTTACAGGTACACTAACCCGGTTCGATGCGACTTTCGGACCGGCGACGACATCCGCGTAAACACGATGACGTGATTTGGAGGAGGCGGGGGGAGGGCGCGCGCGCGGGAGGTCGCGGGCGGCAACACAGCTGATGCGACACATTTTACAGTGTCAGCAACTCGCAAACTGACCGACTCGGCGCTCGTGGCTTGCCGGTCATCGCACTTGAAATTCGACGCCGCCGACCGAGTAAGGGCACTGTTTCGCAAACTGATGACTTCGTTGCGTAACTCGGTTATAGTGACCTGGGCCGCATCAAACTTCGAAATGACATCTGCTAGACTTGTTTTTAGGGCCACGATTTCCTTCAACAAGCAGCTGACGTCGACATGATCCGGAATATAGGACGGCAGGCTGGAGGCACCCGTCGTCGCAAACTCCGGAATCCGGTCTTCATTCTCCCTTAGAATGTTTATGATGTTCTCGAGGGTCTTTTTCCCGGTTTCATCTCCTCTCCGGTGAGGTACATAAGTGCCGGCGATCCCGAGGGACTCGTGCAGCACCTTCTTTGCTGCACAGATATCTTCGACGGAAAAACTCGACGAACAGATCTGGACAGCAGACACCGTGTCCATCACTCCTTCCAGCAGCAGCTTCTGTTGCAGAAAGCCGAGGAGCTCGTTCACAATGGGTGCACTCTGTCCGGAGGCACTCAGCGCGTCACTTCGCTAGCTGCGGCCGAGCCGCGCTAATTTCGCAATTAATTAAATTAATTGATCATCAATGCGTCTATGTCGCTGCGCGCATTGGACACGACTTGACAGAAAAGTGTAAACATATCTTTGACCTTGACTGTACAATGAATTCATGAAATAAATTTAGTACAGTTAAGTCGAGAATCTTTAGAGAAAGCTTTAAGCGACATGACTGACCCTTCTCCCAAAAATCAGTCTCTGAGATATGACGAATAATCATTATAGTTCACTCAAGTGTTGCATAAAGAATCCATTAAAGGTCACTAAAGTGTTGTATAATGAATTACCATAACGCATTCAACTACAGGACTTACCTTTCTCCCTAAAATCAGCCTCTGAGATGACGACAGGCGGCGGCGCGTCCAATGACGCGCGTCGCGACGCGTCAACGCGCGTCAGCTCGCCGCCGCGACACAACGCCGTGAACGTCGCTGTGTTGTCTTCGACGCTGGTAGAAAAAAAATAGTTTTCATTTATTTTAGTGTTTGTACAGTCGCCATCAGATATATCGAAGCGGCCAAGGTGCTCAAAAATATCTGGACATGCACTCCAACGCCAAGGCGTTAGACAAATTAGACAATAGAGGCGTGTACAGATATTTGTGAGCGCCTCGGTCGCTCTGATATATCTGATGGCGACTGTACAGTTTGCTCTTACTCGTTGGACTTTAAGTATGAAGCGCATGCGACAAACACTAGTCGTCTCTTTTTTATTTAGATATTCATTCAATTATGCCCTCTCTTTTACACCTTTTGCGTATAGGTGTGAAAACATATTGCTGCCGTGGCGTTGGAATATTTTTGTTTCGGTTGTTATGTTAGGGTAGAGTCTGGCTAGCCAAAAATTGTTGACAGACATTTCGTTGTTGTATCACCAATTGTCTATGATTTAAAAAAAAGCTAAAAGTCAGTTGTCAATTTATGTCATTCATTCAAATTGTTGGCGGTTTATAAGGGGTTTATTTTAAATAATATTTATAATGTCTATACTGAGTGAGGTTCGCAAACTATTATATTTTAAGCTCGTAAATAAAAATTACAATATGCGAAGTCGACGTGTAGCGTTGTATAACGAAAAACTGCAATGTTTACAACTCTTAAACAAATGTAAACAAATTAGGAGGTTGGTGCTCTATAAATATTTTGATACTTAGCATTTAGCATATTTGGCATAGTACTTATGTATTTTTTTGGTGATGGATTAATATTACGGTATTATCGAGCTAGGTTTTATTTACACTACATTTCATTTTTCGCCTTGTTACAACGGTATATGGTGAGAAAGTGTTAACATATGTGTTTATCGTCGACTGTACTTTACATATTGGTAGAAATTACGTGAACTGACTTTGAGTGCACGTCAACATATATTTAACTTATATCCTTAGGTACCTTACGTGTGCACAGAAAATCAAAAATATTTTCTAGTATCAAAACTATAATTCCTACTACACAAAGTGTGACCAGCCCAAGATTTTTTGAATTTCCCGCCAAACATTTGTGTAATATTTCAGTAGCCAGACTTTTCTATGTCATATCCATAGTTATAATATCGTTGGAAATAGTTATTTACGATACAAGTGCGGAAAAGAGGAAATTAGAAACGAGTGGCGATAAATTAAAACACGACCGAAGGGAGTGTTTTAAGTCGACACAAGTTGCCAATTACCTTTTCGCACGTGTATCGTACAACGTTTTACAGTACATATGGCCCTTTAAACTTTTGACATACGCACGAAAAGTGCTATTTTACGCACTAGTGCGGGAAAATAGGACCATATGTACTGTAAAATAAGTTATAATTTATAATACTTACGAGACAGAGAAGTGTTCGGGAGCAATGGCGGCGAGCCGCGACCCGAGTGCGACGAGACGGTTGGCCCTCACACGGGCCTCCAGCTCGGGATCGTTGCTTAGGCAGTCTGGGGATACCACGGACGGGTGGCTGCAAGGGAAAGGCGACTGTAAGTGTAAGACGATAAGGTTCCGTTTTGTTTTTTCTAAAAAATGGAAGTCTTGGAGTTGGTAACCTTTTCTTATATTTTAGTACTATGATTACGAGACCCAGCGACTGTACCAGGGGTTGGAAACTTTTTCTCAACTAAGGCCCGGGGATAATAAGCTAACGGCTCACTGCCGTTTCAGGGGTTGAAAACCTTTTCTCAACAAATGCAGGCGTAATAAACTTACGGCTCTCAGCGATTGTTCATGGGATCCGAAACCTTTTCTCAATTACGGCACCTAGCCTAGCGACTTGTCCAGGGGTTGACAACCTTTTCTCTATTGTACCATTGCAGAGGTAGTGAGCTGACGGCTGACATGGACCGCTCCAGGGATTGACAACCTGTTTTCAGTCAAGTACAGGGGTAACAAACTTACGGCTCCCACCAATCGTTCCAGCGGGCTTAGCAAGGTTATATCATATTGCGCGTGGAATCTACTGTCGTCTTTTAACGATAGTCGTATTTTTATCGTTTTGCTGAACATGGTTACGGGCTACGATAAGAATACCACGTCGATATCGTATATAGTTATCCACTATCATTCGTAAGTGACCACGATTGTCGATGCCTAGAGTTTATGAAAAATCCATTTAATGCCTGGCTTTATTAAAATGTCGGACGTGTGTCGGACGATGTTTGAAAACGAATAGTTAGTTTTATTACTACACTTCCAAATTGAAAAATGTTTAAATGAGTGACAGCTTTATACAAATTTACTTACATTATAACATGCACGGATAATCGTGTTTTCTCAACTGACAATTCACTTGACATTGACAAGCATCGCGTACGCGCATGATTCAGTGAATTTAGTGAAAATACAAACCAACTCGAAGAAAAATACTGATTTGCTGTGTAAACTAAAGGAAATGCCACCCAAAATGTAAGTTTCTCTAATTTATTTATAGAAAAAGTTATAGTTCGTTTGATCATTAACTGGTTTTGTCATGAATATGTTTAATTTCAGTCGATGCTTCGGCGCACAAGAAAATGCTAGCCAAATATATAACTCAGCATCCCCTGTTCGCCTACACCTACAGGGAGATCCATGAGCCTCTCGGAACCCAGAGATACAAAATGCAATGCTGCACAGTGCACACAAGTTCTAAGATCTAGAAGAAAGGATTGAAGATGTAAGTACACCTTTCTTAAACTAAAATCATGAAAAGTTTCTGGTGCCTTTTAATATTATTGACACTTAATATCTATTTCTTCTCATTCTATCTATTATGTTCTACTAAGTGACAAAAGTTTGTTAAAAACCTGTTCTATCACTACTATAATTGCAGGAAGTACAATGATGTGTAAAAGTTACACTACAACACTACCTATGCATACATTTATTCACATTGCATACTTAAGGGTTCTAACAAATATTAAAATCTTTGAAACCCGTAGACCTCACTTTAAAAACTTATATATTTTTTTACTCTGTTTGTATATTCTAGAAGCTGGTTTTGTAGCAAGAATAAAAGTTTATTGAAAAAGAAAAAGACACATTTTATGCCATAAATATAAGACATAAAGATAAAATATTATTTAGTTTTTATGCCCATTCCGGATGTGAACTCCCGCTCAATTAAATTTTAAGTCCTTCCTCTTCATAACCGTTTTATGTCTGATTGTTTTGCCGTTCAGGCAACCTATCTATGGAATGCACTCCCTCTACCTGTAAGACAAGCCCCAAGAAAATTTGTTTTTTGAGTAGTACATTTATTTTTATAACATATATGTATGTTTATGTTAGTATGTATATCTAAGATATACCTACTGCATTTGATTTTTGATTGGTTTTTGCACCAACCTTTAGTGTTTATATGTGACGTCCCACGGGTAAAGGCACCTTATGGCGGTTGGCGCTTACGCTATTATTAACGCCGCTCCAATATTATTGCGGCGCTATGCGACGTAAGCGCCAGCCACCATAAGGTACCTTTTGCCGTGGAACGTCACATACCGTAAAACGGGGTCAACAGAAATCGCAGAGTGAATAGAGAAATTTTGAACTTTTTCTTTCAAGTTGTTATATTTAAAAACGTACATCTCTAAAATTAGATTTTTGGAATGCGTATATAGTAGACTATTTATTATCTACATTGGTACCAAAAGAACTTAATCAAACTGCCTAATAGTTAGATTTTTTTGACTCTAAAGTAAGGTCTCGGAGAGGTAAGAAATCAAACCTGTCTGAACTTTGTTCTAGCAGTAAATGTTTTGACATTAACTAAGTAAAAGTTAGCTAACCTGGTAATATGTGACGTCCCACGGTCAAAGGTACCTTATGGCGGGTATGGAGTTATGCATACCCCAGTAATCTACAATAAATAAGCTATCGATAACACAAAAGATCAACCTTCTAGGTTGCGTAGTTACAGAGATATGATTTTTTGAAAATAATGTTGTGAAATGAGCAACTTTACGATAGAGAAGTTTTAAGTTTAGCCGCCTAAAAAACTATGTTCCTGAAGTAAGTTACATAGTTGACTACAAATAATAATGCCTTATATATCTGAGATTAAAAAAATATTGCGACTTGTTCTGTAATGCAAATAGAAACTTTTGATATCGACTGATTTATGTGTATACTAACCAATCTCTTGAAAATAAAGTTTTATTTCATTTTCACGATTGATTGCAATGAGCTCTCAAGATTTAAATTTTATCTATTAGAAAACGACACTGACAGACAGTTTAAGCAAAAAACAATACCGATTTAGAGGTGAAAATGTATTTTCTGACTTTTTCATATAAAATCACAAAATTGAATATTTTTACTTTTAATGTGACACACAATCAATTTTTCTGAGCACATATGAAAGAAATTCTGTCATTCAAATGAAATAAATCCTAAAACCCCAACTAAATACTATATTTAACACCTTATGCCACTTTAAACTTACATAACAATAACAGTATTTGCTCCATACATTTACGAAAAGGTACCTTATGGAAATAAATCTAATAATACATCACTACAAAATATCAATCATATTATAGTTTATCTTTTATGAATAGAAAATATTAATTTACATTAAACTGCCCCCAATTTAATTAGTTCTTCGTCATAATAATCTTAAAAAAGACCAATAATTTGTATGTAATGAAAAGGTACCTTGTGGTCAAGTTACATGATGAGGCATGATGATGATGGAACAGTTAGGATAAACTAATAATATTTTGGGGTTAAGATGGTATAAATCGTCTATTTCTTATCAATAATATATTTCGGTTGCTATTGAATATAAGCGGCATTGAGGTTCAATGACCTCAGATATTCCATAAGGTAATGCGTCGGGTATTGGCATTTTTCAGCAAACCAATGGCTGATTTACTGCATGCGACCAAACCAAATGAAGATTATTCTAGTTAAGAAAGACTTGACGAGAGTAACTTTGGTATAATAGCAGTCTACTTGGATTTGTGATGTCGGTCTATGTACGGTTATAATATTTGCGAGGCGCCCCAACCAGAACTGAAATTATCAAATTAGTTTTGCAGAATGCTAATACAGTTCTCTACCAAACTTCTTTTCCCGTATTGACTAGTTTTTTTGGGAATTTTCAATCTTTTTTCCATAAGGTACCTTTTCTACTAAACTCTGAGACGACATTACTAGGCTTATAACTAACTTATAACAAAAATAAAAACAGGTAAACAAACGTTAGGCATTAAGGTTTCAGATCACACAATAAAAAAAAATTGAGCATTTTTTCACCTCTTTACAAAACATTTAATATCTCCGAAACTAGAAACCCTCATAAGGTACCTTTTCCCGTGGAACGTCACATATAGTATCTGTAGTACCTAAATAATATATAATATCACTAATTTTCTGTATAATAAAGCATTTTTTTGCAAAAAAACAATAACAAGCAAATTTACGTGATAAAGGGGTCAGTGGACACGCATATGGGGTGAACAGTTATGTCATAGGGGGTGATTAGATACAACAAAGGGGTGTAAAGACACGCCTTGGGGGTTAAAAGACACAAAAAATTTTTTTGTGTCAAATAGCTGTTTAACAGATACCATTACCATTATACCATTTGCCAACAGAGTATCCACATAATAATGACCAAATTCGATGCCTATGACAACTAAAACTTAATATTTCTATTCACCCCTGTCTTGTGTCTATCGACCCCGTTTTAAGGATATGGAGAAAACAGGTAGTTTTCTTTGATTTTCTCTGAATTGGGTAGATAAAAAATTATTTCACAAATGCAAAATTGAAGAACTAACCAAGACTCAAAAAATGATATCAAAATTATTACTTTATCATTTGGATTATTGGCGAAAATCCTCCTTGAAGTTGAAAATCGTGTCTTTTCACCCCGTTTTACGGTATTTGTTTCAATGGTTGACTGGTAGATAATGCCTTTTGGCATTTAGTTTGCCATTTTTACGTAATTCTATATGTTTGTGCAATAAAGTTTATAAAATAAATAAAGTAGCCATACCCACAAGTAACTTACAAATTCTCTGCAAGAGTTATTCAATACAAATAAATTGTATTAGTACCTATTCTACTAAGATTATAAAATAATATAATACCTACTCGTACAATATTCTTACTTATAACATGTAACTTGTAATATAGGAATACTAGGAACAGTTATGTTAGCACTAAAGCTGGCCATATACATTTGACAGCTAAGTTTGACCCACTTCCCGATTTCCGATTGTGCTGAAATTTTGCATACATAACAATATGTAAATCGGATGACAATTGCAATATTATGATGACATGGAGCTGATCTGATGATGGAGACATGAGGTGGCCATGGGAACACTGTGATAAAACAACGCAAACTAATTGTGCTTGGTGTTGTTAGAATGGACTCATGGAGTATTAGTTGCCTGTTGAAAGAAAAGTACAATCAGCGATAAAAGCTTGTACCAAAAATGATATTTTTGGTACAAGCTTGTACCAAAAATAATATTTTTGCCAAAAACTTATATTGTTAGGGCTTGGGAGTAGAAGCTGGTTTCTTTACTGCTGGGAGCTGGAATATTTTTTTTTGTGTTTGGTAAAGTGGTTTATTGTACCTATACCTGATTATGGGAATGATTTTAGCAGCCTATGTATGTGTGTGGGTATGTTTGTGTCGTATATTACCCTACCATAGAATATCTGAGACAAATTTTGATAAATAAGGTGTTCGTTGGTTTGTTTTTATGACGCAGGTGGTACAGAACTACACTTAATACATAATACTACTTTAATAACGTATAAATAATTACTAGAACAAAATTCAATTTATTTTCAATCGATAATTTGGACAACTGTAACAAAAAAATCCCCCTGGCTTAAAAACGAGAGCTTTCTAAAAGTGACATTAATTTCACATAATTTGCCAATGAACCGCTGTAAGTACTAGCCTGCGCCTGACCTCATCTAATCTAATTTGTTTCTGTTTCAGTCATAACATATTGGAGGCTTGAGAGACCATGCGATGCATCTCAGGCACTATCCGATCTACAACCGCCACTGGCTGCCGGCATTGAGTCACATTGCCCCTCCTCACATCCGACGACTCAAGGCGTTGAAGAGGGAGGCTGAGAATATCACGAATAACCCCACAATGCCTGTCCACGAGGAATTCTGCCGCTCGACTGCCCGCCGACCCTGTGCTACAGCTGGGAGCCTGAGCAGCTTTAATATTTCGGATAGGTGGATAGCGGAATGGTCTGCTTCGGCAGCTCGGAGTAGCTGTATATCTGACCCAAAGCCAAAAGGGTTTGACCTTCCTCGGAAAATCTGGTGCCGCCTGAGAACCGGACATGGCCGCTGAATGCCCTCATCAGTTTATGATATGAAATGAAATGAAATCACTTTATGGGAGCATTCCACGAGCTGTCCCATACAAACGCATTTTATTTCCTGTCGTGCGACTTTTTTTTTCGTCATTTAAAGCAAGCGATTAATTTTCCGTGCATATGTTTGACCATTTGTCGTAGAAAAGGAAACTCTTATACCTGCAAATCTCCAGAAAATCCGCATTTCTACGGGACAAACTGTAGACAATTTCATGGAATGCTCCATTGCCAAAACATGATAGGTTGATGGTAGAAAAAATATTAGGAATACAAACCATATACATATAAATTCTATGTTAAGTGTGTACTAACTTATTCTTGGTTAAGTACTAACTTATTGTCTACTCTATACATAGGTAATTACATTTAGCAAGACATGTTGGCCGTGGGTACCAAGCTCAACATGTGCTAGACTGGCGTCCAGCGCTGGTTTTCAGTTTGGCCCCTTTTTGTTGGAGGTCTGAGAGGAATGTTGATCTTTTCTGCGCCGTTAAGCAATCTATTTATATTTGAAACGAAACTTATAGATGAGCAGTTATGAAATTGCAATAATTTAATAATATGGATATCAATTAAAAGCTAGTGAGAAGACCATTCCATATATATAGGTGTCATACCTATCCACAAATAAAACAACAAACAACCTTTTCAGTTCATTAGTATTATCATTAAGCGCTTTACACGTAAGGTAGGCCGTCGAATCAGACAGAATGGTAAGGGCCCCCGCTCCGAGACGTTCCGGTACAAAAGCTGTTCATAGTAATCCAGCAATAAAGCTGCTGGCATGATGGGCACTTTCACAGCGGGTACGGCAGCGAATGATTTATTTGTACACCTACATTTAATGTGTAAATAAACTTTGTTTAATTTTTTGGCAATAGTTGTTTTATTTACCCATTTATAATATTCTATCTAGCACAGAGCCGACATTGTTAACTTATCTATAGAGTTTAGTAAACAAAAAAGACTTGACAACACCACGAGTGACGAGAATTGTCAAATGTTGTATCTACCAAATAGAATTTAACATAGTTTTTAACATTCAACGTTAGTTATCGGCGTATTAAGTCTGACCGCAGTTATAGTCACTAGAGTAGACTTATTAGCATAATAGAGCATTTAGGAATATTCTTATTTGACCTTTTGACCGCCAGACTCACTAGACGCGCCTTTTCATACAAACGTAGTACACATTTTTCTCTCTGGATAATAACATTAAATATTTTGATACAATTTGTTGTATATCAACATCAACTACACCCATGCCCCTACGTTTGTTCTTTTTTTTTTAAATTTTTTAATTATTATAAGAGTTAGGAGCATTTAAAAATTTGTATGAAATCTGTCTTCCGCTCCTAATTTTTACAATAATCAAAAAATCGAACATAGGGGCATAGCTATATGGTTAATATACATTAAATTATGTAAAAATATTTTCCATAATGTCAATATCCAGAGAGGAAAATGAGGACTACGTTTGTATGGAGCAGCGGAAGCGGCCATCTCCCTTTCCTCTTAAATAAGAACGTGCCTAAAATATTTTTATTACCTATGCTTTCACTGTACTATACTGCATATGAGTCGGATTTTACATTTAGAAGCTATAAGAGTCACAAATTTTGTACGCATAAGGCTAAAATGAAAAATAAGAATAAGTGACACCTACATTGAAGCATGCCCGGGAATGCTGTTCTATATAGAAATATAGGTAAATTAGGTAGGTATTTGTGTGATAGTAAAACATAGTAATATGTGAAATATGTATTTATTAAGAGCCGGTTTTGTGCATGCTTGCATGCTTAGGAAGTCTTTTAGGAGCGCCTTCTCTAATTTTTCCCTTGATCCACGAGAAGTTTTCTGGAAGAAAAAGAAGGAAATAAGTAAAAGTAGGTTCATGTGGCAGCGATGGAGTAAATATTTTCACATGAGTGCAGTCTAGTGCACCCAAAATATACACTAAACAATCGCCAGGAATAATATCCATTAAACAAGGCAGCACATTAGAACTAGGTGCCTTAGTTAAACCTAATAAGTATTGCATTCCCAGATTATATATCCCAGAGATAACTACTTATCAAACAATAGGTAGGTACATATCTCAATGCACAATACAGCCGCACTCATACTTATTCAAAAAAGTATAAAGAAAAGTCACAGTTTTTTATGTCTAATACTTAATTCAGTGCTCAAAAGAACTTACCTTCTGTTTACAGCATCTACAAACTGCTCGAGATAGGTTCAGGCTTACAGTAGTGTGGCCAATCCAGTCAGTAGTGCTCCAATGGACAAACCATGATCTTGACTAGTCCCGCGTTGGTAGTTGCCATCAGCTAGCAGGTGTAACTGTTACACACCAGCAGCTGCTGCTGCTGCTGGTGGTGTAGGTGTGCTGCTGGTGTTGTGTATACTGTTAGAACCTAAAACAAATAAGTACCTAATTACAGTACCGGCCAATAATATATCACCTCCATGCTTTTACGGTATAACTTTCTTTTTTTATATTTCTGAGTGACTTCTACAGCTTTAGGTAGTTTAGTACTATTCCTTGTCCAGCGATGAGAAAAATTGGTCTCATGTAATGATTTTTTCATAGAGGTTTTTTGTTTTAATGTATGGTCAACTACATTATTTTTAAAGAGCTTTTTTAGTAACTAGTATGCTGAGTCTCTTATTGTAGTTCACAGTATTTCAGTATTCATAATATCTTATACCTTTAAACGAGCAATTCTTGTATATTTATTTATTTATATGTATATATAGGTATTTCGGGGATATCGGAAACGGCTCTAACGATTTCCATGAAATTTGCTATATGGGGGTTTTCGGGGGCGAAAAATCAATCTAGCTAGGTCTCATCTCTGGAAAAACACGCATTTTTGAGTTTTTATATGTTTCCCGAGCAAAGCTCGGTCTCTCAGATATTATTTATATAAAATGACTAGTAAAATATGAAATCTACAAACTAACCTACTACAAGTTCATACAAAAACACACAAAGGTGATATGTTATTGACAGGTACTGTAAATCTAATTTTGTCAAGTAGATTTTCCCCTTTAGGTTCGGAGGTTAGGATATGAATGTTGAAGTAAATAGTAGCTTAAGTAACCTCTGTTAGTAGGTTAGTAGCATAAGTAAGAGATTGTACAACAGATATCTTAGCATACTAACTTTTACATATAATAATGAGGCCGGTACCTAGTATTGAAGAGTTTAGTAGCATTGTCATTAAGACGTCTGTTTTACATAGAATCAATGATTTCAAATATAATAGGGTCTATGCATAGAATACATATTAACTTTATAAGAAACACTGCAATTTTATAGCTTTACCTTTGAGGTGTTTTGGTAGGTAACCCATCACCGTTTTGAGGCTCGGCGTTAAGTTCGGCACATAAGTAAATGCACTGCACACTCCGCACGCAACGCTACGCACTCTGTAAATATGCCGAAACTCTTCGTCCGGCATATCAAATAGGCTGCAAGCGTTTCTTAAAGCTGTTTACGAGATTTTTCTTCAACAGCAGCCGCGAGTAGGAATAATAAAATTTGACTTCCCTGCGAAGAAAATATTGACAATAATTATATACAGCGGAACATTGTAACTAATAACTCTCAATATAAACATAGAAAAACTGATATTTACCTGTAATTTATACCTTAAAATATGATTATTCACTACTTTTGCTTTCACGACAAGGCTTATCGTCATCTAAGAAGCACGTAGTTAAAATTAACTAAGTTGAACTGTCAAAATGGGACAATCTGTCAAATTATCCACATCTTATCCAACTACCATGTTATGCAAATTGTCTTCTATCATCTACCGCTGTCAAATGTGGATAACTCCATATATCGTCTGCAACCATAGTATGGATGATAAAATCGACGATAACGGCCGTTTTATCATCCCATATTGCGTGATAACTACCTTGTCGTACAACCTTGCTAAGCCCGCAGGACTTGGAAACCTTTTGTCAACCCATTTCAGGGGTAGTAAACTCACGGCACATCCTGGTCCAGCGGTTTCTCTTCTTCCACATCAGGGACGCTGCGCCCGTACGTGTCCCAAGCGGCGTGGTGGCAGAACTCAAGGTGCTCCATCGACCGCTCCAGGGGCTGAAAGCCGTGGAGCTCTTCATCCTCGGGCAGGGGTACGGCGTCATCTATAAAATTGGTATAAATTAGTATTTTTAGGTGCAGTGACTTCGGGTCCGTTCGCACAGTGGCCAATAGGCCGCCGGACAGCAATATAATTACGCGCGTGCGATAGAGATAGGAACAGCCGGGTCAATGTAAGAAATTCTTCATGCTTGGCGTCCTCAGTTTAGTCATTTTTGTAGTTACCGGGACACCATGCCACAGTGTGTAACTCACTTTACCAGTTCCACTTTGGCAACCAAAAATTGATTAAAGTAACTCGTGTACTTATATAGGCCCCGTGCATGAACTACAGGGGGCAGCATAGGAGCCGTCAGATTTTTGGCTCGAGCCTTAAATGTGACGTTTATGCTTCCGATGTAGCCCACAACGTGGCAGAACCTACTATGCACAAGGAAACGTACCGACGGGAACGGTAGATGGTAGCACTTGTTTTGGCAATGGACATTTGCACATATGTTTCCGATTCAGGCCACAAGATGGCAGACCCTCCAACGCGCACGGTCCCTTCGGGTAATGCTGTTGACTATACATAATGTAACACGTACCTTCTGTAACACGTACTGTAATTTATAATGTATGGTTGTTTATCCCCACAAAAAAAACTAGTGGTTGTGTGAAATATAGACCTCGCACCAACATGACTCCGCCATTTTGAAAAAAAAAAAAAAAAAAAGAAGAATGGACAGAAATATCTATAATTATCGAACATGCTTACGAAATTTCACGAGTATAGCTTGAAAAATGCGACTTGAACACGAGAAAATCCGGACATTTTTGTCGAAACTGAAACGGAGACCTTCGTTGCCTTTCGTTGAATAAACTCACATTTGTCGCAGTCCTCGCTGGGCAGCTTGTTGAGGGTGTGCGCGAGCGCGTGCCAGAGCTGCGGCCGCGCGGCGAACGGCGCCGACTGCACCAGCTGCGGGTACTGCACCACCCACTCTAGGCACACTTTCACTGGGGACAATTAATACAATCATATTTAATAATATAACACACTCAACACTGAAAACTCGGTTGATGTATCCAGATATAGTTATTTCAACTGCCTGCCTGCTTCACTAATAATAATAATAATAACCCCGCGGGGCAGCTTGTGGCGAGCTGACGGTGAGTGGCGACACCGCGGACCCCTATTCCAGAGGGCCCTGTCATCTGGCCCTCGCCTCTGTGCTTGCCTTGATTGGCCGGCCAGAGTGGAGTCGCAAGAGCGGGACCTATGCTCCAGGTTGGAAGTGTAAAATGTCATAACGCCGGCGGCCTGCTGAACGGATTACCGGGATCTGGCTACCGCAGACTCACCTCTCGACAACCTCGCAGCCACTCCAAAGTGTTGCCCTGTTGTCGCACTGTGCGTGCGGCCATTGCGGGGCCCACTCAATGAGTTGGCGAGTCACCACCTGTCTTATACAATTTTGAGACTGATTGTCACGGCAGGTGTCCGCTAGTCTCCTCCCATAGCCCTATATCCAGTCCATCCAACATTCAAATCAAATAGCATATGACCTTAGTTTCCATCGCAGCACAAAAGTGCTGCACTGTGTGTGTCTTTGCACCTGGTGGGGACCATCTCCGGATGTATCACATTGTGCGTTCGGGGATGGTATCCGCCACGTGTATCCCTTGCTTTTAGATTAAAGTGTCTTAAAGGGCCTCTGCGCTGTTGGCTTCGGCCCCACGTACGCCTCCCAATGGTCCGGGACCCCATGGTCCCGAGATATGGAACAGACATACAAATAATAATAATAATTTACAGTACATATGGTGCTACTTTACCGCCCTAGGCATAGAGAAAAAAATACATAAAGTGCTCAGTCCATACATCAGCGTTGATACGTACCAAAATGACTATTATTTTCGCAGTCGACATCTAGCATCGAGTAGCGGAATTATCATTACACTGCTACTTGACAATAGATGTTCCGACGACCGTAGTAGTCTAAAGCTCAACAATTTTCAGGTAATATAACAACCGGATTAACCGGAACTAAACTTAAACTCCTTCTGCTTTTAAAATTAGTTGTAAATTGTTGTTTTATACAATTTTCGTGAGTCGTGACACTAGAGAATTCTAGTATCCATGTAGTACTGATAATTCCGCTACTCGATGCTAGATGTCGACTGCGAAAATAATAGTCGTTTTGGTACCAAAACTGATGTATGAAGTGAGCACTCTATTCTTACTATGCCCTATGCTCTATGCCCTATGCGGGATTAAGGACAATACGTGCGTATGTCGAAAATTTAAAGGGCCATATGTACTGTAAAACGTTATACGATACACGTGCGAATAGGTAATTCGCAACTCGTGTCATACCATTTGGAAATTTAAAAACATGACTTACGTGCAGGCAGCGCTCGGCTCAAAGGGCTCTCAGCCGTATGCGACGGCAGTAAGAGCGCCAGCAGCGTGCCCACAGCCAGCGTATGGCTCAGCGTTGCGGCTGTGGATTCGCTCTCGCTCAACGCTTGTTCCGTGGCCGTCAGCTCGTCCGTTGTGGTATGGACTAGCCATATTATGACGCATACCATCTGGAAATTTAATAACATAAGTTTCGTGACACTTGGGGCCACTTGTGTATATCCTTACGTATATTATAATGATAATATTATAATATACGTAAAAGGCTAATAATTACTAATGATTAGCCTATGAACATCACAGCTATTGGTCTCATTTTCAGAACAAAGGAAAAAGTTTCATCACTTAAATCAGTCTTACCTTTATTAAAGTCATGGATTCAAAACTGTCGGTGGCCACTAGAGACGTGAGAGACGTGTTTAGGGTCTCTACTAGTTGATCGGCCGCTTCCAATCTGCAAATAAATAAGTTATTGCATCTCACTATACTATATCACCGATCACTTCAAGCAACACCGGCTTCCGACACATCGGAAGGGAGGGGCCCAAGCGATATCTTACCGTACAAATCTTTCTGCCATTTTTTGCGGGGGGAAAGGTGCACACAGTCGCACTTCTCACACACTTACATAAAGATAAGATAAAGATAAAAAATAGTTTATTCAATTAGGCATATTACAATGCGCTTATGAACGTCAAATAAAGCTATACCGGCTCCAACCGTACGCCTCTGCCTCGAGAAGATTTAAATCCCCCCTCAATTGGAGGAGGGTATCCCAATACGGGACCGGCAACAAACTCGGCGGGACACATCTTTTCAAAACATTATTACATCTTATAATTAACATGCATTACGAGTAAATAAGAAAAATACAATTTAAATTACTATAGAATTCATGCAATTATACTCAGTAAGTATATAACTTTATAGAAATATGATTAAAAAAAAAACCGGCCAAGTGCGAGTCGGACTCGCGTTCCAAGGGTTCCGTATATTGCACAATTTTTAACAATCAGTGTCGGATTAAGATATTTTGATGCCCTAAGCATTTCTAGGTGCCCCCTCTCCCTAGGGTCATCAAGATTACATTGATTTTTTGGTAAATTGAGAGAAGTTCATTGCCGCATTACAGCTGAGAATGGAAATCAGTCACATCATTTTATCACGAAAATTGACAGTGCCGCAGCAGTAATGTTGCAACAGAGTACTTAATGCTGTTGCAGTCGCCACCCGAATGTCACCTTTATCATAGCTTAGAAAGTAATAGAAACGCGAGCGAAGCGAGCGCGGAAATTTTTCGATATAAAAACGCAATATGATAGACAGTTGTACATTTTTACTTTTAGTATGGAAATCAGTCACATCATTTTATCACGGAAGTTGACAATACTGCAGCAGTAACGTTGCAACAGAGTAATGCTGCTGCAGTCGCCACCCGAATGTCACCTTTATCATACCTTATAAAGTTATTGAAAACGCGAGCGAAGCGAGCGCGAAAATTTTTCGATATAAAAACGCAATTTTAGTTTTAGTTCCAACCAGGCGCGAATCCAGGATTTCATACAGAGAAGGGATGGGACAGTTTTCTATCAGCCTAGCTTCGCATAGGGCTCGATATTTAAGGGTCTCAGCGAGGTTGTTTTCATGCATAAAATATGCAAGAAAGCAGAGCTTGGAATTGAATTGGCGAAGTGTGAGAAAGGCAGTAGGCCCAGCAGCGAAAGAGGAAAGCTTGGATTTGGATCCACGCCCAAATGTAATTAAGGCAGAAGATCAACTTTGCCGTAAGGCAGAAGGCCTCGCATAAAACCTAACGCCGAACCGCAAAAGAGTGGGTTGAAATCGAATCTATGCATGTAATCACGACTCTTCTACTGCTACCGATTGTTTCCCAAAGAATTACGCGCCATTATTTTTGCAAATTAGCTTTTGGACAGCTAAAAAAATCGTGTGGTAAAAACGATGTGTCTGTCCCTAATTTTAAAATTTGTTCACCTTTTTCAACCTGGCATTTTGGTGCCCCCCCTGAACGTGGTGCCGTAAGCACGTGCTTGTTTTGCTTATTGGTTACAAAGTCTTTATTAATTCAACCATTAAAGTCGACGAGTACAAAAAACTTTGAGCTAGCTCTCAATTTAACATTTTTTTTAAATATTATTTTTAATTTGACCTTACAATTACTCGTAAGTAGGTAAGACCGTTAAATATTTAAAATGATTATCTTATCAGAAAATTATCACCAATTACTCTAAGAAAACTACTACTCTAAGTAATCCGGCACTGTTAACAATGTATTTTTTATGTGAAACGTGAGTGAAATCTCTTTAAAAAATCCGTAGGGGTCGGATCAAAAACTGTAATTAAGTCCGATTCACGCTTGACTGTACATTTCTAATAGGTTTTCCTGTCATCTATAGGTATAGACCTATTTTATGTATTTTTTTTTAAATTTAAGACTTAGTAGTTTCGGAGATAAGGGGGGGGGAATGGTAATTTTTTGCCTATTTTCTTGAATAACTTCTAAACTGTTTATTCGAAAATTATAAAAAAAAAATATTTGAGATCCTTACAATAAGCTCTTTCATTTGATATGTAACATGATATAGTTTAAAAAATTAATTTTTTTCATTTTTTCATTTACCCCCCAAAAGTGGCCCCCATGTTTAAAATTCATTTGTTTACGTTACATGTCCGTATTTGGGTCACAAACTTACATATGTGTACCAAATTTCAACTTGATTGGTCCAGTAGTTCCGGAGAAAATCGGCTGTGACAGACGGACAGACAGACAGACAGACAGACAGACAGACAGACAGACGCACGAGTGATCCTATAAGGGTTCCGTTTTTTCCTTTTGAGGTACGGAACCCTAAAAACATATATGTACATGAGATCATACAAATACGTAGCTCATACAAATTCCAATCTGTAATGACGACACACATACATAGAAAATGACACACGTCAAAGACAAATCTTGCAAACCTCGATCTCTTTTTGTGTACGGACGAGTGACAAGTGTCACAACACGCACACTAACACATTTTCGTCGAAGAATTTTATTGTATTCTGAGAGATGAGAAGTCGGATTTGCCGCTCGACCGATCCGCAATTTGTACTGGGCGAGCAAAATCGATAAATCCAACAATTACATGAGACTAAAATATAATAATTGTTTAAATGTAATTAAACGTATGATATGTAAAAAACATATTACATGTGAAATGTAACACCTTCGTTTTGTAAATTTGATGTCCCCGACTTCTTTATACAACAAAAAACCGGGCAATTGGGCATTTTTTCTGCTGCTGTGTTCACGCGCGCGTCTGAACTCGGTCTAGTTAAAAATCCGAGCGCAACTAGTTTTATTACCCGCGCTAGATCAGTTGATCTTGTACCTAGGCAGAGGGGAAACAGTGCGAATGCCGCCTCCCTTCCGTGTTGCTCGAAGCTTATACCATAAAAGGGTGAGAATTTAGGGCTACCCCACAGTAGCGTCTTTTGAGCGTTGGTGTCTAGACAGCGCTATGAAATATGGCGTCGCTGCGTAGTTGCGTCAACGTTGTATCGAGCAGCAGCCATAGAGTTGACTTTAGACGCCGACGCTCGGGAGACGCTAGTGTGGGGTGGCTCCCAAGATCCATCATACAAGAAAAATATATCAGAGTACAGATGTAGTGCATAATTGTTTTCCATCGTATTTTCTCGGAAACGTTCGTATTTGTCATGCTACTCCAGTCAACGTCAGTACTTTTTGTACCGAGACTGACTGAAATAGCAAGACACGTTCGTACGTTTCCGTGAAAATACGATGGAAAATAATTATGCACTACATCTGTAGTGCTACTGTACTGTACAAACAGCAACACTCCTAACTGTACATCGGTGGACCTTATTACAAAAGGCAAAAGGTCCACCAATGTACAGTTAACAGTGTGGGCGATGGTACCTCTCCCCTGTGTGTATGTCGCGCACGGCGCGTATTAGTAGCGTGACGTAGGCGTGCGCGTCGCGCGGCGGGGCGAATGCGGGGGCGGACGTGGCGCGGCCGGGGAGGAGCGCCGGCGCTGGCGGTGCTACTTGCCTGGAAACAAATACTACATTATAAATAGAGCATAATACAATGTATACTAAGATTTTTATAACTTTTCACCCGAACATCAGACCCAGAAGAAATTTTATTTTGAATTTGAAACTCTTAGTTCAGAGTAGATTGTATGTTCAAAACTTTGTACGCCGGGTCTCCGGGAAGTAGTTAAGTAAAGTGTTTTTTTAAGTGTTAATTTGCTATCTATTTATTATTTAAAATCCAACATGTGTCATTAAGTCATCAGAATGGGTCGCCTAAGGTACGATCAAAGAGAATTTAGAATATATATATATAGGGGTATTGTCAAAGTAAATGTTGTAGTCACAGTAAATTTACTGGCATCTTTTAACACAGAATTAAAACTTTAGAACGCCATTTGACTTTGATCCTTATTCTTTCACTGATATGTGTTAAAATTGTTAATTATAAAACGGTGTCGTTATCTACACGAGTACAGGCAAAAAAGTATGGCGCCATCTTTTCGAGCATCATTTTTCTTGATTTTCTGAGGCACGATTTTTTCTTAGACTTTA
The DNA here is from genome assembly GCF_910591565.1 of Cydia splendana. Taxonomy (NCBI): domain Eukaryota; kingdom Metazoa; phylum Arthropoda; class Insecta; order Lepidoptera; family Tortricidae; genus Cydia; species Cydia splendana. The sequence goes on along the minus strand of NC_085987.1, from coordinate 1,829,450 downwards.
TTTATCTTATATGCAGTTCAGGCCTTTGCCCAGCAGTGGGACACCAAAGTAGGCTAGGGAAAAAAAAATACGCAGTTATTATATATTTGGTACTAGTGAGGTATAGTGTGGGAGTGGCACTCACCCAGCCGCGTCCTGCAGCGTCCTGGCGAGGTTGATGGGCGCCGGCGGGAACGGCGCCCGCACCAGGATGGCGCGCACGTGCCAGTAGATGGCGCCCAGGCGGCGCCCGCGGCGGCGCGCCAGCAGCGCTAGCTGGTTGTACGGCTGCCCGGAGTGGGGGGAGACCACTAGCGCGTGCCTGGGATAATGTTATTAATTGTTGTAACTATTATACACACACATACACACACTGCTTGTCAGCCCAAATAATAAACTAAGTGTGCGCGATTAAGTCTCGTTTCAGTACTAAAATAAATGATGAGTGAAAATCGTGTTAGTTTAAATCAATGTAAAAATATATTTATGAAAAGCATGGGTTATTTATGTAGAGATGTTACGAATATTCGGCAACTATTCGGTATTCGGCCTATTCGGTCACTTTGCCGAATATTCGGTACCTATTCGCCCGAATTTTGCCTACTATTCAGCCTAATACCGAATATCTGTTGCATCTACCTAAAAAGAAAAATTCCACAATAAAAGTAACCAAACACTAGGTAGGTACCTATATAAATTATACCTCTCACGACGACTGATGATGCTTATAACAGTTCTTTCAAGTCTCCTTAGGTTGGGCTTAATTAAAAAAAAAAATATTAAAGAAATATGTTCACATCGTATCTTTATTGCGTAAATGTTACATTTCTAAATAAATTAATAAAGTACTAAAAAATACTACAAATATATTTACGTGACATCTAGTCCATATAAAAATGAACTGTCATAAGGGCCATCATTCGACGCGAGAGGTGTAATACCCTAATATTCAAAGTATACTGACCTATAGAAAGTATAAGCCACCCTAGGCTGCTGTCTATACCGTGCCAGGTCACCTAGATGCACTAGGCAGTGCTGGCATATATAGCGCGCCGCAGCGGGGGGAGGGAGCTTGGGGCCCGCGGGGGCGGGGGCGGGGCTCCAGCCCTCCACCCAGCCGAGGAGGGAGGCGCGGCGTCTGGGTACAGAGAAATAGGACTAGTTTAATATAGATTAGATTGGATTTATTTATTTCACAACATATGATTACAGTACAAATTACATTAATGTAAATTTATAAGAATCTATATTGTGATCGTCAGAGATAAATTAAAATAATAGCAAGTTAATCCAAATAAATTCATTTCATTAATTGTAGATACAGTGAAACCTGGTTAATTGGCACCTGGATAAATGGAAAACCTCAATAATTGCAACCAAAAGTCCGGTCCCGGTCCCTTGAGACCAAAAGGCCTCTATAATTGAAATTATGGAACCTCTATAATTGCAATTTAGATTTTTAGGGCTTTTCGTAATTTTGCCTCTGTAATTGACCACATCGCAACTAAGACCTCTATAATTGACACTGTGCTAAAAAAATCCGTTATTTCTGCTCTTCTTTTTACCTCTATTATTGAAACTAGTCTTACTTATTACCTCTGTAATTGAAATAAATTAAATAATAGACAGCAGAAACAATATTTTAATAGCAATGATCATTTTATTTATATCTTCATCCAGAATTCAATTTATTTATTGGGTATTTATCGCAGCCTGTAGTAGGTAGTTTTGATTAAATCAAAAAGAAAGTATGCTTTTTACATTCTAGTAAAACTGTCTTCTACAATTCAAGGAAATTTTTCAAACCCAAATGATTAATAAGAAAATAAAGTAGTAATTAATGTAGTGTATATAATAGACCAGAAACCCAGAACGTAAGCGTGTAAATCTACTTTCAATGGTTATTTGCACCTCCATAAAAGAAATTTGTCAGAACGCAACCTCTATTAATGAAAACCTCTATAATTGACACAACGATTTTTTGAACCTCGTTAATTGACACGACCTGCTTAAATGAAAAACCTGGTTAATTGACAAAAAATGGCCGGTCCCTTGAGATTGCAATTATCCAGGTTCCACTGTAATATGAAAAATAAGCTCCTAACCTCTTTATAAGCTTATAACATAACCTCCTAAGGGCCACTTGCACCATACCAGTAACCCAGGGTTAACCGGTTAAACCATTAACCCAGTGTTAAATTGGACTAGTAGCCATGAAAACGCCAGGTTTAACCGGTTAACCCCGGATTAGTAGGATGGTGCAAGTGGCGCTAAGAGTTACTTGTGTAAGTTTGCGTACTATATACATATAGGCTGAAGCATAATTTTCAACAGATCTACATATCACCTTAGTTTGCTACCTTTATTAGATTGGTCTTGGTGACCGGTTACCAACCCGTTCCAAATTATACTTTATTGTGTGTGTAGTATGGTTGTAAATACCATACCTGAAGGGCAGGTCCAGTTTAAAAGCAGTACATATCTGGTGCAACAGACACAGGTAGAAGCCGGCGGCCGCTTGCAGCACCCACGACAGCATGGCGGCGCCCTCGCTCCGGAGCGGGTTCTGCGAACAACCAGACATTTAGCTGTTTTTTTCACATTTAGAAGTTATTGTAGAAACTTTATAGACTAGTATTTATATAACATTTTATTATGTTTGATATGAATAACATTTGTCATACCTACTTACAATTTATATCGTCTAAGGCCTACTTGCACCATCCCACTAACCCGGGGTTAAGCGCTTAAACCGTTAACACAGTGTCAAATTGTACTGCTGACCATGGTAACTCCAGGTTTAACCGGTTAACCCCGGGTTAGTGGAATGGTGCAGGTGGGCCTAAGAATCATCATAATGGGGTTGGCCGGTCGAAGTATTTAGCAGATGGAGCCAGCATAGCTTGCCCTGTCTTTCCCTAGAACTGTCAATTTTATTTTATGGAATTTTGTGCTCTGTATGCCAGCCCTTTAAGCCAAGTCTCATAGAAAAAGGAGCAAGCTATGATGGTGTCATCACTCATCTTTGCAAATGTTTGACAGTCGCCAACCCCATTGCATGAATAAATTAAACGGGTCAAAATTATTTCGGTTGTCTTGTTTTTTGTCCCCAAAAAATATTACGGAGTGGAACTTTTTATATAAAATGAAATTTAATATTTAATTTTTGTTATGTAAAGTGTAATTTACAGCTAAAAAGACATACAATAGCACTAGACTTTTTTGTTTATTGATAGTAGACACAAATAAAAGCGTGACAAAATGACCAGAAATAAGACAACTTCAAGAATTTAGAACCCAAACTTCTGATACCTCTGGTATCTGTCCTTACCTTACTGACCCATTTTAAAATACAACCTGTTTAATATTCACTGCCCTGTATCCTTACCACGAGTTTGACACTGACATATTCGCCAGCGACTGTGTAAACTAGCTCACATATCATGTGCAAGCGAGATGCACTGCGCAAAGGCTGTTTAAGGCTGCATAAAACTCATGGTGAGGGTACTGGTTTACCTTTCTATCTTTAGAAATCGCCTGCAGGGCTTCAATCTGCTGCTTGAAGCCGATGTTCCAAAGATCCTGCTCCACCTTCTTATCCAGAGCATAGTCTAGATCCAGGACCAGAACTTTTTGGTAAATCTGTAACACAAATCACACTACATATAGGGCTGCTAAGAGGAAAGTGAATGAACCAATCGCCTTTCCATACAAACGTAGTACTCATTTACCTCTCTAGATATTAACATTATTGAAAATATTTTGACAGAATATAATGTATACTCATATCAACCACAGTTATGCCCCTTCGTATGATGTTTTTCCGAATATTTAATGATTATAAGAGTTAGCAGGATTCAAAAATTTGTATGTACTATTAGAAGTATTAGAACAAATTACATTATTTTCAGAAAATATTTGAATTTGTTTTTATTTCAAGTAGAAATGCTACAATAAAAATTATAAACTGAAATAAATGTCATATACTAAGAAAAAGTGACCAAGGCCTCCTCCAGTGCCCCTGGCTGGAATCGAACCGGCATCCTCTGCTAATCGCAGCAGGTGCCTAATTACTCGTAATATTAGGTGGTAATTTGTATGTAATTTGATTTCGCTCATAATTCTCATAATAAAATATTCATCGATGGACCTTATGCCTTTTGTAATAAGGTTTATGAACTGTCAGTTAACAAACAGTGTGGGCGATGGTACCTTTTGAAGCTGTTGCTGCAGCGACCAAAGGTTGCGTTCCTGCAGCATGGACGTCTCACTTTTGAATTTCAAAATGTTTTGCTTTAGCTCCTCCGCCTCCCTGGGAACAGACAAGTGGATAGATCAACTATTTGTTATTGTTATTCTGCCCCATTGGCTTGAGCAGAATTCCAGTAAATGTCGTGACAGTGTAGTAGAGATAGTTCATGTAGTTCCACACCCACCACCGTGCGCCTATGGCAGCACAAGACCACCCCCATACCAGAGCAACAGCACGTCGCACGCGGCTATTGTGACTGCTGCTCATTAATATGAACCTTATCATTATGACTGAAAACATGATCAGCAATCATCCTTTGTGCTGTCCCTGTTCCTATGCAGTAATGAGGCCACTTTCTTGAGTATAATTGCTGCATAGTCATCGGTTTGTGCTTCTGCAAACATGGTGAAAGCGCTGCAGAACTTAGGAAGCCCCACCAGCACTTTGAAGATGTTATTGTACACTACTGCAGGGCATTATTAGATTTTTTGGGTTATGATTGACTATGGTTAGGCTGCATATATTGTAGTACCAAACCAAAATTAATTTATAATAAGGGCAAATCAAAGAGGGATGAAAGATATTATGAATGAATGTGGAGGAATCTAAGAGGAAAGGAAAACCAAGGAACAGGTTTATGGACTGTGAGAGATATGATATAAAAACAAGTGAATGATGAGATGACAAATGACAGAGGTATGGAACAAAAAGAAATGCTGGAACCAAATGATAAGTGGCTAAAGTTATCCTCGGTATAAATGGGTAGGTAAAGGGGGACAGGAGGGTGGGTATAGGCATGGCATAAGTTGTATGGGAGGTAATGAAACTTATTAGTTACTATAGTTCGTTTTTTTAGCATTAAAAATAAGGTAGACAATCTTATTGTGTCTTTTAATTAAAAAACACATTTTATAAATAAGTCACGGCGAATATGTAACAATTATGAATCTAGTATGATAATTTATATACTTCAGCTTTCATAAATAATAATTACTGATTTTTAAAAGCGTTTTTCAATTAAAATACATGTCATGATTGCTTACCTTCTTTCTAATCCTAAAAAACCACTATAAGTTTAGAATATGAACTTGTTTAAAACTTAATACTTATTAAGCTTAAAACTTATAATAAATAAGTTTTCGCAAAGCTTGTTTAAAACTTCTTATAAATAGGTTTTTATCTTTGTATGGAGTGAGCACTCTATGATTACTTAATTCTCTCTCTCTATGGTATAGGTGAATGGGTAGGTGGCCTCTGGTCCAAACTAGTACAAATAATGATCATGGTGCCATTCGCACTGCAGCTAGCACAATACTCCAAAGATGTATTCGCTTACAAAATCACTATTAGTCACTATTGCATGACCTTATTACAAAGTGCTACAATTGTTGCATGTTTCTCTAAAAATAGGTTAATTTCGCAGGCTTTTCTTGCACTCTATTTATTGGAATGACTGTTGTACATACTGGAGTATCTAAAATGTATTTTTTAATTGCATCCTTGAAGACTAAACTGATATTCAACTTGAACTGTACGCGTTTCCTATATGACCAATAAATACCTAAAATAAAAGTAACCGAGTGTTCTAGCAATGTTCAAATAATTTTTATGACAATAACATTAAATTCGCGTTGCAGATAAGTACTTAAAGTGCTAAATTTAAGCGTTTTGTGCGAATTATAAGCTAGCAATCATCAAGAAACTTGGTTACAAAGTGAACGTAATAATATTTCGGCAACTACCTCAACATCTGTACAGCGGCGTTGAGAACCATAATTGTGGAGGCTAGAAGCCTCAAAATGTATCACTGCATCAAAAAATAAAACGAATATATAACGCGGAACGGTTAAGGTAAAAAAATGTTATCTAAAAACAATCGACTTCCATGCATTTGCGTCAAAAGTGCCTGTCGTCTGTCAAATGTTTTGTTTTTTTAATTTTAGCAATTATGGCATGGATTCGTATCTTTTAAGCCATCTATCAGATGGAGCATGAGCATGATTGATTTTTCAATGTGTGATTCGATAGAATATTTATATATATTTTTTTAGAAAAAGTATAATGAAGTTGATAACCTGCAAAGTAAGCCACATAATTAATAAATAAATTATCTACGGGTCCTACGAAGTTTTTATAACGCCTTCTAATAACTTCATACCAAAGAATATAATACTCACTAGGCTTCATACCATTATTGACATCTTACATACAATCATGACTTGATTTATTTTATTTGAAATAGAATATTTCAGTAAATATATTTGTAAAAAAATTAAGTAATTAGAACCCAAACTAGCATACATATATTAATTTTATTGATTGATATAAATTATTAGTTTTGCTACTCGACAACAGATGGCGCTAGTCAACAACCGTATAAGAAATTTCCATTTGCGTTGAGTAGAAAGTAAAACTAATTGTCGACTTTATAAATTACCTGTTGCAAACGCTAGTCATGTTGTAACATTACGCTTTGCAGTACAAATGTTACATATCTCAGCATCAAGATCAAGTAAAAATAGTTCTGGCAGCATAAGCAAAGGCCAAACTACATATATTATGTGGAATTGAATAATATTTGTTCCTCGTTTTAACCTCTACAATAGCTATTTCTCTAAAATAGTCAACATTGCCATCTCAGTCTACCAATTGCATCTGTTTCAGTTTGTTAGGCGCAATTTGATGCAATCTCTTTGTAGGCTAGGTAAGTAGGTAACCTCATTTGTCGTTGACTTTGAAATTTTACATGTCATGTGATGTCATGTTTCACGAACCACTGTGTTAAATCAAGTTTCAATACAAAACTAGATATTTTAATATTATATTATTATTTATTATACTATATCATGTACACGGAATTTTTTTATATTATTGTCACTTTTGATAGTTTTGTGAAGTTAGTTTGTACTACTGACTCGAAAGCTCCAGATGATATTGTTCCATAAAATCAGAAATTAATTTACTTTGTGTAGAATATTTTCAATCCCCTTTTGTGAGGAGCCTTTTCCCAGCGCGTGTTGGAACATCTTCAAAACGTAGAGGTAAATAAAACCCATTTTTCTAGTCCCATAAGTTACCGATTGAAGCCTGATGCATTTTTAACCCCCAGCATAAAAACCGGCCAAGTGCGAGTCGGACTCGCGTTCCAAGGGTTCCGTACATTACCCAATTTCTAACAATGTATTTTTTATATGTCAAACGCGAGTGAATTGCCTTTAAAGAACCCGTAGGGGTCGGATCAGAAACTATGTAATTCTTGTCATATATATTAGGTAAAGAACTATTTTGTATATTTTTTTCAAAATTTTAGACCCAGTAGTTTCGGCACAGAAGAAATAATAGTACCTACTACCGTAAAGAAAGGACACTTCCTACAAACCCGAAGTTTGACAGCGGTTCAGGGTCGAATCATGCTATCCCTTTCTAATATATGGCACTATCCCTTTCGGCTATGTAGGGTCGTCAAAATTCAAGTGATTATCTTATCTGTGGTCGTGCACGCAAAAGGAAGTGAAGTGGTGCCAACCCTAATAATTGCTCGGAGCAATGCTGAGCCGAAGTCAGGAGTGTTTTCGGAGATAAAGGGGGGGGGGGTCATTTTGTGGCTATTTTCTTAAATCCTTCTTAACTATTTATTATAAAATTAAAAAGAAAAAATATTTGAGGTTCTCAAGTGAGCTCTTTCATTTGATATGTAACACGATATAAGTAGTTTAAAACAACATTATTTTTTAATTTTCTCATTTACACCCCAATAGTGGCCTCCATGTTTAAAATTCATTTGTTTACGTAAAATGTCCGGCTTTGGGTCATGAATTTACATATGTGTACCAAATTTCAACTAAATTGGTCCAGTACTTTTGGAGAAAATGGGCTGTGACAGATAGACAGACGCACAAGTGATCCTATAAGGGTTCCGTTTTTTCCTTTTGAGGTATGGAACCCTAAAAATTGAAATAGAATCCATTTATTTCAGGCCCTTTCATTTTTTCGACTTTTATATAAGTATTATAAGACTTAGGAGTTTTTAATTAAGTTTTTGGCAAACATTTTATTTTTGGTACAAGCTTTTATCGCCGACTGTACTTTTCTTACGACAGGCAACTAATACTCATCGAGACAATTCTAAAAACCCCTAACACAAGTAGGTTGCGTTGTTTCATCACAGAGTTCCTATGGCCGCCTCCTGTCTCCATCATCAGATCAGCTCGATGGTACCATAATATTGCATTGTCATCCGATTTATACATGCATGCAAAATTTCAGCTCAATTGGAAACCGGGAAGTGGATCAAACTTAACTTGCAAGATTTGATTACAGACAGACAGACAGACAACGGTCAGGTGAAAGTAAATAAAAGCTTGTAAAAATTGTATTCATTGACACATTCATACCTATGTAAATAAATATTTTTCGGGAAACGTTTGATCCATATTTTTATTCATTTTAATTGCATGGAGATTTTGTTCGAGTAGGCACTTCTTAATTATGAAAAATAATTTATCTTACAATAGAATTATGAAAATTCATTAGGTGAGTAATTCTTAGGTAGAACGAGTTTGAATTAACCAATTAAATTATACCTATTATGTTACTATATTTTCAAAAACTCATTATGTCACGTGTCGTTGATGTTATACTTGTGACAAAACGTGTTCGTTTAAAATTCATGGTCACTTTTAAGACGGCTCCTAACCACTTACATAATTATAAATAGGTAAGTACATACATATTAAAATACATATTAGATAATGTCTTTCAGCACCGAAACTAAAAATTCCATAAAGACTATTGTTAAGTATAGGGACAGATTATACGTCTAACTGTTGGCATGTGTATTATTTTGTATTACCTACTATGTTCTAAGAGTTTGATCTGATGGTATTTTTAAGCTATATCTGATTTAAGAAGGTTTGACATTTACTTTATTTTAGGGACTTTATGATGCTTTTAATACCGTACTTATAGCAAATACAGTCCGGACAAGCCTATCGAGCTGAATTTGAGACTATTTCACCGACTCTTTGGTACGATTTAAAGTAACAACAGGTTAATAGGCTGCCAAAACATGTTATCTAAGTGAGTCCTCTTCATGACTGTTCAATTGAACAGCTGCGGAATAAATGTGGTGAATTTTTATTTTCACATATAACGATTTTTCACCCCACGTTTTGGAATCTCTTCAATTTCTGATGCAAGCGTAATGACGGAGACAGCTAGAAGAATAAGTTTAAAACCAAAGCCTAACGGACATTCATGGCGTTGATCCATCGCTATAGTCTGTTCGAGATCCTGAAAACGGTGAAAAATAGGGATACTACTCCTAAAAATGCCTAGAAAAATGTATTCCAAGCATGTATTAGTACACAAAAAATATCAAAAGTTATAAACAAAAAAAAAGGGAGAAAAAGGTAGATATTTTTTATTTCCCCAATATCTCAAAAAGTATTAATATTTAAGAAACCAAAATTAATATTATAAAAAAGTAGGATATTTCCAATAAAAAAATGCAGACTTGCAGAACTGCATCTCCTGGTATTTATACTTTTTATTCAACGTAGAACACAGCCCTCCGCGCCTCATTTTCTAGTGATAGCGGTACAGCCTGAAATTCGGGAATCAGCTGCAAATGGTGTTAAAGTTATGAAAATCGGCACGATTAGTCTTTAGGCCATTTGAATCAATTTGACCCGTAGCACCAAAAAAAAAATCAAACGGAAAGGAATTATGACGTCGTCTTTTTTTGTATGAAAAATTTAAAAAAAACCGGGCAAGTGCGAGTCGGACTCGCGCACGAAGGGTTCCGTACCATAATGCAAAAAACGGCAAAAAAAAACGGTCATCCATCCAAGTACTGACCCCGCCCGACGTTGCTTAACTTCGGTCAAAAATCACGTTTGTTGTATGGGAGCCCGACTTAAATCTTTATTTTATTCTGTTTTTAGTATTTGTTGTTATAGCGGCAACAGAAATACATCATCTGTGAAAATTTCAACTGTCTAGCTATCACGGTTCGTGAGACACAGCCTGGTGACAGACAGACGGACGGACGGACGGACGGACGGACGGACGGACGGACAGCGGAGTCTTAGTAATAGGGTCCCGTTTTACCCTTTGGGTACGGAACCCTAAAAATTGTACAGAAACCTATCGTGTGTGGTATTAAATGAAAGGGCATTTTGAGCCGGTTCTAAAAAGATATCACATTATTATATTTCCGTCACTTGCATTCAATTAAAATAAAAATAATGTTCAAAACATACCAAGTTTGGGCTCCTCCAGATACGAAACCGTTGAATTAGTTTTTGCAAAATATACATCAAGTAATACCCAATATGCTCATATCTAACCCCTAGAAATTAATTTCGAAAATATTTTGTTTTATTATAAAAAAAAAATATTATTACAAATTGTGATCTATCAATCTATCAATGAAACGGCCTCCTAGCCTAGTCAATAGTGACCCTGCCTATGAAGTAGGAGGTCCCGGGTTCGAATCCTGGTAAGGGCATTTATTTGTGTGTTCATCATCATCATCACACATTTATTTGTGGCCGTTTCATTGATAGATTGATAGATCACAATTTGTAATAATAAAAAAAATTAAAAAATACTAAAACTAAATATTTTCGAAATTAATTTCTAGGGGTTAGATATGAGGATATTGGGTATTACTTGAGTATATTTTGCTAAAAATAATTCAACGGTTTCGTATCTGGGGGAGCCCAAACTTGGTAGGTTTTGAATATTATTTTAATTTTAATTGAATGCAAGTGACGGAAATACAATAATGTGATATATTTTTAGAACCGGCTCAATATGCCCTTTCATTTAATACCACACACAATAGGTTTCTGTACATTTTTTTTTATTTTTCCGTACAAAAAAAAGATGAAGTCATAATTCCTTTCCGTTTGTTTTTTTTGGTGCTACGGGTCAAATTGATTCAAATGGCCTAAAGATTAATCGTGCCGATTTTCATACCTTTAACACCATTTGCAGCTGATTTTGGTCAACCGCTACTACTATTCGGGAAACACGCGTGGCGTGAAAAAGCGATTACGTATCATTAAATATAATTTTAAAGGTATTCAATATTCATTGAAATTTTAAAAAAAACTTTGGTATATTTAAAACATATCAACAAATGTACTACTTGTAGAAATTTATCTTAAAGTTATTTTTCAACAAGTTAGGTTAGGTTAGGTTAATTAACAAAATTTTCTCAAACTTCCTTCTTCATTGAAAAGGAAAAAAAAATTATAAATAACTATTGTAAAATTTTGTCACTTTCTAGAGCTGTTTTTATATACATGCTTAATAAGATCACATTATAAAAGTTTTAATAAAGTTAATAGTTTGGTTATAATGTTGTTTTAAGTTTTACAATTTTACCTTGATTTTTCGTTTTTCGTAAATTTTCTATGTTATTCTAAAACTTATTTTAAGCAAAGTATTAAAACTTTTATAATGTGCTCTTATTAAGCATGTATATGAGAAGGGCTCTAGAAAGCGAGAAAATTGTACAATAGTTATTTATACATTTTTGTCCGATTTCAATAAAGAAGGAATTTCGAGAACATTTTGTTCATTAACAATTGCCTAACTTGTTGAAAAAATAACTTTAAGATAAATTTCTACTTGAAGTACCTACATTTGTTGACATGTTTTAAATACACCATATTAAAAAAATTCAATGAATATTTGATACCTTTAAAATTATATTTAATGTTACGTAATCGTTTTTTCACGCCGCGCGCGTTTCTCGAAAATGAGGCGCGGAGGGCTGTGTTCAGCGTTGAATAAAAAGTATAAATAATGGAGATACAGTTCTGCAAAGTATAGAATGTTTGATTGGAAACACCCTCCTCTTTTATAATTAGGGCGAGCGAAGCGAGCCCTATGACTATTCGACAAACTATGCATTCTTGTGGTACATTTTACGGAAAAACTATCGCACTTATAGGTTTGAAATTTAACATAGTAATTTAAATTCATGTCTAGATGTGTTATCAAACATAAAAATATCATTTTATAAACCTAAAAAAATAAAATAAAGGAATAAAACTTTGTATTACTACTAGCGCCATCTGTTAGAAAAAATATGAATTAAAATTCGTGCTAATGTACTATGTGCTAACAAAGATTAATACAAAAAACTGGTCAAGTGCGAGTCGGACTCGCGTTTTAAGGGTTCCGTACATCACACAATTTTTAACATTTTTTTTTGTACGTGAAATGACGTGACTCGTCTTGAAAAACCCGAATTGGTCAGATCAAAAACCAGATGTAACATGAAGTGTTACGGAGCGGTGGCTTATATCACTGCAACTATGCAAAGTAGCTTGGATAGGAAGATTACATCCCGAACAATAGCACCTACAACTGTCCAAATGCGAAGACTGAAGGCCGAGCTCCGCGTAGAGCTGAAAGCTCGGAGCGTCCGACGGTTTCGCGCTTCCCACAACTTCCGCAAGTGTTTTAAAAGCGAAGGACGAAGGGAGGTAATACCCATAGTGCTTTTTTTAAACACGTAACAATAGTAACCTAATCAATCAGTACTACAAGTACCATTACGACTGTGTGCTAGATACAGCCTAGTCGCATTTTTTGTCTTCAGTCCGACTCATGCTTGATCATAAAGGCACGCCTCATCGGGACGCTTCGGGGCTTCGTTCTTATGCGGCTATCGGCCTAGTGCCTTCGCAATAGCTGTCTACACCACGTTTCACGTGGGCCATTGCGGCTGTGTCCCTAAAAAAGCCTAATCGCATTTTTGTTCTTAAATCCGACTCACGCTTGACTCTAGATTTTTAATCGGCTTTCCTGTCATCTTTAGGTAAAGAACTATTTTGTGTATTCTTTTCAAAATGTTAGACCCTGTAGTTTCGGAGATAGAGGCCCCGGGAATGATCATTTTTTATCTATTTTCTTGAATAACTTCTAAACGTTTTATCCTAAATTTATAATATATTTGAGATTCTCACAATGAGCCCTTTCGTTTGATATGTAACACGATATAGTTTGCAAAAATTAGTTTTTTAATTTTCTCATTTACCCCCCAAAAGTAGTCCCTATGATGTATTCATTTGTTGACGTTACATGTCCGTCTTTGGGTCACAACTTACATATGTGTACCATATTTCAAATTAATTGGTCCAGTAGTTTCGGAGCAAATAGGCTGTGACAGACGGACAGACGGACGGACAGACAGACGCACATGTGATCCTATAAGGTTTCCGTTTTTTCCTTTTGAGGTACGGAACCCTAAAAAGGGTTAACATTTTTGATTCTGATCCATCTCGCTTCGGTCGGTTTGATTCCCAATTTAGCAATTAAGTTTCTGTGTATACTGGAACATTCAATCTTGCTGTATATTCACTGCGGAGGTCAATTTACTCGTATGTTCTGTTCTGTGACGCCGATAAACTGATCAGTCATGTTGTGTTAGCAAACTTAAATCGGGTATTTTCAGTTCGAAAAACAGTTTTAGTGTTACTATTGCTTGAAACTGCCAAAATTATAAATGAAGATAAGCATATTAGGCCGTCCGTATCAGCCCTAAATCACTGAAGTTTGTTAATACAACCCGACTGCAACTTGTATGGAAGCTGCGCGCCAATTGCAACGTCGGCGTGCAGTTCAACAAAATTACCCAGAACCCTGGCAGTACCTAGCGGAACTCAGATTTGGTGCAACTTAGGGAAACGCTGTTTTGGTCATCCGACTCGTTTTTAAGAGCACTTTAGAGATACCCAAAATAGAGCTGTAGCTGAACTCTGGGAGTATTTAGTGGATCTCAGGTTTGTTGCAATATAGGCACACGATGTTATGGTCATCTCACTCGTCTTGATGAGCACTTAGGAGAGTACTACCCAAAATAGAGCTGATGCTGAACCCTGGCAGTACCTAGTGGAGCTCGGGTTTGGTGCAACATAGACACACGCTGTTTTGGACATCCGACTCATGATGATCACTTGGTAGAGTAGTACCCAAGGTAGCTGATGCTGAACTCTGGCAGTACCTAGTGGAGCTCGGGTTTTAAACAATATAGGCACACGCTGTTTTGGTCATCCGACTTGTTTTTTTGAGCACTTAGGAGATACTCACGATGTCACGATAGAGCTGTAGCTGAACCCTGGCAGTATTTAGTGGAACTCACGGTACGTTTGTTGCAACATAGGGACACGCTGTTTTGGTCATCTCACTCGTCTTGATGAGCACTGAGAGCAAATTATACGTAAGTTTATGTGCGGAGCAGCTTGATTACCGCCAGTAGGTGTCCAGACGGGATAGTTTTACGCTCAATTGTGTGGTGTGGACGCATAAATAAATTCAAGGACATTGACTCGCTGACCCAACATTATGTAGGAAAGCCAGTTGGCTTCCTTACAAAAAGTACTGGGCAACCGTGTAGGATGTAATAAGCGCTTATGAAATTGTATATTACGTGTGGATGATATCAATTGGCAAATTGATTTTGTCGTCTGGACACGTTTTTAATGGACAAAGTAAGAGCTGTAACAGACAGGCGTACCGGACAGCGACCGGGGTTCAATTAGTAGGTATATTTCTTTCTTGCTCTCACTTATAGCTGCGTCCTTAACGGACTTATTACGTACCCATTCGATCGAACATGGAACAAGCCTCGGACTGGATCAAAGTCGCGGTCCGGTACGTTTAGGTAGAAAAACTCCGCGAGGTCTTACAAAGCTCTGATTTTTGCTAGTATTAATTTTGGTTTCTTAATACTTTTTGAGATATTGGGGAAATAAAAAATATCTACTTTTTTCTCCCTGTTTTTGTTTATAACTTTTGATATTTTTTGTGTGCTAATACACGCTTCGAATACATTTCTCTAGGCATCATGACGAATCTAATGAGGTATCACACGTATTTTTAGGAGTAGTATCTCTATTATTCACCGTTTTCAGTTTCTCGAACAGACTACTAGAGCGGGTCGATAGAAACGCTCCATGATAGTTACATATTAGATGTCAAAGTCATAGTTGTCGTAAGTAGCATGCCATAAGGCCACCATGCACAGATCCTAAACTTTTTTTAATATGAAGAAATGCTTATAGACTATGTCCAGATGTTTTGCTATACGAATCATGTGTAATTGCTGTTGGTACGATTTTTTTGGATGATATTGTCTTGTTCGCAAACCGCAAATTTTCTTGTAGTATTACTCGAGAGAATTAGGTAAATTTTGTCCAAACCATATGCTTTACGTCGAGGTCCCAGGACGAAAAGTGTTCCTTATTAAAGCACTAATTAAACACATGCGTAATTTTGAAATAAAAATATAATACCAAAAAAAAAGGCTAAGTAAAGTTGAGCCTATAATTGACAATACGGTCTTTAACTCGTGAATCATTGCTATTTCATACGGGTATACATACATATTTTATTAATCACTAGCGACCCACCCCGGCTTGGCATGGGTTACGCAAAACCTTAACAAATTAACCTTCCTCAAGAATCACTCTATCGATAGGTGAAAACCGCATGAAAATCCGTTCAGTAGTTTTTGAGTTTATCGCGAACGTACATACACACAAAGAGACAGACGCGGCGGGGGACTTGGTTTTATAAAGTTAGTGATTATAGGTATGTATGCCGCAGACTGAGGTGAGTCGCGGGGTAACATTAATACTCGATTTTTGAGGAATTGGGTGTTGATTTTTGAACGCGAGCCTAAACAGAATGTTATGAGTTGGTAACCTTAAAAATGCGGACTACGTTTGTATGGGAAGCGGTCGTCCTCCTTCCTTGTAAGGCCATTTATGCAATGGATTGTGGATTTATCTATGTATGAAGTGAGCACTGTAAAGGGGCCCACAGATTACCAGTTCTCCGGATGATATCAGCCTGTCAGTTATTCGCCACCGTTACCTTATGCGATTACTTGACAGGCTGATATCGTCCAGCGAACTGGTAATCTGTGGGCCTCTTACCCTGGCCGCACACGTTCGGAATTTTCATTCGGATTCCGTACGGAATTACAGGTGGGGACCGGACGTCGCTCTACAAATGCATAGCGCTGTCTCGCTTGCACATGTCATTCCGTACGGAAAATTCCGAACGTGTGCGGCCAGGGTTAATTTACCAATTTCTCTATGCCAGTGGGGAGCAAAGGCACATTTTACGGCACCGAAACGGTGGACGCGTGTGACGTCCAGCACAAAGGCAACATGCATGTGTGTCATTCATAAAGGACACGCATCGTGGGTGTTTCACATTCACCTGCCGGCGGCCTTAAACTGTTACGTAACGCCCTTGCGCTAGTGCTGTGCCCGGTCGGCAAGCGGGGCTGAGAGTTGTCGATAAAAAAAATACTTACACCTACTCACTTTGGTAAGCGAATCGTGTCATAAGGATTTTATTTTTATTTATTTATGTGGCACCTATTTTTTCTATCCAATAACCCGTATCTGTATTAAGATGGCACTTAGCATGTAAATTCGTCAATATAAAAAAAATACATGATTAAGCTGCTGGTTAAAAAAACACGAGTAAATAATGTAGAAATAAAAAATATAAAAATACGCTTATTATAAAGATACACTTAATGTTAATCGCTAAAGAACATAGTTTTAATATACTCTTACTAGCATTTCCTGTGTTTTAAGCCAAATAGATTGAAATAACCTATACTTTATAACCACGTCTTTATTTTTAATCATTCTCCTAGTAACAATAAATCAATTTAATAAAAAATATAAAATACTAAGCTCAAATATAACACATTAATCAAATCATGTACCTATACTTAAGTATTTACCAAAAAATAATGGTCCTCGATATGTTCAGGAACCGGCGCTCGCGCATCACTATCAGTTGGACCGCGAATTTTGGCGCAAGTAGGCCGCACCCTTGACCCACTGGCACACTGACTGAATCTAACGCCTTACCTTTTGGTATTTAAAACTTTGCTTTTATAGCTCTACTTAAACTCGAAACATAATTAGGTTATAAACAAAATGCATATATAGATAGTCAAATTAGTCAAGCAAATCTTGTCAGTAGAAAAAGGCGCGAAGTTCAAATTTTCTATGAGACATATTCCTTCGCGCCTACATTTTTCAAATTTGCCGCCTTTTTCTACTGACAAGATCTGCTTGACCAAGTTTAGTTAGTATTTTAGAAAAAAAAAACTTTTGGAAGCTCTATTTCGAAAGCACTTGGTTTGATTGCGGGAAAACGCCTCTTATTTTTTTTTAATTGTTGAAACCGGTTTTTGGCCATCACTAGCGGTGCACCGCGAATTTGGGCGCAATGTAGGCCACACCCTTGACCTACTGCCTCACTGCCACAGTGCGATCGATAAATAAATATACGCGGAGCTTGCGAAACGATGAGCACTACATTTCGGTTTTGACCAGTGCCTTACGTCACTTACTGTCAAGGTCAAGAATATCCTGCCAATAAGGGGCTATTTTATTTTTTTAATTTGGATTTTTTTATGTTATATGAAAGTCTTAGAGGATATAACCAACGGAGACGCCATGTCTAAATTTTTCGGTACAAAATAGTCTGCCGTTTTTTGCGGGGGAGGGGCACATCAAATGTATAGGTACGTCATGTCAGATAAACGTCAGTCCATACATATGGTTGACATGTGGTTGACCATTGGCCGCCTATTTTCGACAGAGGGGAACGCGCGCCTGTTAATGGCGGATCCATTGTTAATTAATCCGAGATGTAAGTACTCAGAATCACGAACTATTTCTATCCTGATATAATTATGTATACATAGTTGGAGAAAAATGTGTCCCATGATTTTTATTTTAAATACCGTTACCATTTATCAAATTCTTTGTACTGACATTGACGGTTACGGAATGGCAGGAACGAAAAATTTATGGAAATTTTGGGACAGCCTTTTTCTCCTATTAGGATCGAGAAAGCTCGTGATTCTGAGTGAAAGTATAAGTACCTAACATAAAAATTTCCAAATTTTAAAATACAGTGTAGTGTACAACGTTAAACAAAATGGCCCTAATATGCTACAAAAACCAATAAGTACTGCATGAGTATTACTGACAGACTAACTTAAAATTATTATAGTCTATAGTGGCTCTGTGAGCTGTATAGTCCTCCCAGGGGGTCCATCATTTTGAATAATTACCAAAAACAGAATTGACATAAAAAAATCTTATTATATAATGATCAAACTTTCACGAGAATTGGTTTGAGAAATACGACCTATAGATGAGAACTACCGGACAGACACACGAAAACATTTTTGCCCAAGCCAAAATGGAGACCTTCGCTTCGTTCGGTCAATAAGTGTTAAGTATCCGTTGTATAAGTCGTATAAGTTCACGTGGCCGCCAACCGGAGGTCGGAGATCTATGATAATGCAATTATTATATTAAAATAATACAATACTTAATCATTCGCGATATCAAAAACGGAGGTCGAGGCTTAAGGTCCAGTGAGTTCGTGTTCTTCTGTCACTCTCACTGAGCGTAAGCGAGATGAAAGTGCGTGTCCGGGAGCGCGGGTATCATGTTATTTAATTTAAAAAAAATTGTACCTACGTTTGAATAAATAAAAAGTAACATTTGAATAAAATTCGGCTATTCGGCTTTTTTGTTACATTTTGATAAAATTCGGCTAAATTGAAGAGGCAGACGGAGAAGGGGATGGCGCGGCTAAGGACGCATTCTACCCAAATTGGTGAGAACCTTAGAGCATTTAATAACTTACCCATCGCCATGGCCTTTATGAGCTTACCCCTCTGCCGAAAAACAATTGTGCAAACTTTTGTATGGACTGACATGGCTATTTGTACGTGATGTAGAAATCATGTAGAAATAGCAATAGGTACATTTGAAGTCCCCTCCCCCGCAAAAATCGGCAGACTGTTTCGTACAGAAAATGACAGCCATGACGTCTCCAGTTACTAAATGCTCTAAGGTGAGAACCGAAATATTACCTACTAGATGAAAACCCGGCTTCGCTCGGGTAAAATAAATAATAGAAATAGGTAATACTCATTTTGAATTAAGTAATTATTTACTTTTAGACTTCATACCTTCATCAAGGCGGTTACAAACCTATCTCATCTCAGAAAACTTTAAATCCGTAACATACAATCATAACTCGAAAAATTTACTATTCCGATATATCTAAAAACAAATATATACTTAATTAAAAAAACCTAATCCGCTTTTCTGGTAGCAGTTCGGTTCTGTAAGGGTCGCAGTTCTAACCTAACTTACTTCTGGTTGCAGTTTGGTTCTATAAGGATCACATTTCTAACCTGACCCACTTTTCTGGTCGCAGATCGGTTCTGTGAAGGCCGCATTTATAACCTAGCCCACTTTCCAATCTCAAAAGAGGGAACCCTTTTGTACCTACCCTTCATGGCACTAAAGTGAAAGGTTGGAAATTATCACTACTATTTCATTCTTTAATATTAATGCCTATCCGTTAATATTAAATTCGTTTACAAAAAAAAACTGAATAAGTGCGAGTCGGACTCACCCATCAAGAACGGAACACTTTTTAATATTTGTTGTTATAGCGGCAACAGAAATACATCATGTGTGAAAATTTCAACTGTCTAGCTATCATGGTTCATGAGATACAGCCTGGTGACAGAGGGACAGTGGAGTAAACTGAAATAAAGGTTCCGTCACACCGGCGCGATTTCAGAGCCGGGCCTGAGCGTTTTATATGAAAAAGCGGCGCGCCCCGCTCACGCGCCGCACGCGAAACGCGCCTGTGTGACGGAGCCTGAAATGTCAAACCGGGCAAGTGCTCGCGCACGAAGGGTACCATACTTTTTAGTATTTGTTGTTATAGCGGTAACAGAAATACATCATCTGTGAAAATTTCAACTGCCTAGGCCTATCACGGTTCATGAGATACAGCCTGGTGACAGACAGACAGACAGACAGACAGACAGACAGACAGACAGACAGACAATGAAGTAAAACTGAAATAAATGTCATATACCTACTAAGAAAAACCGGCCAAGTGCGAGTCGGAATCGCTAATAGGTTCCCGTTTTTTTAGTTACCCTTCAGGTACGGAGCCCTAGTATGAGTGTAATAGATTTGTAACCGGTCAGCAATGTGAGTCCCTTGGAGAAGCAGAGGTCTAGTCTAAACCCCCACTTACCATCGGCATTAACAGCCTTGTATTCTTGTTTGCCACCAACATGTCATATTAAAACATATTAATAAAAATTTACTCGGTCAACAATGTGAGTCCCTTGGAGAAGCAGAGGTCTAATCTAAACTCCCACTTACCATCGGCATTAACAGCCTTGTATTCTTGTTTGCCACCAACATGTCATATTAAAACATATTAATAAAAATTTACTCGGTCAACAATGTGAGTCCCTTGGAGAATCAGAGGTCTAGTCTAAACTCCCACTTACCATCGGCATTAACAGCCTTGTATGAGTTGTATGCTTGTTTGCCACCAACATGCCATGTTAAAACATATTATTAAAAATTTACTCGGTCAGCAATGTGAGTCCCTTGGAGAAGCAGAGGTCTAGTCTAAACTCCCACTTACAATCGGCATTAACAGCCTTGTATGCTTGTTTGCCACCAACATGTCATATTAAAACATATTAATAAAAATTTACTCGTTCAGCAATGTGAGTCCCTTGGAGAAGCAGAGGTCTAGTCTAAACTCCCACTTACCATTGGCATTAACAGCCTTGTATGCTTGTTTGCCACCAACATGTCATATTAAAACATATTAATAAAAATTTACTCGGTCAGCAATGTGAGTCCCTTGGAGAAGCAGAGGTCTAGTCTAAACTCCCACTTACCATCGGCATTAACAGCCTTGTATGCTTGTTTGCCACCAACATGTCATATTAAAACATATTAATAAAAATTTACTCATTTCATCAGTCATATCCAGCCTAGCATTGCATTGGCCCCGCTTAAATATTTCTTTAATTTGTTTTTAGTATTTGTTGTTATAGCGGCAACAGAAATACATCATTTGTGAAAATTGAAACTGTCTAGTTAATCTAGTTATCACGGTTCATGAGATCTTGAGATACAGCCTGGTGACAGACAGACGGACAGCAGAGTCTTAATATTTAATAGGGTCCCGTTTTTACCCTATGGGTACGCAACCCTGTAAAGTGACCAAGGCCTCCAGTGTCCTAGGCTGGAATCAAAGCAGCGTCCTCTGCTATTGCAGCAGGTGCCTGTGCCATTCTGCCACCGGGCTACCCACGGCGGCATAGGTCGAATTTTTCCAAGTATACTTATGCACTACTTACTGAAGGCTTATGGAGCCTCGCCATCCCTAAGCCTAAATTAAATATTTTCTGAAAATAATTTGTTTTGTTCTAATAACATATTGGAGTCCTCGTAATAGGGGTCCCGTTTTTACCCTTTGGCTACAGAACCCTAAAAATCAACCTTGTTTTGGTACTATGTACTACGCTTCACTATGACTCTGAAATTTTAGCAGGAATTAATATTTTTTTTGTTGTCACCTGTCAAATTAGAATAGAATAGAATAGAATAGAATAGCCTTTATTGACCAAAAAATTAAATTTCAGCACATATTACATTTAAATAAATTCACATTTCATTTATATCAATTAGTTTCAATATGTTTTCCTTAGTAACTTTATTAAATAATTTTTATGTCATTGCTTTTTAATAATTATTATCCAATTAGGTCCCGCATGCTTCTTTATGTCATCCGACCACCTCATTATTGGTCTCCCTTCTCTCCTTTTTCCATCTCTAGGATACCATTCCGCTTCCTCTCTATCCCACTTATCTTTACCTTCCCTTGCCATATGTCCAGCCCAACCTGTTGCAGTCAAAAGTGTGAACTGGCCAAAGAACTTTTACCCGACAAAAACAGGCAAAACTGCTTTTGACTGAGCATGTTGGTCAAAAGTAGTTTTACCTGAAAATCATACCTATTTCTGGCAGCAGTTTCGTTTTTAGGGCGTAGCAAAAAAAAAATAACCCTAACCTACCTATCTCTGGGAACAGTTTCGTTTTTTGGGCGTAGCAAAAAAATAACCCTAACCTACCTATCTCTGCGAGTACTTTTGACTGATAGTAACAGTCACAACACAATTACTATTAACCAATGATTTTCAGGTAAAACTACTTTTGACCAACATGCTCAGTCAAAAGCAGTTTTGCCTGTTTTTGTCGGTTAAAAGTTCTTTTGACCAGTTCACACTTTTGACTGCGACATATATACTATCTATATATCTTATTATATTTAATCTTATATTCAACTTACATTGACTCCGGAGATAACTTATTAGCTTTATGCAGTTGACTTTCCAATTCACCGATACACCTCAAATTTGATTCATAGTCTAAAGCACAGTTATTAAATATGTCCACAATACACTGTAGCTTTTTGCACTGTTTCACACTGGCAATGTACTTAATTAGAGTGAGTTACAGTCAGCTGGCACTTAACTCAAAGTTTCTTTGAACAACGTCATTTAAATCTCGCTCACTTATTAGTTTATCACAGCTGCTTCAAGGTTGCTTTCACTTGCATTTCCAGGTAGCTAGTAGTGCCTTGACATGTAAGAATATTTGGAATCATTCTGAAATATTAAAATACAACTGAGAGACCGATGTTTATACTAAACACAATACACCCATGGAACGCTTTGAAGTTCAAATCTCGTTACGTTACGATGGCGTTTGCACTTTGCACTATGTTCGGTGACTATTTTTTATTGTTAACAGACACAATACACTATTTAACAGGTTTTTATCACGTCTGGAGTACCGGATAAAGTATTTTCGAATAACAGCCGTCGTTGACGTCTAGGCAGTGTTGCTATCGTCTTAAAAGCCATAACAGACTATCGCACGTTCTGGCTTAAAAACAAATTTATGTAATAATTATACCGGTATACATATCCATATGAAACGAAACTTAATGCAAATAATAACCATTATACATACCGGAAAGTCATCAAATAAACAGTAATATTCGTCTTGCTTATTATTAAAAAAAAAACGACCAACCTAACTTGTAAGCATATTTGCAGTTTCTAAACGCAACGCATAGCTGTCAAATGTCAACCAACAAATTGAGCCTTTAGTATTGTTTGTCGAAATTTTTTCACTTTTAAATGCAAAATACGCGACAATACGAATTTTGCGGATATATGTTCTCGATTCAAAAGTGATATTTTTTCAAGCTCTTTCGATTGAGCATAATTTCTTTTGGTTTTTCCGTCAAAGCGGCTCGCGTTTATTAATATAGATATGTAATTTTTTCGTTGGGTAGGACATTCGGTGAAATTGCGCATATATTGTACAGAATAATGAACTCTTAATAGGTATAGTTTGGCAACGGCAAGCCATTCCCGTGAGTAGAAAAAGGCGGATTTTTTTTTAATGTAGGCGCGAAGGGTTAATTATTCTCCCATAGAATTTTTTCTACTTTTCTACGTTTATCTACTGACAAAACGGGTTTGCCAGAGTACCTATATCCATCAAATATCGAAACTGATTAAAAAAAACTCTACAGCAAATTGAAAATTGGACCATTTAATCACACAAAATCTAAGCTCCCAATGGTCCAAGGTCACCGTGACCTTGGTATAGGCGCAATGTAATTTGGTGGCAAACAGTCTAGACGGTTGGGAACCAGCAAGGTCACCTTGGCCGGAAGCTTTGTCGCCAGCCGTGTAGAACGGACTTGGACGGGCGGACAATCTCTTGATGAACGTATTGTTACGTGCGTGGCCTCTTCTTATAATTCGACAAAACCATAACAAATTACACACCTTAACCTTTCTCAAGAATCACTCTATCGATAGGTGAAAACCGCGTGAAAATCTGTTTAGTAGTTTTTGAGTTTATCGCGAACATACATAGATACAGACAGACGCGGCGGGGGCCTTTGTTTTTTAAGTCGCTGGCCCAATATTATTACAGGGTTCTATGTTTCACTTTTATTAAACTGAAATTTGAACATTGTCATAGTGACATTAAGTTGAATTTGAACTAGATAGGTATCTTGAAAATGTAACATATGTAGAACCCTGTAATATTGAGCCAGCGAAGTGTCTGTAAATCTTTTACCTACAGATGTTAGCTTTTTTAGGACTAAAGCCGACCACTGACTAACAGGCCGCCGGACGATATCGGCTTGTCAGTTAGAACAAAAAATTTACAGTTCCGAACAACTGACCGGCCGATATCGTCCGGCGGACTGTTAGTCAGTGCAAAGTCGGCTTAAGGGTCGGTTGCACCCTCGGAGTAATTAACAATGGAGCCGCCATTAACAGGCGTTCCCCTCTGTCGAGAAAAGGCGGCCAATGGTCAACCACATGTCAACCATATGTATGGACTGACGTTTATCTGACATGACGTACCTATACATTTGATGTGCCCCTCCCCCGCAAAAAACGGCAGACTATTTTGTACCGAAAATTTTAGACATGGCGGCTCCATTGTTAATTACTCCGAGGTTGCACCAAACCTTCTGTCACAGTCTTAGCGTTCGCTAAATTTTATTGTATGGAAAGTTTCATAGTTCTCTGCTGCTTGACGTTGATCAGCCTGTTATAGTTAATTGTGGTTGGTGCAACTAGCCCTAAGTCAGCTTTGAGCTTACTAAGCGGTAACAGCCAACCCCTACAACCATTGTCAATCATGTCTCACTGTCTGTCTATTGAGCGGACTGAAGGCGTCAAGGCGCCCGGTAGCGCAACTCTAAAACATTTTTTGGAAAACCCAGGTCAATTCACATCAAAATCTGCACACCCAGAAAAAGTCGCCTTGGCTCGAACAAAGCGCTTTAGCATTGGAGTTCAAAGAAGGAAAAAAGTAGACAAAAGGTTTTTTTGCGCACGATTCAGGTCAGGCTAATCTTAGATTAGGCGGCCTTTTCACTTTGACTACAGAATCATTTTCACCACACCAGCTGGTAAAGGCTCTCTTGATTGTTCAAAAACTGATAAAAAAGTTGCATTTTATCCACACGCGAGGCAAAGTAATCAAATGCAAATGTTGAGTTGTTTTCTTATGTTTGCTGGTAGAATTGACTTTTAAATGATGATTTTGAATGATAAATATTTAATAACATTGATATTTAATTGAATGCTTTGATTTTGTTTCATATTTCACAGTTTGTATTTTCGCTAGTAGTACCCTCGCAACGCTCAAGATTCCTTTATTCGAACCACTCGCTACGCTTGTGGTTCTATATTAGAATCTTTCGCTTGCTCGGGTATCAATATTAGCACGAGGGGTTAAACTTTGCCCCCTAGTAAAACAAATAACTATTATGTTCGTAAGGCCCACCATACAAAACCTTCCCTATTTTTCATTTGTAAGTAGGTACCTTGTTCTATAACTTGGAATGAATTTCGTTTGTTCAGAAAGCAATGAAACAAAAGAAATGCTAATTTATTTGGTTTTTGAAAGTTGCTAATAGTCGAGTGTGCTCAGGCCATAAAAAGGTCAAATACGGCGTTCACTGAATAAAAGATTTCCTTTGGCAGAATTAATGTTTGTGTTCCTAAAATATGGCTTTGTGGCTCCACTTCTTAAATCCATCATTGGGTCCTAAGGACCACACCTGCCAAAGGACATATTATGTTCACACAACAACGTATTTTAGGACCTACACTCTCGACTATAATTAGGTTAGAAGTGTATACTACTTTATAAATGAATTTCATGTCCAGGATATATCTCGCCAGTCCCATGCTCGGATACCCTCCTCCAATTGAGGAGGGATTTAAATGTTCTCGGGTCAGAGGTGTAGGGTTAGAGCCGGTGTAGCTTTATTTGACATTCATACCTACGTCTACTTGAAAAATAAACTAATTTTATATTTACCATCTTTTTATCTCGGAAAAAATAATACCCATAACCTAAATAAATAAAATAAATTTCATTCCATAGCGTGACCTGTGTTAGCGTTTGCGTTAACTATTTTTGTATGGGATTTTGAACAGCGCGCCAACCGGGAGGTTTTGGAAACACGAAATCCCATACAAAATGACACTTAACGCAAATGCGTACGTCACGTCACGCCATCGAATGAAATTTACACTAGGGGTACAAATCGGTATGATGGAAGTCGGACACCATAAAACTAATTCCGTGTGCAGTTAATTCTAATTTCGTCGTTGTGCGCTCTAGACTAGAGACTTTGTGATAGTTTCAGAACTTGCCTATGACTACTGAAGGGCCATCAGATATATCGGAACGGCCAGTGTGCTCAAAAATATATGAGCGTACTTCCGTCCAAAGGCCGGCAACGCACTTACAACCCCTCTGGTGTTGTAAGACTTGTAAGGTGTTTTGAAGTAGGTAATCTATAGTAAAGTTCAGCGTCAAATTCGTACCAACCCTTAAAGTACTTATTCTATTTAGTCTAGGACTTACATAATAGCTTGTCCGTCCCTTACGGCGGTATGGCAGCGTCCCTTTCGTCGCGAAAGCGCCGCGTGCGCTGGGTGAACGACCTCGGTGGGGGCAACGAACGTCTTTGCCAGTTTGCAACCACCCCGCACGCATGGAGTGCATAGAGTGGGTGGATACCCCTGTGGAAATTATTAGATTTTCTGTCTTTAGTCTGGCAAATCAATTTTGGTCAAAAAGAACCTAAATTTAATCAATGTAGGTGCGAAGAAACGTTTTCATATAGGTAGGTACAAAATTAGATTTTCGCGTCTATTTTCTCTTGACAAATTGGTTTCCCTGCGTATTATAGATAGAAAATCTATTAGAAATATAATTATTGTCCTAACAAAAATCTATGAGATTATTAGATTATCTAACATCTCGAACCTAGTCGCCGCCGTACAATCGAATTTACGCTCTTACTCTGAAATAACATGAACATTCAAGTGACATACTCATTTATCTGTCTACTGTCTGGTACAGTCAAGTGTAAAAATATGGGTGTAGACAACTTACTCAAAAATATGTCCCATAGCTCTTAATTCGCTGACATAAGAGCTATGGGACATGCTTTTGAGTATGATGCGTGCACCCATATTTTTACACTTGACTGTAGGTGGGTACCTACTTGTTTTAAATGCTTGTTTCGCGGTAGGCCACCTGTAAACATACCGCCTTGGTGCATAGTGGTGTCATAGTGAAAACTTGTTAAAAAACTGTTTAAGGCCTAGTATGTATAAGTTACTCTATGGTTTACTAAACAAATTAGTGCTGCACTCTGGCGGCAGAACATTGCAGTAATACCTACTCCCTATTAAAATATCTAAACTAATCGAGAATCTCCGCTTCAAAGTCAGTTAAGCGTTGCATCAACTCTGCACGAGTCTAAGTGCAAGTAAAATGCATTAGACGCACACACGCGCGGGAGTGCATTGCGGGCACACCGACGCATTTTCCTAATAGACGTGGACGCGGGGCGATTCGAACACTGGTGTTGATTAGATCTCAGGTTGATATTCGCCCGAATATGTGTGTGCAATGGACATTTTATTTAAAGTCCTATGTAAGACCAAAAAATATTTTAATTATAAAAATATTATAGTATATTTTATTTGAAAATAAATAATATTTATTATAAAAAAATGATTTAATTACGTTGTTTTTCTACTCAAAATCATTGGAGTTATTTCGTCCGAAAATAAAGTGTCCCAATATTATTTTCATTTTCAATTTTTTGTATGATGGCAAAGAAATGGAAGGATGAAGATTCCAAAACGTTCCGTTTGGCGCGCTGTTCAAAATCCTATTCAAAATGAGACTTAACGCAAACGCGTACGTCCGTCACGCTATCCAATGAAATTTACACTAGGGGTTCCGGTTCAAATATTATTAGGCACTTAATTTTTACTTGATTTTGTATCTGAACACATTTATAAAGTCAATATAATTAAAACGCTTGTATTTGTACTTATATCATTGCGCTTATATCAGTGCAAGCGAGATGAATAGGTAATATTAGGGGGCGCTACTAGCACAAACACGGCCTACCGTGAAACACGAAATTCGAAATTTCGTTATCTGCCTCTCTATCACTCTTTGCATATCCGAGCGATAGAGTGGCAGATAACGAAATTTAGATTTTCGGGTTTCACGGCAGGCCCTCTGTAAACAAACCGCCTTGATCCATCAATGTCATATTTATTCGGGACAAATTATCTGTCAAAACTTGTCAAAAAACTGAGGCACAGTATGTATAAGTTACTCTACGGTTTAGGATAAGTGCTAGTGCCGCACTCTGGCGGCAGAACATTGCAGTAATACCCCGTTTGTGAGTAAAACTTGTTAGTAAGGAATCAATAACATGTCCTCAGTTCGAATACCGCCATAGGCCGCGTACACATGGTGGGTGATCTAGGATATCTAGTTTTCATCACAAGGCGTAATGGCTACTTTTCTTAACATGCGTACTTACTCCCAAGGGAGTATTGTTTTTTTTATGTATCACTTTGAGAACGATATAATTGTTTTTAGAAGTAAATTATACGTTTATAATGTTAGATAATACTTATTAACATTTACAGGCCAATTCGAACGTGCACCTGACATCGAAAAGATATTTAAATATTATTGGAATCATGTCAGTTAGCTGTAATTTGCGCGTTTGTTTCGCTCGCGAAACGCGCGATAACTACCATAAAAAACTTCTGCCCAATTTCGAACGTACCTACATTACAGCATAAGGTCGCATCGCCTAGCAATTGTGATGAAAAAATAGGTTACAGCTCAAAGTCGAAATTTAGGATTTTCGGACCGCAGCACGTACACCTTTTACGAGCAAGTGTGATGAAAAAGAGATTTTTGTACAAAACTTTGTGTGCTTAAAATCAACTTACGTTTTCATTAGTACAGTGTGCACTCGCCTTAGGAATAGTTCGCCGAGTGAAAGTGAGCGTGTGGTGGTGTGGCGCACGCACACATGCGCGCACGCTTTCCAAGCGCACAGGCTACAGGGTGATGCCGAATGTTGTCAGCTGAAAGTCCTGGGGACTTGAGAAATTAGTCTATAGGTACCTCTCGGAACTAATGATGGTTCCTGTGACCTTTAGGTTTGGTTTAATTAAAAAAATAATCCATAAAATATCTTTCTTAATATTACTTACCTAAATATTACATTCAGTCAGGCAGTCGTGTATAAAATATCTTTCTACCGTATTCTTAATATTACTTAAATGTTACATTCCTAAATAAATTAAAATTGAGCTAAACTTAAAAAACAATACACTTCTGTTTTTGGGCGGTCGTGGTAAAAAATGACTACTTACAAACAAACATTTTACGTGACAGGTACTCCATATAAAAATGAACTATCATAGGGACAATCATTCGACGCGAGAGGTCGGACCCCAACGTTTTTCCGGTTTATTGAGGAAAGCGACTACGAACAAAGAGCCCGTCGAGCGGGTTCCCGGCACTCAATGTGTTCATAATGGGTCTACATTAATCAACAAAGGGCCCCAGTTTCCGTACCATCCTGTACGTCGCGGAAGCGCGCGCGCAAGTTTCATCGTGAAAATTGTAGCCGCAGAATGTCATACTCACGACCTACGGGTGGCCAGACGGTGGCGAACGAGCACAATGGCTGTAAGCGGCCATTGTAGCACATGGACGACTTTAGAATGTCAATGTTTTGTCAAAGATTTATTTGCACAAAAAATATTAATTAGAAACCGATTAAGTGCGAGTTCGTACTTACTACCAGTAACTCGCGCACCGAGGGTTCCGTACCTACAACGTTTCAACTATATCAAAGAAGCCCATAGAAAAACGCAGCCTATGACAAATTGCAACTCAAGCGCGTTGCTAAAATGTTATTTTCGTTAATTTCTGCTTGAGTTGGATCGCATTTCCTCTCTCTCGCACCAATATATCAGTGCAAACCAGATGGACTGCGATCGAGATTACACAGACGCTAACGTAAACGTCAAGTGTCAACTCGTGTTATGGCTACTAGCCCCACTGTAAGCTCAATTAAGCTTGTATTATAGTTGATACAATTCGCAGCTCGTTGTAATTAGAGATGTCACAAATATTTGGCAACTATTTGGTATTCGGCCTATTCGGCCCCTTGCCGAATACCTACCTCTTACACCTATATACTAAGAAAAATTGCTGAGGAAAGTGCGTCGCAAATAGCAACAGTTCCTGTATCTATTTTTATTTTATTGCAATAACATTTTATTTCAATTTAATATCTTTTACGGATGATGAAGCATTGGAGAGGACAGGTTTGTGATATACGAATAAAAATATGATCAAGCATAGCATAGTAATTTGTATTGTTCAACAGTAAAACTGCTAAGGATGGTATTCCACCTGCCAAATTTCTTTGTCTAATGGCAGTGCGTCTCACTCTCTCATGAAAGCAAAATGTGAGACACAATACACATTGGACAAAGAAATTGGATAGCACCCTAAGGAGCTTCTGGGGCTCAAAAGACACAAAACCTGCGCGGTGGCTAGAATATTGACTGGACACTGTAAGTTGAACAAACACATGTTTTAATTACGAAAGAAACAAGATGCGACATGCAGGTTCTGCCAGGAGTCAGAGGACACTGATGCACATTCTCTGTTCCTGTGGACCACTAATGTCAAAAAGAAGTACCTGCTTAATTTTAGGGCGGCACCTATGAGGTACAAAACTTTCGGCCCAAAGAATCTGGGATTTCCTGGATTGAACGATTAGTAACGAATAATGAACTTTAAAGGACCGTCACAACAGATCACTGTTTGGTCGACGTGGCACTCAAAGGCCCACAACAACAGCCCAATAATAATAAATAGTAATAAAATAGATGTACTCGTAAGTATCACATATTATTTACTTTTAAAATCTCATATAATATCTATGGTAAAAAGTTGTAAGTTCTCAAAGATCGGCTTTTTGAAATATGAGTTCCTTTGAAAATGTGTAATAATAAATATTGCATTTTTAATATCCAACCCACGACGACTTAAAGGAATATCTAGACTACGATATTACCTGGGAACGAAGTTATACAAATGCTTTATCAATTATCTTCCTCGCGTTGTCCCGGCTTTTTCCACGGCTCATGGAAGCCTGTTGTCCGCTTGGCAACCAATCTCAAGAATTGGCGTAAGCACTAGTTTTTATGATAGCGCCTACGAGTACGGTCTAACCTTTCAACCTAGAGGAGAGACTAGGCCTTATTGGCATTAGTTTAGGATACGATGTTTTCATTTACCGAAAAGCAAGTGGTAAAATATCAAATGATATCTCGCACATAAGTTCCGAAAAACTCATTGGTACGAGCCGGTGTTTGAACCCGCGGCCTCCGGATTGAAAGTCGCACGCTCTTACCGCTAAGCCACTAGAGCTCTCGCTTCTAAGGCTTACATAATGTATGGAAATATTCACGTGACATTTCGTAGCATCAGTCATCCGAATACATTTTTTCTTTTCGTTTGTTGTTTGTCGTTGTGCGATAGTCTTGGTCTTGGCTAGGGCTCCATCGCCCGCGCAAGGCTCGCGTCGCGAATGCGCCGGAGTGGATTACGCAACGAGTACCGAGTGCATTAACCGCGAGTGAAATGCACCGATGCGCTCACAATGCGCTCGCCTTTTTACTCGCCGTTTGGACAACGCGATCGGTGAGATTAGAAAAAATCGCTGAGATTATGATAAACTGGCTACTGCCCGCGACTTGCTGCCGGATTCGAACTTAAAGATACGTCAATTGATAGATCTAGAAACGATATGGATTAGATGTGTCAGTGTCAAAAGTGACGTTTTTGTTTGAAGAAATGTCACATTTGACACTGACATATCTAATCCATATCGTCTCTAGATCTATTAATTGTCGTATATTAAAGTTAGAATCGGGCCGTTGGTCTGCGTAGAATGATGATTGATAAAACTATCCTGTATCCTAACCCGGGCCTCAAACTAACTTCATACCAAAATTCATCAAAATCTGTTTAAGCGTGAATAGGTGACAAATAGTTAGCTAGTTACTTTCGCACTTATAATATCGGGTGGAACACTTTTACGCAAACTGGGAATTGTTCAGGCTACGTACTTTATTTTTCACTTATTAATCACGTTAATATTTCTAACCGTTTTTGAGATACAGTTTGTTAAAAAATCTGTTTGTTTCAACCCTAGCAAGTAGCAAGTAGATCCTATTGAATGACATGACATGTGTCAAATTAAATTTTAAATATCTTTTTCTACTCGTCGACTATAATTCTTGAATTAAGATTTCTTATACCAAACTGCAATTGGGTATTTTTAATGTATGGGCTCCCAACTCAATTATAATATTCATTTCGATACAGTTTAGTCAACTATAATGAAATTGACCAATCACAGCTCGCTGCGATCAAGAGGGCGAAACAAAACCATAGCTCAAATTAATTATTCATTTTAGGTTGTATAGTAGAAACAATTGGTTCATAAGTCAGAAACGTGCATGTGACACCCTTAATATAGCAACATCCATAGACTACGAAAACCACTTAGTGTTGCTTGTTAGTCTCCATAGGCTACGATGGTCAAAATCGAGAAAACAACTGTCTAAAAATTAAATTTAGCGCGGAGCAAGTACCAGGGCCTCATGAGTTATGAGGTGTCGTTGGCCAACCCGCCGTGGAGCACGGGCGCGGGTGCCGGGGCGCGTACCAGTATGAAGGTATCGCGGCTGCTCGCGTATCTTAGCAGTATACTATTGGTTTTTCACACCACCTATTCGGAAAAGAGCTTTTTCTTCCCTGCTAGGAGGGATCAAAGTGGCACTTTTCTTCCCTGCTAGGAGGGATTAAAGTAACACTTTTCTGTTCTAGCACACTATTTTTACATTTTTTTGCACATTATTTTTTTAGCTTAAATAATCTGTTTAAGCATCAGATTGTGTCAACACTAAGATTTTTTATTTTCCTCATAGTTGATGTGAAAAGCAGTATGTGTCACACGGTATCAAAATTATTTCGTCTTGGGCGTTAACACTTGAATCCCTCATTACGCTCAGGATTCTACTTTAGAATCCCTCACTACGTCCGGGATTCTATTGTAGAATCCATCGCGTCATTCAGGATTCAATGTACGCCCTTGACGAAAATATATCATTTTGATCCCTTGTAACACAAACTACTATGGTTTGTTTGTATGATTCTACTAGTTTAACACATTCAATACCACTAAGTGCTACGGGTTACGCTCGTAGCGCGTAGCCACGGTTTCGTCGTATGTAGCGCGTAGTCGCTACGAACAGTGTACCCGACAGTCGGGTTCTTGGTGTTGAATGTGTTAAAGTATTATTTTCGTCAACTCGTAGAAAAAGTATTGTATACAATAGTGATATAATCAAGTTTTTCAATCTCGTACCTTACTTAGGCAACTCAGCAAGCTTCGTTGCCTAAACACGGTACTCGACTGAAAAACTCTCTATTATATCACGATTGTATAAAATACTATTGTAGGGTTGTTACCGATATAAAAATATTTCATTTTAATGATTTCGTTTACTTTTAAATCCAGCTTTACGATTATAATAACTCGATTGTAAATTACTTAGATAACACTATCCTTTCAGCGCAGTCTGTAGAAATGTTCCACCCTATTTAGTAGGGATTAGAATGAGCTTTTGCGATGTTTTCAACCAGCAGTGAGGGAAAAATGTTAAAATTTTAGAAGTATTTTTATTTACTAGACTCTTGTATGGTTTAAAGTTATCTTCTAATCCGTCGGTTATGCCAACTGCGGTATTAATGTACCTACTTATGTAACCGCGTTGCACCATTGTGGCCGTATGAGATGACGCGAAGTGGCCATTGACATAATATCTGATTCTTGAATAACCCTACATCCCCCATATTTATTTAATTAAACTTTATTGCACAATTTAACAAAACAAGAGTACAAATGGCACATTTTAATGCTTTAAGGCACTCTCTACCAGTCAACCGTTGGGCTAAATAGAAACGGATTGGCGCAGGATTGTAGAGTAGAGAGTGGTCAGTAGTCAGTCAGAGTGGATACTACTTTCATAAATAAACATTTTAAATATACCTATATATAATAATAATATTTTAGCATAGGGGGTAGGCTTTTTAGAAAAACGGAATCCTTATAGGATCACTCGTGCGTCTGTTTATCTGACCACCCCCCCCCCCCCCTTTATCTCCGAAACTATACTGGCTCTAAAATTTTGAAAAAAAAAAACACAAAATAGTTCTTTACCTATAAATGATAGGAAAACCTATTAGAAATGTGCATTCAAGCGTGAGTCGGACTTAATTATGTACTTAGGTTTTGATCCGACCCCTACGGGATTTTTAAAGGCAATTCATTCACGTTCCACAAACAAAAATACATTGTTAAAAATTGGGTAGGTAATGTACGGAACCCGTGGAACGCGAGTCCGACTCGCACTAGACCGGTTTTTCTTGAATGGTTCAATTTTAGTTCGGTAGGTTTAATTTAAACTATAATTGATTAATATTATAAATGCTATGTACTTACTTAAAACTGAACAATCATAGGGACCATCATTAGATTCGAGAGGTATAATAATAGGTACTGTAGTCAGTAAATTTATACATTTAGCGTTTGCGTCAAATCCAGTAGTTCTGATTTTTGCAGACTTGTTATGAATTATGATGTTGGCCTAGGGTTTGCAATATCCGCCCTGTTTTCGTATCCGGATATTTCGGATATTAATTATTTTACTATCCCGATATCCGGATAAAACGGATAATTCGAATACTTACTTTTTATTTAAGAAATCTCTCGTGAACTCAATAAAAAGTGTAATATAATACAATTTTACGTATACAAGGCTATGTAACAGCAAGTATTTAAGCTATTTTTGGCGTTCTACCTTTTCGCCGATGCTTTTAAGTTGATGTGCAAGAGCAAACATACAACTGATGTAACCGTGAGGTTAGGTTAGGTTAGTTAAGTTGGTACGAGCTATTGTGTTGAGTTGCCACGTGACGTGATAATGGCAAAATGCCAGTAGGCAAAAAAATATACTCACCAAGAACTAAAATAATTTTCGGCAAAGATTTCTTACACAAGCTTTGATTGCTTGATTAGATATGGTCGAACGGGTGACACAAACTATATTTGCAATAATTTACTATGTTATGGCGATACTTTAACCGTCCATTTAATATTGACAGTCTGCGCTGCGAAATTCATTTTTTGGTAGAGTTTTTGATAATATTTAGAGAATCTAACTGTTAGAACAGTCTCTTATTGTTGAGATTTTACACTGAATTTAAAGTCAATCAAGGTTTCCATTACAGATTTATTCAAATCATCAAATTTAAGAGCTGGGCTCTTGTCGGTGCAGCGTGATGAAGTTGTCTCCACCTTGGTCGATCCGAAGCCAGCCCCTGTCCTGGTACGACACGGCCCCTCATGCTCCTTTACTTGGCTCATATAACACTTTCTTGGTCTTCCCCTCCCCCTCCTTCCATTTATTTTCCCTTCTATGATGTTTCTAATGAAGTGGTCGTGTCGTAACAGGTGGCCGATCATTTTTCCTCTTCTATTTATTCAAATACATAATGCTAAAACCTTCTTCATCATTCTGCGAAACCCTACTGCATTTCAATCGGCAGTTTAATATCAACCGAAGTCTTCCTCCGTTGGACTCATTTTAGTTCTGTTCGCACTTTGTTAATAATGTATTCGGACGCTAACAATAATGACAGCGCAGCGCATCACGTCACGTAATGTTTGACAGGAACACGGTACTCGTACACTCAAATTTATTTTTACGGAGCTAGGTCGATCTGCATACGATAAGAGGGAGTAGACGGCAATCAAGGAGTAATGAATAAACAGTTTTATAACATAAAAATGTATCCAAATAAATAAACTCAACCGACAACGTGGTTTACATTATAATATAACTCTCAACGTTTTTAAAATAGTTTTCTTAAAAATTGTATTATTCGAATTATTCGTTTTATCCGGATATCAACTTAATCTAAATCTGGATACTAAATTGTACGGATATCCGGATAAAACGGATATCCGGATTGCAAGCCCTATGTTGGCCCAATGAATAATCCAAGTTTGTGACCTCGAGCACTGAACGCAATTGTGTCAAAAATCGAAAAAAACCGCGAAAATTTAGGATCTCTTAGATTTCGGCGTTTATATTATAACCCTAAAGGACTAGTTTTTCATAGAATATCTGTGGTATTAGTATCCGAAACAAATGTATCAGTATAGAACGTTTCTGAACGTATCTTTAAAAAAATGATATGTAATGTCAAATGGGTGACCACACCTTGTTTGCCGGAAGCTTCCCTAACGATTTATACTACATACTTGCTGTAAAATAACTTAATATTAAAATAAAATAGTGAATAGAATCAGGCGTTACTTTGCGGAAATCCATATTAATTAAAACGAAAATATTACTTTGCTAATCCGCGAAAAGATAACGTGCTAGTCAATCAGTGCTAACCCGTTATACTTACTTGCGTATTTTTACATGCAATTAATATTCCCACCCTCCCACCGCAAAAATAAATACGCAAATAAATATAACAAACCACCACCAAAAGAATAATCCTCGACACGTGTTTCGCCTCTCTACGAGGCATCCTCAGGAGTTGTTGACGGTCTGACGCCCGACGACTGAACTCCAAATACTACATGGCGCAGTCGTACAAGAGCCAAGCTCCAGTTAAAATAAAATAATAAGAATAAAATAAAGACACAGAAGAAATCAAGTCAAGATGTCGGGCGTCGAGTACCGCATGCCGGCACCATTAAATCTTGAAGTAATTGAAGACCTTTATCCACAATGGCTTAGATTTAAGCAGGCGTTTAGAATATTCGTCTCAGCGGCTGGTTTGAAAAATATCACGGAGGCCAGAAAAGCATCAGTTCTACTTAACTGTACCTATCGGTCAACCGGCGCAGGAACTGTATTTTAATACGTTAAAGAAAGAAAATACAGAAGATACCGCTAAATTAGAAGAGATAATAACACTGTTTGAAGAATATTTTAAACCGAAATCAAGTGAGGTAATTAACACATGGCAGTTCAACAAAAGAATACAAGAAGAAGGTGAAAACTGTGATTCCTATCCCACCAAAAACATAAATGTAAAAAAGGAGAGCCAAGTTCAATACAAAAATTACGCTTGGCTGTGGGGTTCGCCGCAAAAAAATGGAGATCTAAATGAGTGCCAAGTTCTATGCAAAATCCAAATATGTATTTATAGGAACAAAATAGCATTATAAACAAGTATTAAACTCTATTTCTTTGCTTTATTGGATACCTATAACAATTCCTGTTTTTTTAAAAAAAATGTGAGATCTTAAAGTAGGTTAGATTTGACTTGCCCAGTTTTCATTACATCAGTCATTTTATAAAGTTATTCAACATATATATATTTTTTGTAATTCTGATAAAAACTGGCCAAGCCAAATGTAACCTACTTTTAAGATCTCACATTTTTTTAAATAACAGCAATTGTTATAGGTATCCAATAAAGCAAAGAAATAGAGTTTAATAATTGTTTATAATGTTATTTTGTTCCTATAAATACATATTTGGATTTTGCATAGAACTTGGCACTCAATTAGATCTCCATTCTTTTTGCGGCGAACCCCACAGCCAAGCGTAATTTTTGTATTGAACTTGGCTCTCCTTTTTTACATTTATGTTTTTGGTGGGATATCAATACTTTGTGTAAAGAAAACTAGGCAGGTATTGAGATTTAATGTTTTTTCTTGTGTTCCCGCTGCATGGTTTTTACTTCTGTTCTTTGTATAATTATGTGGTGCCGCGCGCCGCCGACGACACACCGTTGGCCGGTTGTTTAGCGCGTATTACAAGTTTTTTGTATGGGGACACCACTTATTTTTTGACTTAACTTTATTTTTATATATCTTTTATATAGCAAATATAATAATCATATATTGGGATAGTTTCAAATATCTGTTTGTAACGGTTCCAACGCTACAATTAAAAAATATTTTTTTGAATGGGGACCCCCCCTATTTTTTAACTTTTTTTTATTTTTAGGTTCTTTCCTACGCTTACATACAATTACCGAGCTGGATTCAAAATTTCATCCTTCTAGGTCAAAGTAAGTTAGGTTAAGGTACTATATGTCAGTCACAATAATAAAAAAAAAATTGTATGGGGACCCCGCCTATTTTTTAACTTTTTTTTATTTTTGATTTTTTCCTACGCTTACACACAATAACCGAGCTGGATTCCAAATTTCATCCTTCTAGGTCATCTGGAAGTAGGTTAGGTTTAGGTACTATAAGTCAGTCAGTCAGTGCCAAAATTTACGACTTTTTGACCTTCATATCTTTATAACCGTTTGAGCTAGCTTCATGAAATTTGGGCTTCTAAATGTCCTTATGGATATAATTAAACACACGTAGTTTTATGTGTTTACGTTAAAGATGTTTTGAGTTATAGAAGGGTCAAAAGTGGCACCAGTGGTTCGTGTAATATTACACTCGGCGCTGGCTAGCCAGTTCCTTTGCTTGAACTTGGCTTGACACGCTGCCGCGTGTCTAGATTACACAAAGCTTCGAAGAATAGCAAAAAATTGTAACATCGACAACCGACCGGACCGGATTTGACGCCAAGAACCCCGTATTTTCAGGTGACAAAGTTACTGGATTATGATTGCGTTCCATCTAGGGTTTCTGCTTTCTCCACCTTTTTAATTTCTCGAGGCACGGGAATTCTCGACCAGGATTTCTCGAGTTTCTCGAGTATCTCGAGAAATTTTGAAAGTTTCAAATAATACCATGGTATGTATTTTTTTTTGCTTTTTTACAAATCAGACTCATAGGGATCGTATGTGAGATCAATAATCAAAGATTTGGTAATATTTTAGTTACCATAAATTGCACTTAATAATCAAAAATTCAACAAACAAAAAAAACTATAGTGCACCTATAGTTATTTTGCGTGCGCGCCGGTGATGTGATATGCTATAGTGTATTTCTTGTGGTATTTAACAAAATGTCAACAAACCACAATATGGTATTTTACTAGGCAAGGCAAGTCATATTCAAGTCAATAAATTTAACTCGATGTGAAAACTTACAGAAGTTTTACTACGTAATATTAATACTTACTCAACGGAACAATGAAGCTGCTAAAATTGGGCTATTTTGCTAATAGGAATATATCGGGATGGTTAAATTTATCAATAATAATTTAGTTTTATAATATGTGTTATTACATGGTCCTATAATTCGTTAGCTAGCCTATAGTTTTTTAGAATTAGAAAGTAGATAGGTAAGTGACCTTGACGTGTCTATTTATTGACAAACACTTTGGAAAAATAAATCACGGCAAATAGACATGTAACAAATAGGACATAACAAATCACATACGATCATTTACATTATTTTGCTTTCATTAGTAATTGTTAGTAATTTTTTAAAAGAGTTTTTCAATAAAAAGACGCGTCATGAATGTCATGATAGTTCAAAAGTTTCAAAACATGAAAATCGGTTCAAGCCAGAACGATAGTGTACGGATCAAGGCAGTTTTTTTTATTTAGTTGGTTAACTACCTAATAAATGTTTTAAGTACCTGAAAATGTAAAAAAAAACATTGTTTACATTTATTTAACTACCTAAAGAAATACACTATAGACACACCACGTGTTATCTTTTTACTTATCACAAGAGATTTATTTCTCGAGTTCTCGAGGCATTGAGTTATTTTTTCCCGTCTCGACTTAGGACAAATTTCTCGAGATTTCTCGCCTCGAGAATTCTCGAGCAGAAACCCTAGTTCCATCGCTTCCATACTGGCGTGCATGTTTTAACCGCGTGAACCTTGCGAATTGTTCGGACGTGGCCACGGGGGTCATGTATTGGCGACTAAGGAAAGGCCACGGCCCATTGCGGCGTAAGACACCACGTAGGTAGTATAGTACCCATAGGCAAAAAACTTAGCTAAACTTACTTTTGAAGGGACCAACTTTTACAGATGTAGTGCATAATTATTTACCATCGTATTTTCACGGAAACGTACGAACGTGTCTTGCTATTTCAGTCAGTCTCGGTACAAAAATTACAGAGGTTGAGTGAAGTAGCATGACAAATACGAACGTTTCCGAGAAAATACGATGGAAAACAATTATGCACTATATAGTTCGTTTATTTTAGCATTAGACAGAACTTGAAAGAAGGTAAGCGATCTTGACATGTCTTTTAATTGAAAAACACTTTTTAAAAATCAATAACTATTACTTATGAAAGCAGAAGAATATAAATGATCGTATTAGATTCATAATTGTTACTTATTTGCCGTAACTAATTTTTAAAATGAGTTTTTCATTTAAAAGACACATCATGATTGTTTACCTTATTTCTAATGCTAAAAAAACGAACTAGACATCTATACACGATTGACTGACAATTCGACAATGATGATATGAGTTACGTGATTTTAGATATTTGTATGGAATTTGTTTTCCTTTTCTTATATATTAATCAAAAATATGAAAAGGTAACATGGTTAATACATCGAAATGTGTGAAAATATTTTCCATATTTAATTTCAATATCCAGAGAGGAAAATGGGGCTACGTTTGTATGGACAAGCGGTCGTCCCCTTTCTTCGTAAATCTAAACCTACCTACAACGGTAAAACGTCCAAAGTCATAAAAATCACTCCACAAACAACTCCACAGAACTTCAAAGTGACGCATGCGATTTGTGATACATTGCAGATTAAGTAGGTAATAAATTCAATGCCGCAATGTATCGGAAATCGCATACGATTTGTAGCTTGATAACGCTAACCTAAACTTTATTTGTACTACGTAAGGTCTATATTCTACAAGTACCTAGCTTGTAAACTAACTTTACCTTTTAGCACGACTGGAGTAGAGGAGGCCAATACATTGCCGACTAACTACGTGCAATACACTCAATCGATCAATCAAACGCCGCAATGTATCTGAAATCGCATGCGATTTGTAACTAGATAACGTTAAACGAAACCTATACTTTATCTCAAAGACTTATGGTCTATATTCTACAAGTATCTAACATGTATACTGGCTTTACCTTTACCTGACACGAGTCGAGGCCGAGTGGCGCCGAGCGCGCCCGAACGTGGCCGAAGCCGCACGAAGCGTAGCTTCGCGGCCGCGGGCGAGGTCGAACGTACGTCACTCAAGGCAAGTTCTTTTTCCCGCCAAACGTCATGACAGAATTTTGTAAACTTATCCGTACAAGCTGACATGGTCATTGTCATTCATATAGTACCGGCAGGAGAGTTGAGGTGAATGGTTACACACGCAGCTATAAAGAACCCCTAGAGTACATTTCATTCGATAGCGTGACGTGACGTCAAGCGTTTGCGTTCAGTGTCATTTTGTATGGGGTTTTGAGTTTCTAAAACGTCCCGCTTGGCGCGTTGTTCAAAATCCCATAAATCCCATACAAAATGACACTGAACGCAAACGCTTACGTCACGTCACGGTAGCGAATGAAATTTACACTATAGGGGTACAGAGTATAGGGTTACCAGGTTGTCGTATTTCTTGTGACAATTGTCATTAGCTTCGCAAAATAAATACTTATTAACTGGTGATGTAGTGGAGTTTTTTTTTAAATTAACATGTTGGTGGCAAACAACCACACCGCCCGTCTGATGGTAAGCGGTTACCGTAGCCTATGGAGGCCTGTGACGTCAGTAACAGTGATGTCGACAATTGTCGGACCTGTCACGTTGGTGAAATAGGGCCCAGATGACATTAATTTTCCTGACATGTCAGTAATTTTGGCCTTTTGTCAGGAATGGGGACGGAACACGAAAATGTCAGGAATTTTTTGATAGACTTTTTTATAAAGTACCTTTTTATTTATATAATATCCTTGAAGAACGTTTTTGGTCCATCTTGCAGTTGGCGGTTTAACTTGACTCCAAGTCTAATGCCTATACTTATACAACGAGTTAATTTAATACCGCACTGAACGTACAGAGTCGGACCAAGATAACTATGCATGGCATTTGCAATGACAAAGTGTGGCCATGTCAATTTTCTATTAAAATATGACATTTATACAAGTCGGTGCAAAGTTAGCTTAGATGGATTCTAGCGTTCTATTCTATGTCTGAAACACAAATAGTACAAAGATTAAAATCAAAGGCCGTTGCCAGGCTGCTTTATTCTCCAGTGAGGTCTGACCCCCGTCATGAGGTTCCCGTCGACGACTTTAAAATAATATTATGTATTTTATGAAATTCATTACGACGTACAATAAACAAAACAATCTGTCAAAAATCAATAATCTCAACAATTACTCTTGTTACAAAAAATCTCAATAGCAAGAGCGTAGGTAGTGTGAATCAATCCTTAGCTGCTCCCCCAGAGTTTACACATTGCCCGATCTTTTAACATTGACATAACGCTCACGTCTACGTAATTTACTTTCTGTACATCTCGCTTCCACTATTGCTCGCATATGCGAGTACGAGCGAGATGCATAGAAAGTAAGTTACTTAAACGTGAGCGTTATGTCAATGTCAAAACTGGTGGTAGCCCAGATCTAGTGTAAATAAATTTCATACGACAGCGTGACGAGCGTTCGCGTTTGCGTTAAGACTCATTTAGTGTGGGATTTTGAACAGCGCCATGCGGGACGTTTTCAAAACTCAATATCCTGTACAAAATGACACATAGCATAACACAAATCAGTCACGTCATGTCACCCTATCGAATGAAATTTACACTGGGTACGAATTTCGGATGACCTTTGGAGAAAAACAGCTGCTAGAAAAGGACTTAAGTGCTAGTAGCGTCTATGGCTTTTGTACTTATGAAACTAATCGCAAGGTAAAGCTCATAGTGCCATAGTTTAGTCAAAATAAATATTATAAAAAATATATATAATTTCAAGACTCACGGAGTTAATGGACGCCCCCTTATCAATTTAACCATCTGCCGTGCAACCTCTGAACTCAAGTCTCTTTCACGATAAATTGTGTGTGTATTTTCTTCCATGTATTTTTCATGAGATGCTGTCAAAATATGCTTGTTATTTTTATATTTGCTTTATTCGTGACAAACTGAACTTGTTATATTTTTTCATTCATCCGTTACCTATGTTAGAGGAAATCATGTAAGAAAATAAAAGAGATTTCAATTGGGTAAACTTTATTTGTACGGTAGTACGGGGTGACTTTCAAATGCAGGGGCGACTAGAATTTTAATTCTAGTTTTTAAGCCATAATATATATTTATGCGAGATTTTTTACAGTAGGTGAATATGAATATATAGTAATCTAACTAGTTACAGGCTAACCTTAACCAAGAAAACCATGCAAAAAATCAGAACATGCCAAAGAAGCATTGAAAGAAGCTACACGGGACTCAAGTTAAGAGATAAAGTGAGACATTCGAAAATAAGGCAACAAACGAAAGCTAGAGACGTCATTGAACAAATTCTACAACTAAAATGGCGATGGGCAGGGCATCTGCAAAGAAACATAGACGATAGATGGTCAAAAATGGTTACAAACTGGCATCCAATGGGTTGCAAACGTAAACGAGGACCACCTAAGAAACGCTGGAGCGACGATCTGGCAAAGGTTGCTGGAAAAACATGGAGTAGACTAGCTACAGACCGCAGAAGATGGAAAAGCATGGAGGAGGCTTTCACCGCTACAGGCGGTCCTTACATTAACATTTTATAAATATATAATTAGATAGTAAATTAATCAAATAAGAATTAATTAAACATTAATTTCATTGAAAATCTATAATGCATGTAACGTATCTATTATCTAATTCGAATAAGTAAAAAAAAAAAATTAAATTGACATAATAAATTAGAAATTGACATGGATAATATGTAATGTAAGGAATGAAATAAAGCTCTTTTTATTTTATTTATTTATTAACTAGTTACAGGAACATTTTCAGTAAATAATTAATAATGGTAATTCTATGGCCGTTTTAAATCTATCAAAGTAACCCCAAATTTTCCAAAGTCACCCCGGTCTACGGCGTAAAAGTACAAATAAAATAAAATGGCAGGTCACAAATAAATAATTACTTACATAAGGTTTAAATTTCCAATTGTAAAATATGTAATTAAATAGGGGTTATATGTCCATTATTTTAATACCAAGTCGGTAGCAGACACTAGCATACGGCCCGCCTGATTGTAAGCAATCATCATAGCCTATGAACGCCTGCAACTCCTGAGGTGTTACATGCGCGTCGCCGACCCTAACACCCCGCACCCTCGTTTAGCTCTGGCAACCTTACTCAACACCGACCCTTTTAAAAACCTGTACACTCCATATTTTTAATCATAATGATAAAACCTAAAATTTGTCCGGAAGAACTATTTTTTCTTATATTTATAAAATATTTTTCTCAAAAATGGACGGCAAAGTCGACTTTGCCG
Source organism: Cydia splendana (assembly GCF_910591565.1). NCBI lineage: Eukaryota > Metazoa > Arthropoda > Insecta > Lepidoptera > Tortricidae > Cydia > Cydia splendana. The sequence continues at coordinate 1,784,854 of NC_085987.1, read as the reverse complement.
TTTAAAAAGTAGGTCGCGAAGCGCGTAGTTTATGGTCAGTCAAAAATTAAAAAGTTAAAAACATTGCAGTCTCGATTTTGGGACTGCAATGTTGCATACAAATTCCATTATTTGTCGAGTTCCAAACTTTTTAAAAGTTAAAATGGCCATATCAAATGAAGGCACAGGCCCATTAAACAGCCAAACAGATGATTAGTACCGCGACTATTTAGCTGTCTCAAATAGGTTGGCGTATTTTCGGCAGAAAAATACACTTCTAATTTTTAATTAAAAAAATAAAAAGGCGGCATAGCTAATTTTTTCAATTGTTTCTACTTTTTTCTGTGAAAATATATACGTAAGAACGTTGCTTTTGTAAAATATTTCTATGATATTTATATTTCTTGCACCATTTTTGAGAAAAGCACTATATATGACTCGGCTGGAAGGCTACTTGCTGGCTTCGGATTCAATTAAACGGACTCCCAAGGTCGTCCGTTTAAAACGAATCCTCAGCCTGCAAGTAGCTACTTCCGAGCCTCGACAATAATGTACTATTACCCGAAGCGACCTAACTAGAATTTTAAGGCTTAATTTTTAGCCTTTGGACTATAGTTGATTTTACCAAAAAAACCTGGTACTTACCTACACTCACAAAATCGTAGCGCCATAAAATCAAAAAAAATACAGGAGATGAAAAATTCTACACCCACAAAGGCGCGAAATTCAAAATTTGCATGAGAGATCGATCCTTCCTGCCTACATTTTACTGCCCCATAAACTCATCGTGACATTCCAAACCCTAAAAAGTAAAAGTCACCAAAACCTGACTCCTCAAAAATACGTAGATACATAGCGGTGACCTAATTAGTTACTTAAACCCATAATTATAATAACAATAAAAAAATATTGAATACTACACTACACAATAATCCGAAAAGAAAAATTCATTAAAAAATGTAGGTACCTATGTAACATCGGACCTCTCAAAAAAGCATAAGAAAAAAACAGAGAATGCTGTGATTGAACCCTTTAACAATCCAAATAAAAAAATACATAGTCCTAAAAATTCTGCATTAAAATACGAAAAGATGATGTTATAGTCATTTTTCCCGTATAATAATCTAAGTGTGCCCTATAAAGGGTTATTAAGTTGACCAATGTAAAAAAACAATAGTGTCGAAAAGAATTTACAAAATCACCTTGACTTATCCAAAAAGTAAAAGTGACCAAATTCGTACCTCAAAAAAAGCATTAGAAAAAAGCACAGATAACTGACCCAATTAGTGGAGTCCATAGTTATGATAACAATTGTTCGGTGGTCGCGCGGGGCGCAGTTCACTGACTTCAGTGAGTCGCCGCAGACCGAGCCGCGCGGACGTGTTGCTAGTGTATTGACAGTGACAGAAGTGTGTGTTTTGTTTGTGAATTTGGATTTGCGATTTCCGAGGTGAGTGTTTTTGTTTTTTTTTCTGGACTTCGGATTTTTGGATTTTGAGCCGAACTCGGTGAGTTTTAGTGTTGTGGCGGGAAAATGCGTGGGAAAAGTTGCCGGTTTTATAAATTTTGTATATTATTTTTATTTGCGTATTGCAATATTGTGAAATAAAAATATTTTGCGTATATTTTGGATTGTTAATGGAGAATTTATTTTACAACTATAGGTACTTATGTATTTACACCTGATTGTTGGGCTATATTTTACCGCCTTTCTAAAAAAGCAAATGAAAAATATTTGGTAGAGAATATTATAATTTTAATTTATTAAATTAATAATTAAAATTAATTAATAGGTAGTTTAATTTTATCTATTAAAATACGGGACCTGTTTTAAATCATAAAAATAAATTAGGAATAAAATTACCCTACTCTCGCGCGATTTGTTTTAGTTTATATAATATTAATTATTTACCTATAAATAATATTACAAAAAACTTAGATTGTGTATTTAAATTAAATATTTTGTGATTTTCTTATTTTTCTTTATATATATTTTATAAAAAATATAAAAATGTAGGAAAATTTTATTTATTTATTTACAAATAAAATCACCAAAAAATCTTAAAATTAAAGGCAATATTTGACTAAAGTATACTTTAATAACAATGTATTAATTTTATATACAATAAAAATAGACAAAAGAATTATCGTGAGTCAAATGTGAGTCACAAATGGGGGCCTTGAAAAATGCGCTCCTTTACTCACTGCCTCGGCGATGGCAAGCAATTTTGTCTATATTAAACCTACGGCCTTGTACTGCTGCGTAGCAGATATACACTTAAAAAAAACGTTTTACATAGTGTTACCAGTCATAAATAAAACGTTTATTTTTTATCGTTATATTTTTTTATTATTTGGCTAGCAATTTCCGTTAGTACAAAAAGGCGGCAAATTTGAAAAATACCTATGTGGGTGAAGGGTTGATTCGATTCCATACAAAATTTGAATTTCGCGCTTTTTCTACGGACAAAGTGGGTTAGCTAGAGTATAATAAGCGAGACATTTAATTATTTATTAATCAGAAATAATATACGTAGAAACTGATTACTGAACTCGTATAAGTACTGGTAGGCGGACCAAGAGGACTAAAATACGGAATGAAATAATTAATTATAGAAAAAAATATTTGAAAGACTATTATACTCGTATTCTGTAATAAATGTTACAATATACAAAATATAGATGGTCAAGCAAATCTTGTAAGTAGAAAAAGGCACCAAATTCAAATTTTCTATGAGACGATATCCCTTCGCGCCTACATTTTTCAAATTTGCCGCCTTATTCTACTGACAAGATCTGCTTGACTAACTATAATACCTGAAATAAGTATGAGAGATTAATACACAATAATTTTGTATTTAATAAGTAGTGCTTTCCTATAGCAACATTAACAAAAAAATAAAAACAGCATGGTGAGCCACGAATTTTATTTTGAAATAGGTGAAAGAGTAGAAAACACTGAGTAAATAAACAAATAAATGCTCTAATGAAAGAAATGATCGGACCATGCTAACTCTGCGTGGCATTTTCAATGACTAAGTTTGGCAATGTAAAAATCAATGAAAATATGACGTGTATAATGACACTACCTCACTTTGTTCCATTCAATTAGCTGTACTATCTTAGACGGACTTGAATATGCAATGCATCTAAACACGGAAAGAACTGACATAATAAGTGCTCGTTATCACAACACATTGTGCGCTTTACTTCTTATCTAATAAATAGTATCATTATTACGTACTATTGTACCTTACACGTAATAATTATTGTCAATAAACATATTAAATATGTTTAATTGTTTAGTTCCATATGGAAAGTTTTGCAAGGGTGGTGGAATTGCCTCTTGAGATGTGTTGAGGTTTTTTTTTTACATTTAGCGATAGTCTGCCAGGTACCTATGTTGATTGTCCTGGAAAATAACATTTCATTAAAAAAAATGGTGTTAATTTTAAATACATAGTTAATTTATTTGATTTACGACTCCTTTGATGTTGCTTATGTCCATGCCATGGGTGACAGTGACCGTTTTCCATCAGGCGGCTCGTCTGCTGACTATCACATGAAAAAAGATACTTATTAAACATGTAGAATTTTAGATAAAATAAAACCTCTTTTGGTATAAGGCCTAGAGGCCAATTCGAACATTCCGATGTCAAATTGATGTCATTTTTTTATCATTCGCCCGTGCGTCTCGCTTTTGCCAATACATGTAAGAAACAAACGAGCGAAATGCCTGCGCGAATGATAACAAAATGAGATCATTCTGATATCGGAATGTAAGTCGAATTTGTCTCCTAGAGTCGGACCAAGCGAAATCCACATGGCATGGCATGGTAAAAGTTAGTGAGAAATAAGTACTTCTAGTTTATTGTGACGTCCTTCCTACTCGCCGAAAATTGTCTGGTCTTATCCGGGTATACCTTATAGCAGTGTTTTTCAAACTGTTAGTCGCGACCCCCCAGGGGGTCGAAGCCTCAGGTGATATCACTTAATAGTTAGGGCGCCTGTACACGGTGCTGCCTCCGCACCGACACCGCACCGCCGCCGCGCCAACACCGCACCGCCGCCGCGCCGCCGCTGCACCTTCGCGATATGTATGCGGCAGCGCGCCTGCGGCGCGGCGGCGGGCTTTACGCGTCTCGTGTACATAGCGCGGAGGTGCGGCGGCGGTGCGGTGTCGGTGCGGAGGCGGTACCGTGTACACGAGCCCGTGCGGCGGCAGTGCGGAGTCGGCGCGGAGCCGTCGCGGAGGCGGCACCGTGTACACGCGCCCTTACATGTCATATAAAGTTATTTCAGAATGTCATTTTAAAATGAGAGCGTAATTTCGATTGTATGACTGAATTCTATACTCTGTATTGTATCTTTATGTAGGTATTTAAATAAAAGTAAACAAAATGTACCCTCAAATGGCTCCTTAAGCCAGTTGAGGGTAGATGAAAATGAAAACATTACACGATCAAATAATGTAGGTTAAAGTCAGGTCGTTAAGTGACAGATCCAGGCGGTTTTGTATTTGGTTGGTTAACCAATAAATGTTATAACTACCCGAAAATGTACAAATTGTTTGTTTACTTTTATTTAAATACCTAAAGATACATTTTATAGGTTCAAGTGTCTCTTAATTGTGTCACCAATGCTAGTAGCCGTACCACGAGTTGACACTCGACGTTTACGTTAGTGACTGCAGCCGATCGCACACTGATATATTGGTGCGATCGAGAGGGAATGCGACCGTGTTCACGCAGTCGCTAAGTCTAAATGGCTCCTCTACACGATGGGCCAACGCCGGCCACTCCAAGGGACGCAGCCATGCGGTAGAATGAGATAGCAATATCACTTGCTCCCTCTAACGCATAAATGCGTCCCTTGGAGTGGCCGGCGTTGGCCCATCGTGTAGAGGAGCCATAATGCCAGCTCGTGGTACTGGGTAGCCGACCACAACAAAGCTACAGGTCGTTCGAAAATAGCCTCAGTGGCTTCGGGAGAAGTATTGTACGGGTTTGCCTCTATTTATTTTATTTTATTAACTAGCGACCCGCCCCGGCTTCGCACGGGTTAACAAATTATACACCTAAACCTTCCTCAAGAATCACTTTATTGATAGGTGAAAACCGCATGAAAAGCCGTTCAGTAGTTTTTGAGTTTATCGCGAACAAACACACAAACAGACAGTCGCGGCGGGGGACTTTGTTTTATAAGGTGTAATGATACACAGGCAACAACATAAAATATAAACTAAATACTATTTAGACAAAACGGAGTGGCTCCGTTGAATCGACTGTTCTTGGTGCCTAGCCAAGGTGACAATCGCTTGTGCTATGACAGCAAAACAAACCTATTAGTGCGACAGTGATAATCGCGTTTTGGACGCTAAGGAGCCTAAACGTTTGGCATGTTGGCTACCTACTCACCCCTGTGTCGGACCCAGTTTGCCCCTAAACATTACGGTTTCGCACGGACTTGGCGGGGGCACTGCCGTGCTGGCTAATGTTTCTAATAACAAGATCAGTGTCACCAATAAATGTAGAACAGGGCTTAAAGTCATGGGAGTAGAAAAGGTCCCATGGTGTTGAATGTCATTTCTGTTAAGCAAGAAACCACTAGGCCAGCAAAACGTTTCCTGGCTCGCGGCACGAAACACTGAAATGGCAATTAAACTTGTAACATATTAAATTTCGCTAATTGAACATAAAACGATTATAGATTACAGCTAAAGCTTTTGCTTGTACCTACAGTCGCCATCAGATATATCGGAGCGGCCATGCCCAAAAATATCTGAACAAGCACTATAAAATAAACATGTCTGAGGTCTAATCGCCGCGACCCATAACAACATCAATGAAAAGAGTCGTGGCAACCGCAGACATTCTCAGAGAATGATCCCCAAATAGGTGCAAAGTTATCTTAGGCGGACAACCTATATAAGCTCTCTGATTTTAGCAGTTTTTAACCCCTTTGCCTGTTTACTAGTCTTCCTTATGTTATCTGTGCTATTGTATCCGTGGCCAAAAATGACAGGAGTCACTGAAGAAGGAACACTTGTCCATCGAAAGAAGTTGCTTGACACGTTGCGTGCGCAGTGTTTTCATTAATTCGGTCTATTCACGACACTAAGACAGTGTGCGTGTCTTAGTGTCGTGCCAATACCAACCTTAACTCGTATACTTTAAGGTGTAGTTTGATACAAGCGTGTAACGGCTTTCGTTCTGTTAGTAATGTTTTTAAATGATCCGACTGCATGCTATTAATTTGTTAAACTTTCACTTGTTATTGTTGAGATTGATCGACGGGGTCTAAAATCGGCGTGCCGCCATTTTTGCGGTTATGGCGTTCGAATTTTGAGCTGGAGTTTTTTTTACTCGCGCTACGCGTTTAGTGTTTTCAGCCAGTCTAAAGCTAAAGCGCAGTTTTGCACGCAAGTTTTAAAAATTGAGCCCGTTGAAAGGATGCGTTCCGTTTTAAGAAAATATAATCAAATTGATATTTTGGTAAATATATTGTTAACAAACGAAATGCCCAGCTAAATAGGTTGATTGACAAGTATTGTGATATGCAATATCTTTGATGTTGTATTGACAGTAAAATGCTCGTCAATATGACCAATGTTCAAAATTCAGTACCTACACAAAGGCTGTGTCAGAAGACTTTTAGTGTTAATATCTAAAGAGCAAAAATATATATTTAATTTTTTTAATAACGCATTATGCGTTTAGAGTGATTTTGAAAAATGATCAAATATATTTCTTACACAGGATATAGAAATTATGTTGTAAATAGTAATTTAATAGGTACCTATTATTAATACCTTCCTACCTAAATTACCTGAATATTACCTTCTGTTTTGATTTTTTTCTTTGGATTTTTCGATAGGTACTACGTCATCCATTCGATTATTCTCTATAAAAGTAATTGCGTGATTTAGAACATTTATAGTCAAATAATTTAAGGTCAATACCATTTCGTACCTTGTCACAATGACAATCAATATGAAAGTCCGGCCCTCATACTATTGTCACTGTGACAATGTACGAAATGTAATTGAAATTAAATTCCTTAGCCTTACAAGATAAAACGCCACCTAGGGGCGTTAACATTAAATAATGTTTCTACACATTGCTCTCTTAAGAGTGAAAGTACTACGATACGATCTTATACTTTATTTCTTTTTGAAGTTTCACTTGAACAAAACATAATGTTAACTTAATATAAATAAAATATGTAGGAATTCAAAATCTTGCATAGGTGCAGTACTGTATCACGGAGACGGATTGGCTGAAGAATTATATTCTGTGAGCGCAAAAATGTTCACTTTGTCTCCAAAATGGATTGATCGGTTTGGAAAAGATATGCGATGCCTTAAGGCGACCACTGACTAACAGGCCGCCGGACGATATCGGCCTGTCAGTTAGAACAAAAATTTGACAGCTCCGAACAACTGACCGGCCGATATCGTCCGGCGGACTGTTAGTCAGTGGTCGGCTTTAGAGGTTTTTAGACAGGGCACCTTAACACATTCACTGCAACCGACGCACATGTGCGTCCACCGTCATACAAGTTTGTTCCTGGGCCACGCCTGGCAGTGAATGCGTTAACTTTCGTCACCCGGATTATAAAAAAAAAACAAGCCTATGGACTCCTATATAATAGTCAATAAATTCGGCTCAGTACTTTCGACGCTTCAGTGAAAAATACATATAATTCCTCTTCCTGAGAGTAACACATATGGATATCTTCATAATTATAATCGTTATTGGTCAAAAAGTCTTCAAATTCATGACAATAGATCTCAAGTTCGACTCTGACCACGCTAAAGTTGCACAAACTTTGCGCAAAGAAAGACTTTGCGGTAAGAATTAATGCGCCCATAATATATCTTACTTCATACTTGACGTATCACTTGGCGTGCGTTGCTCGCACTGCGATTTTATAGGTAATATTTTAAATGAAAACTCTTTGAATCTATCCAGAATGTACAAAGAAAACAGATCGGTACAGAGTTTTGATGAGTTTTCATTGATTAATTTATATTATGGCAAACCCACTTTGTTAGTAGAAAAAGGCGCGACTTTTAAAGTTTCTATGGAAGGACAACAGCTAATTTTTTTTAAATTGCCACCCTTGTCTACTGACGGAAATGGCTTGCCAAACTATAGTATTTTGCCCGCCGAGCGAATGTGTTTTTCATGTTATTTTCAGATTGGTCTTCGACTATTCCAAGAAGCATTTTTACAGTATTATTCAGGGTTTTATAAAAAAAAATATGGTTCAGTCCTCAAGGAAGTCATTTGAAGAATTTGAATTCTGTGCCACTTCATACCTTCTCACAAACTTAAAGACGCTAGCGATCTCATATTATTGTCATTGTGACAACTTGACAAGGTACGAAATGGCTCATACTGTTTATAAAAAATATCTGATGTGAGTTGTGTTCAAAAATTAAATCATTACAAACCTTTAAAAATAAATAAATGCACGTATTGCACTCCACAATGAATCTATAAATAACCACAAAATATTTCGCGTTAACTAAACGTTTTAAAAAGTAAAACCCCACCTTACGCAGCTTCAACTCGCTTTCAAGAGTACTCCATTCACAGAATGGAAAGGAAAAGTGGCGGTGATTCGGCAGTTCTGTTCGTGTCCGGACGAAAGTTCACGATTACTTACGGTGAACAGTCTTAATATGAAAATTACATTTATGAATTTAAACATTCGATAGTAAATTCAGTACCAAAAGACAATTTTTGAAACAGCACATTTAAAGTTATGTTATGTGCATCAAAGGTTTTGTAAAGTTTAAGAACAATACATAGGTATCTATTTTGTTATCAAAACGTAAAATAGACCAATTACTTAGGTATCACTTATTAATTTTCATCATTTGAATTACATTGTAAAACTAAAATAAAATTAATGATAATATACAAACTAGGGTTTCAGCAGGCGTTTAAATATAGGTAAAAGACAGTAAAGCTCTCCAAGGGGCCTCTACGTGTTGGATCTATATTCCCACGCAAACCTATCAAAAGACTGGGATTTATAGGCTCGTGAAATGTAGGTATATCTACAAACTAGATCAACTTTTCGTTTCAATGACTTTTAATTTAAAAGTAGAGAAGAAAAGAAAAAGTAATGATTAAAAGGAATCAGCCTGACCGTTCTACATTGTGACGTCATAATTTGTGTTTCTTTCTAATTTAATTTGACCCATTAGGGTGAGGGTACATTTATTTATTCCAAACCTAGCAAACTTTGAATCTCACCATTTGTAGAATGTATGTATGTGACCCCATACATTTCGCGACTCTTTTCTCTTTCCGCACAGACTCTATCGCCAGCTCTGTCAAACAAACCCATCAAAGAGCGTACTCCCATCTTAAAGGCCGGCAACGCGCTTGCAACCCTTCTGGTGTTGCGGGTGTCCATGGGCGGCGGTAATCGCCTACCATCATGTGATCCGTCTGCTCGTTTGCCTCCTATATCATTAATAAAAAAAAAGGCAATAGAGATAGACGATCTATGAATTTCAATGTTCACAATAGCCCTCAAGGTCAATATTAGTTGTCAACTGAACTTGACGACCTCAGTGCGTAACACACTTTACGCTACGCACTGTCCCGCCTAGTTCGTCTACCGTTTTTATAACGATTACGTATATACTCCAACCCTATTCCAGAGCTAAAAATATACAATGAGCACTATAAAACACCCAAAATAAAAAGAATAAACGCGGTCAGGCCTAAATCCGACCTATTGGCGCCAAGGTTCGCGAATTTTTCACCAATCCGCGCGCCCGCCTTGACACACATAAGCGATGCGCGCGCGAAAAAATACCCAGCGCAGATAAGCAAATGTGCTGATATTAAAAACGCAACAGTTTTGGTGCGAGCTCATTAGCTCATTACTTCGAGTTAATTAAGCTTATTCGATTGTCTGGCCAAACGCTTGTGTTATTATAGAAAAATGTTAAATTTAGAGTTCATTGGGTAAACCTTAGAGTGTTTTCACATTGTACGATCCGATATCGGATGTCGGATACGAACACAAACCAAAGAAGTAAAATTTTTAAAAACGCTATAACTATTCATTGTTTAAATATTTACTGTTCAAAAGATAACCTTAAACTAAAACAGAAGATCTTGATGCCATAAGGCACTTTCTAGCAGCTGCTTTTCTCCAAGGATCATACGATATCCGATATCGGATCGGACAATCTGAAATCGCTTTTAGACAGTTACATTTTTTTTCTTGATATAAGTCACTCCTACTCCTAAGGGCTATCCCACACGGATGTTGAAATTAAGAGGTTGAATGTTTTTAAACTTTCTACCCACTGTGACATTCAGGATGCTTATTTAAAGATTCGTGTGGGATGGCCCTAAGAGCCTGAACTCAAATCTGTCTATAGTCATGGAAATCTGTCATAGAATATACAGATTTCCTTTACCTGTAACAGCGGTCGCAAACCTATACTAAATTAGTATGATAGCGCCTAATGGCAGGCTAAGCTGTTTACGATGCACCGTATTTGATAACAGAGTCAGGAAGTGTTATCATAGACGTCAACTTCTATGAAATTAAGACGTTAAAATTAAACTTGCACACTCTGTGCTATCAAGCACGGTGCAGAGCTAAGGGCCAATTAGATCCACACTTGCTATCGGGCCCGACTCCCGAGCAAGAGTGTTTTTCCGTTTTACCAAAATATCAGCATATCGTTAACAATACGAGTATCTGAAATGTAAAAAAATTGTTCATATGCAAAAATATCAAACATTGAATATTTTTAGTAATTAACTAACGAAACTCCTATCTCTCTCTCTCTCTATCGCACTAATATGGAAAAGAGAAAGAGAAACATTAGCGTTTCGTTCGCTACGGCGCAAACGATTGTCATCTCGGCTCGGCCCCCTGGGCAGAACTATTAGATAATATAGACATGAGCATAAGTTCATAGCAACAGCACTAAATGATACCCAATTAAAGTGCACATCATTATTTTGACCCACCAACCCACCAGAGTGGAACCTTAATAGTCATATATTAAAACCAAACCCGTCGCCTGTGGGAAACACGCAGACCATACGTGACGTAATGACGGCAGTCTATAATTTGTATTAGACGCCGTCAATTCTGTACAGAAGTGTATTTAGCTGACGAATACGGCGCCAAGTCACAGAATAAAGGCCTGTGCACACCGGGTGCGTGTGCGTAGACGTGCACGTGCGCGTTGTAATATACAGTCGTATGTGAGACGACACACCGCTTGCGTGACGTGTGCTTGCGCGGCTCATACATTTTAGCGGTATATGCACACAAAACCGAAGTTTGACAGCGATTCAGGGATGAATCATGTTGTCCCTTTCTAATGTATGGCACTATCCCTTTCGGCTATTTGGGGTTGTCAAAATTCATGTCATTATCTTGTCTGTAGTCGTGCACGCAAAGGGACGTCAAGTTGTGTCAACCCTAATACTTGCTCGGAGCAATGCTGAGCCGAACGGATCCAAGAATGTCCGAAAGCAGTGTCGCCCGACTGGCCAAGTGTAGTTTTTGCAAATCAGCATTGCCAGGGGCCCGTTTCTCAAAAGCTTGTAACTTGTAATACCAAAGCTGTCAAAACAGCTTTTGTTAGAAAGGGGCTTCCACTTGTATTCCAAGTTACAAGCTTTTGAGAAACGGGCCCCAGGTGGATGATAAGGTAAACGTACTGGTGCTCGACGCGGTCCCAGTACATGCACGGAGAAAAAAATCTAGTGTTCTTTACCAGAATATTGTAAATTTAACTTGATTTTATTGTATTATATGTGACAACTAGACTTTTTTTACACATTAATAGAAAATTCTAGATCTTTAAAACATCATTTCTAGTTCCTATTACCCACATACCTAGTATCGTAGAAAATAAATTTTGTGTAGTATACAAAACCTATCTGTAGCCATCATAATAGGACAGGGTAGAGTTTATCAGATATTTCATTAGTGTTCACCAGATTTTTTATTAGTTTTAAGTATAATTTTAGCTGACTGAAATAATCAACAATATCTGTTTACTATATGCAGTATTGGAGAATACCAGATTTATGTTTGTGTTAAATATAATTGTTGTGGCAAAACAACGGGTTGCACTCCGGGAGTGCCGACAGAAGTGAAAACTCAATGACTAGTCCAAAATGACTGCAGCACTATGTACCTATAATTGACCCATCCTCCTTTCTATTGAAAAACTTTAGTTCCGAAATTGCTGGCCAGTGAGCTTAAAATTGTAGCGTTAATTGTTTAAAATTCGAATAGAAATTGTAAAGTTACCTTGCAGACCTCGCATCTAAATATATTTGGTCATGATATTTTGAGTTTTATTCACCAGTACTAGAGTTCACTTTTATTGGCGATTTCATCAAGATGTAGCTTTATTGAATTATATTGGAGTGATATAAAGTTATGTAACTGTGAGATCCTCGTATTTCAGCCCGTACAAGATTAGAACATTGAGCTTTATTGCTTAATATAAAAGTCCAGTTTTAAATAATTGACCTGATTATGATACGTTATGACTTAAGTTCTTTTGTGAATGACATTGTCCGTGACACCTGACGTCACCGTTACGTTACGCGTCTGAATCGAGTTTATCATTTTTTCCCCACCTCAAAAAGTGCTCAGCGCCGCTAAAGAAGTTTTCACTTCAAAAATATATTGGACATTTAAGCTTAGTTTCAAGTAATTTAAGAGGTATTGGATTATTTGGTGATATTTTTTATTACATTCACTTGTCCACCCAACCCTGTTATACACCGTGTTTTTATTGAATTCCGTTAACTTCGGGGTATGGTTAAGTACGTTTAAGAAAACTAAATGGCATAGTTAATTAAAAAAAAAAAATATTTTTTGCTTTTTTTTTCAGAAAAAATAATATTAAAAAGTAATTAAATGTAGCATATAGCGTTGTTGTAACACGGGCATTACATTTAACTAAACCAAACAATTGAAATCTGTGACATATCAATGTCAATTCGAACATCGATCGACCGAGATTTTACTTAAGTTTAGTAGCAAATGTATGAACTCATTCTAAACACTAATCAATATGTAAACCGGCCTTAAGGCAAGTGTACAAGCTTGTAGAGGCCTTATAGGAAAAAAATAAAATATTGATTATCTTCGAAATGGAGTTAATTACAATGTCGGTGTCTTTGGGAAAGTTACTTGATTTAAGCTCAGGTATGCACCCTTGAAATTAACGGAAATAAAAAAAAACACGGTGTATATAATAATTCCCAAAATACTGAGTTGGATTTTAGCATGGCTATGTAATTTTGAGGCAGTGTTATGGACGTTATGGTATTTACCGTGATAGATTATATAGTGTCTAGACTGATAGGGACTGTATACAGGCATATATCAACATTTAAGTCGCCAGTTTGCGAACCTTTCAGGACTGTTGCTGAATTACTGGACTATAACGATTTATGAATGATTTATTCAAATAAAAAACGGGTTTAAGCCCCGGAAAGTTTGCTGTCATTCTTTATAGCGTTACGTTGGCCGTACTATACCTCTCGTGTTGAATGATGGTTCGTATGACAGTTAATCTTTATATGGATTAGCTGTTATGTAAAATATTTGAAGACATTTTTTGGGAGTACTCTATCGGATCGGACATTTTGTGAAAACGCTCTAAACGACAAATTCCTATGAAAATATGACGTTTGCAGTGGACCTGCCACAATTTTTCGCTACCAAGTCTTTGCTAGACTCTTACCAAGAAAAGTCTGCAGCGGATTTGATAGCCCACGCAGTGCAAGTGTCATTTATACGTCATAATTTCATAGAAGTTTGACGTTTAAAATAACACGTGCACTGCGTGGGCTATCAAATCCGCTGCAGACTTTTCATGGACTGACTCTAAGTTATCTGAGACGGACTCATACTCGAAAATCGATAATATAACTAAGTACTCCATTTTCGTAAGTCGATGACAAATACTCATGGACAAAACAGGAACACAAAAAAAGGTTTAATTACTGGATTACAGCACCTAAATTGATTTCAAAATTAGTAATCAAACTTTTTTTTGCGTTCCTCTAAAGTCCATGAGTGTATTTGTTAACAATTCTAATTCTCTTTGCTACATATTCTTTTACTATATATTTACTATTGGCAAGGTGCTCAGAAAAATCTAGAGCGCCGTCTTTCGAATTATAATCGTATAAAAATCGGAATTTAAATTGGTTCAGGGTCTCGATGATACAGTTCTGCGGGCTCAGCACGGTTCCATTTTTATCGACTATCATAGTGATAGTCCCTTTCGCACTTACATACTTGTTAGAACGTGACAGGCATGGTGACAAGGGATAAAAACGCGACCGTGCTAAGCCGCCTGGATGGTAGCGAGATAATTATAACGTAATACGACGGCTACGCGCATGTGGTGTTGCGCAGGTCATGTTACTGAGGTCGTTCATGAGTAACATAACTACGAGTAATAACATAAGCTATAGGTGTACGTGGGAGTTTTCAGAAAATTAGAAAATAGTGTAAGTATCCAATGAGCGTGAGTAGTTAATTTTTGAAGCGAAAACTTCTTTAGCGGCGCTGGGCACTTTTTGAGGTGTGGAAAAAATGATAAACTCGAGACAGCGTAACGCGATCACGTGACCGTAACGTTTAGATGGCCACTCATTTAGATGGCATTTAAATCAATAAAGAAAAACTCAATGACATTACATGAAAAAGGTTCTAATCTTGTACGGGTTGAAATACGAGTATCTCACAGTTACATTGTAACTTTATATCACTCTTGATGAAATCGCTAATAAAAGTGAACTCTAGTACTGGTGAATAAAACTCAAAATATCATGACCAAATATATTTAGATGCGAGGTCTGCAAGGTAACTTTATAATTTCTATTCGAATTTTAAACAATTAACGCTACAAATTTGAATTTCGAATTTTAATAAAGCTCACTGACCAGCAATTTCGGAACTAAAGTTTTTCAATATAAAGGAGGATGGGTCAATTATACATAGTGCTGCAGACATTTTGGACTAGTCATTGAGTTTTCACTTCTGTCGGCACTCCCGGAGTGCAACCCGTTGTTTTTTTTGAACCTAGAGGCATTTTTCAAATGTATACAACATAATTGGTAAAAACAGACCTGGGGGCCGATTTTTGAAATTCGACCGCTCGATTTCGTGTATTTCGTTCAATAATATCTCCACTACTAGGCATTTAAATTCTACTAATAGAATTGAAAACGTGTGGTCAATACCACTCGATTCCAAATTTCTATGGCTCTTATTTAAAAAATTAGCATTTCCCCGTTTTCCACCGATTTTCGAGTGACGAAATCGAGCAATCGAATTTCAAAAATCGCTCCCCTGTCAAACATCAATGTTTTAAAAAAGAACCGTTAAAGTTTGACACCATAAAGAACTCTTTTGTTTTTTACTGCGACCCCAAAGGGTTGACAGCGGACTACAAATGTCTATTATATGTTTTATTTTTATGAGTATTTTATGGGCGTTATAAAATGACCATAAATATGGTCTCGAGTGAAACAAAGTGCGAGCGGTTATTGTCTTTGGTTGTCTGTTGTTTAAAAAAGTAGTAATGAATATTTTTTTGGGGCGAAAGTACCTGAAATATGGTCATATTTGGCTTTCTCTTAAAGAATCGAATCGGTTTTTACTTAAACGTTTGTGATACCTAATTCAAAATGTTGTGGAATGAGACAGTGATAACAGTATGTGACTTTTTTTTAGAATAATACAGATTTTTAGTTTCTATAGTATTAATGCTCATCATAATTATCATCTTTATTCAAGTTATAAAATTAAGCTACTGTAAGAAAGCAGTAGGTAGGTAGTAGGTACATTAAACAAAAATCTGAAGCGATACTACACATTAAAAATGATTTTTTTATTTTGCGTAGAATTTTATAAATAAACAGTAATAAGCATTCGTACCGTTGTACTATTTCAATGTTTTATTTATAACAAAAAACGACGAAGTGTGCCTTTCGTGTGGCCTTTCGTAGAATATCATTTAACTATATCCCAGAAATTTTACAACATTATAAAAAAAATATGGGGGAATAATTCAATTATTTTAATTCAAAAATTTTGATTTGTGTTCAAGTAGACGCACTACTAGTAAATTATAAATTGAAATGGAGCCACCGGGGGGCTAAGTCCCTTTAGTATGTGACATACATTTCAGTTTAAATGAAAAAAAAAAGCTAATAAAAAAACTCGGTCACAGTTTCTTTTCGCGTCTGCCCGTGTATTTGCGAATCATTATCTAGGCATTCGGCAACCTTCGGAGATATTCGGTCATCGTCGCCTTGGGCCTCGGCCAGGGTAAAATGGCCTCCGGTGCCCCGAGTTCCACTGAACATTCGTTCCTTACCGGGTTTCGCGGTACTGTGCGAAAGACCAAGATATATTGGTTGTAGGACGATGCAACCTTGGCCCAGTTTTTATAGTGTAATAGAATCCTGGCCTCCCAATATGTATGTACGTTACGTTTCCTATATGAGCATATGTTAATAAACATATGTTAGGTGGTCTTTAGACGAAATGCAAATGGCTATTGTTTACTTCTAGCCTGGGGGCTAACACGCACCGATCTTAAATTAAGAATCTGATTCTGATAGCAGATTTTTGTATAGAGATCATAGACGACAAACGGAAGCCATTTTATTAAAAGTGGAAAAAAGCGCTGTTTCGGGTGTGGGACTTGAGCCACGATAACAGGGGGGCGATTTTTGAAATTCGATCGCTCGATTTCGTCACTCGAAAATCGGTGGAAAACGGCGAAATGCTAATTTTTGAAATACGAGCGATAGAAATTTTAATGCCTAGTAGTGGAGATATTATTGAACGAAATGCACGTAATCGAGCGGTCGAATTTCAAAAATCGGCCCCCTGGATAATAGCATCGTTTGCAGACGTTTGTGCTTGATACAAAATTAATTTAGGACACGTAATATTTATACGGCATGATAACTTTTTCCTAGGATTGAAAAGATAAGAGAAGAAGCTAGGGAGACCTAGAATTACTTATCTCAGGCAAATAAAAAATAATGCATCGTATGAGGAAATTAAAAGACTGGCACAAGAAAGAAATGATTGGCGATTACTCCACCGACAAGAGCAAAGCTCTTAAGTTATGATGATTAATTTATGCCACCCTTGCGACATTTCGTCGTTGCGCTTACCAAATCTGATATGTGCGAGATTTTAATCAAATGAATTGATACCTTATACGTTTAGTTACTAGGTAACTATTTGTCAATCAAAAATCGACCACATATCAGCTTTGGAAAGAGCAACGACGATTTCAAACATACATTCGCCCGCCATATTGAAATTTTTTGGCAGTAGGTAGGCATGGAAGGCACAGACCCATCGACATTCAGCCACAATTGAAAATTGTGTAAAAATATTTTAAACTGCTATCAAATTAATCAAATGAAATATTTTTAAGCATAAACAAAAATATTAAATAATAAACGTCGGTATTTTAAAAGTAAAACTCCTATATACCTTGACTTTAAACAAAGAATTCTACTTACAACCAACATGGTTCGTATGAATTAGTGACATAATTTAAAAAAAAGTTATAATTCCCTAGGGAGTTATAGTTAGTTTTTTCACGATTCATAACTCCCGCTGGAACAATATAGGTCTTTGTCCTTCAGTACACCTGCAAGAAATAAGGTATTTTTCGAGCAAGTGTAATGAAAAAAAGAAACGTTTCTTCTAAGTATGTGAGAAATCTATTGACAGTAATTTTGGCTGAATGTGGTGTTTATAACTCGCCCTAAATATAACAATGACATTGATAAATTAAAATAAATATTTTGTCTCGTTTTTCTAACATGCTCGTATACCGCCGTAGGCTCAGGTTCATAACTCTATTTTTTTATTAATTATAGTTCAGCAAAGTCAATTATCATTAAAAAAATCATATCAAAACATTATTTAATTATATTTTAACCTATTGCAATTTCAACTCTATCACTTCCTCCATAAAGTGCTATTATGTCAGATTATCCCCACAGCACTTTTTGTTTCAAGTGAGCCAGAATTCGAAATACAAACTTACAAAAACCGTCACCGTTGGCGCCACCGTCGCACGTCACAAGTGTAGTTGTACCGTGCGTGTGTAGTACCAATTTTTGCCGTATGTTTTAGAGAGTCGTCTGTCTCGCTCCGCCCTCCTCCGCTCCCCATTTGTCACAGTAGACAGCCTATTCATACATTAATTGAGTCTGTAACGAGTTTCGGCCATCCATGACCTACTTACTGTTTCGATTCGCATGCTATTTGACAAAGTCGGCCCGTCGGCCGTGTTTGACTGATAAGTGAGAATTGCATGATTAAAGGCTATTTGTGTAACAGCATCCTTTTAGGGTTTATTTACATGTGTTTTTTACAATTGTCATAATTAAATTTCTGTGACTAGTTTACTCACACTGGCAATAGTTAAAATCGTTGATTAATTTGGTACATAGACAATACGAGTAGTTAAACACACGTATAAAATACCTCTCGACATAGGCGTAAGGCGTAATCAAAATAATCAACGATGTAAAGTATAGTTTGTCGAAGGACTCTCTCATTTCAATCATAGACAGAGAGAATCATACTATCTTTGTCTTACACTAGTACTAGCACCCAAAAGAAAAGGATGAGTATAGTTTTCCTGGTTCTTACTGACTGACAAATTAGTTTGACCAACTATAGGTATAACACATGCCCCTACGAAGTAGGTTGCTTATGTGTCACGCCACGCATACGAGTAGTAAAACTATATTTAGTCAAGGCTCAATTTAAAAACAGAATAGGATAAAAAATAATGAACACATCGAGAATCCTCGGTAAACGTTTAAAATGTAATTCATAACAAGTTTAAGTAACCACAATAACTATTATTTTATTCGATAAGGGCCTTGATCTCTACCATTGCTGAAAAATGCTGCATTAAAACACCCAACTTGTCTTGCATTACATTAAACGCTCAATCAATTCACTACTTTAAATTCTACCCGATAAGGCTTGAATCGGTTCGATGCATGTACCGGTGGACCTTGGCGGATTGGCCTTGCTTCGTCGACCGCTCTTTCCGCCTTCGAATCAATTTGAAAACAGAATATTTAAATTTGGAATGAAAAACGCTTAGTGACCACTGGCCAGTGACATAATCGTAGTTTATTTTTTAAAAGTTTATATTCTTTGTTATTTTTTGTAAAGGCATTTTTCCGAGATTAACGACCTTGGTGCGTTCGAAAATGAGTTTACACAAATAATGTATGTGGTATCTAATCATTGCGAAAAGTAGTATGTGTATCGTCATAGTGTATACGGCGCGTATGTAATCGCTAAGTAGGTCATGATCGCGAGCAGTAGGTTAAGTTTAAACGAATTGAAGCCGGCGCAGGTACTGAAGGTTGCTTTACTAATTTGACTGCGAAAAGTATTTTATGCGTGTGAGTAGTTTACGTTATCATATATTGGATTGACAGCAATGTTTTATTTTCTAGTTTTGAAGAGAATTTCAATTACGTACGGCTTATTTTTATTATAGGTAGGTCCATGCAGTCGTTATTCAGCCAGTCCAGGCGGCCTAGTAGCCAAGGTGGCAATCGCTTGCGCTTCGCCATCGAATCTCTTTGTGTCTCTCTATCACTCTATCCAGGCCATAATTGTTTAAAAAAAAAACTCTATCACTCTTCCATATTGGTGTGACAGTGACCGTTGCGTTTCGTTCGCTACGTAGCGTTTATTAGCGATTGGCATGTTGTCTACTTGGCCTGAGGGCCTACCGCGAACCACGTTCGACCTGTTGCCTCCCTGTCACACTTATGTACGAATTTACAAGTGCAACAGAGAGGCAACACATCGAACGTGGTTCGCGGTAGGCCCTCTGGTCCAGTTATTATGTTAAATATATTTTTTATTTTATATATATAGGTAGAGTCTGTGCGGAAAGAGAAGAGTCGTAGATTGTATGGGCTCCCTTACATTTCACTAGTTCTCTTTCCGCACAGACTCTATAAGTCTATATTACAAGACAAAAGGGTAACAGAGATGCTTTGTAATGATTGCAAAATTAACATTATTTAATAGGTACATAATCATTTTTATTAAAGGAGCCGTTTCCTGAAATCAATCCTGGAAGTATCTAAAAATTTTCAATTCTGCAGAATATTTCCCAATATATAAACGTGCTTGTATTTATAGTTCTTTCATAAATATACATAATCCTATGTAGCGTCGATGCCTTTCACTTTCGGTAGAGAGAGATGTTCGCCACGGCACTGAGTTGGTATACTCGGGCAATCCAAATTTGCCTGTAGTAAAAAAATGTATGGGAGATCAATTATTTCACATAATATTTTTCTAATTTTCCGAGTATGGTATGTGACTGCTTATCAAATCAGTATCTTTTTTCGAACTGTCAAAACGATATGCACAATGGAATTTATATGAAGCACTAGCAAATGACGTCACGGCCGAGCTACCTAAGTACCTACTCTGTATAGTTCTATACGATTTAAGTAAAATATAAATTGTGTCTAAAAATAACTGCTGTCTATGTTTCTCTATTAATGTTCTGGTATTTTTATTTCGTGCTTGGTGTGAAATAATTTATTTTAATTACAGTCAAATTCCCTATTATTTATCACTACACCTTATAAAACAAAGTCCTCGCCGCGTCTGTCTGTTTGTGTGTTTGTATGTTCGCGATAAACTCAAAAATTACTGAAAGGATTTTCATGCGGTCTTCACCTATCACTAGAGTGATTCTTAAGGAAGGTTTAGGTGTATAATTTGCTAAGGCACGTATTTAACCGGTCAACTAATAATCGAATTTGAGTAGTTTAAAAAAATAGAAATGGGTACTAAAATTAATAGATTGGCAACAAAAACAGAGCCTTAAAATATATCAATGTGAGACAACATTTTAATGCCGTTACAGCTTTTGTTTATTTTTAGGCAGGTACCAACTATTTATTTACCAACTGAATTATTATGTTGGAGACCATTTATGAAGCACATTTTAAAAAGAAAACAGTTCTCTATTAATTAAAAAAATTAAGTTCTTTTAAAATATTTTGTTTGGTCACTACACGTTCAACCTAACACGCTCCTCCTCGCTTCGCTCGTCGTCGCACCTATCTTTTGACTCTTGCTGAACTTTGTGATAACTATTGAAAGTAGTAATTAAAAATTTAAAGAACTAAGGGTATAATGGCCATTAGGTGTATCATGATTAGGAATTTCGACTATACCTAAGTATATAGGTACTGGGGGCCGATTTTTGAATTTCGATCGCTCGATTTCGTCACTCGAAAATCGGTGGAAAACGGAGAAAAACTAATTTTTGAAATGCTAATTTTTGAAATTTGGAATCTATTGGTATTGACCACTCGATTTCAATTCTATTAGTAGAATTTAAATGCCTAGTAGTGGAGATATTATTTAACGAAATACACGAAATAGAGTGGTCAAAATTCAAAAATCGGCCCCCTGACCATTGGTTAATAAATTTGTGGTGGTTTGTAGATTAGGAAATTTGTCAATTTAAAGTACTAGGTATGACTAGGTATGCATATGTTTAAATTATTTAAAAATGGAGTATTTAAAGCTTATGTATATAGGTATCTTAGGTATTCTGTATATGTACATAATAAACAACCAAATTTTATGATCGCTTTACAATATTAGTTGCTAACTTATTATTTTAGACGCCAACCTATCAATTCAAGTTCCCTTAAAATTTTTTGGGTCGATTGATTTTGCTGCCAGTTTTTTAATAATATGATGCTTAAATTTATTTTCGCTAAAATAATTGCACAGCCAAATTATATTATTATATGCCCAGTGAACGTTCCTGTTTAATATTTTAGTTGTCCGGTTAATAATAAGCCATTTGTTAAGCCGTGCGAAGCCGGGGCGGGTCGCTAGTATGTTATATAATTATATGTATGGCATTGATACCTAAACGTAAAGTTTTATGAATAGGATTTTTATAGCAAAGTAGGGCTCCGGGTTTTATCCTAGTGCACCTAGTCAATACTACGAGCTATATTATTCTTATATCTGTTGTAAAATTGGATTACATTCCAGTTATTGAAAAATAACTGTTTCTTGAATAAAACCCAGACAATAAAAATTACAATATGAATAAGATTTAACAAACCTACAAAAGACTTATCTACTTGAGAGATATATATATTTCGGGGAGCTCGGAAACGGCTCTAACGATTTCGATAAAATTTGCTATATGGGGGTTTTCGGGGGCGATAAATTGATTTTGGTCTTATCTCTGGGAAAACGCGCATTTTTGAGTTTTTATATGTTTTCCGAGCAAAGCTAGGTGTCCCAGATATTATTTATTTATTAGATATAAACTTATAGCTTGTATTTCGCTTTCTGTGTATTTTTTTTTAACTGTATGGTGCACAATAAAGAATAACTACATACTTACTTACCATTTTAAAACTGCCTGCACCAATCACAAAGCAGTACCTATAGGTAACATATACTCTGGCAAACCCAATTCGTCGATAGAAAAAAGTGCGAAAATTAAATTTTGTATGGAAGACCGACCCTTCGCGCCTAATTTTTCAAATTTAATTTAATTTCAATTAATAAAAATGAAAGAAAAAAACTTTGTCCTATTTAGCTGTCCAAACCATCAGATAATATATCGGAGCGGCCAAGGTGCTCACAAATATCTGAACACGCTTTTATTGTCAAGGCGCTAGAGTGCGAGTTCAGATATTTTTGAGCAACTCGGCCGCTCCAGTATATCTGATGGCGACTGTCCATGTATTCACAAAACTGGGTCGTATTGCGACACGATTAGTAATTATATTGCTTACTTTAATTATAATCGCGTAAGCAAAACGTATTACGAGCATAGCGATGGACTAAATATATCTGAGAAGTGACGAGTCAGCCAAAGAAAGAGGGTGATTGGAAATTGTAAACAATATGACGTAAGCGCGGTATAGTTTTTTTTATGACATACTTCTAGACTCAGAACACTCTAATTTTGCAAAAACTTGGCATTAAGAACGCATATAGTCTGTCAAAAAACTTTGTCAGTAGAAATTCTATGGGACGATAACCTTTCGCGCCTATATTTTTTAAATTTACTTTTTTTCTACTGACGGAAATGGCTTGACTGACTATACATACCTATAGGTATCCCTGTAAGCTCCATACTTGTTGTAGCACATGGCATGAAAACTTAGCGTGGTCCTACTCTAATGAGTTTGTTAGAGTAGGTATGTCTAAGCTATCTTATTTGCACCGACTTCAGAACGAAGTGAGGGTGTGTCATTATAAACGTCATATTTTCATATAAATTTACCATTAATGATGACATCGCCACACTTTGCAAATGGCATGCCGAGTTAGCTTGGTCCGACTCTATGGATGGATCTGGAAAATTTACGGACCATAGACAATGGGTTCTGGGTTGACATCCTATGTGTTCTGCGATGATCTAAATATTTACCTCAGCAACACTTCATTTAAAGCGTTTTTTAAAAGCATTTCAAGATTGGATGATCCTTTAATACTAGAAGACTATTTCATAATGCACCCAAAAACAATGTCTCAATAAAGTAACATCCATTTACTCGATTAAATTTAAAAACAAACGATACATAAGGAAAGAACTCGATCGCCCGGAATCCGGCAGTGCGGGAGCGGGACGGCGACAGCGCATCGCCGCGCGCGCGAGCGGGACACTAGACAAGGTTACGCTCACGGCCATGCAGTAGTGTTGCGTGCCTTATAATATTATCTATGATTTTTGGTACCTTATAAGGTCGGGTACTAATACAATAGGAATAGTATAACGAAGTATTGCTGCAATACTATTAGCGCCACTTGCACCTGCACAGCGTCTAATTTTACTGGTAACCATGGTAACTCCAGGTTTAACCGGTTAACCCCAGGTTACTGGTGATGGTCTTAGATCATTTAGTAACTGGAAGCGCCTTGGCTGTCATTTTCTGTACAAAACAGTCTGCCGATTAGATTAGAGCATTTAGTATATTTAGTAACTGGAGATGTCATCGCTGTCATTTTCTCTACGAAACAGTCTGTCGATTATTGTGGGGGAGGGGCACGTCAAATGTATGGCTATTTGTACATGATTTGTACCGCAACGTATAAGTATAGCCATGTCAGATAAACGTCACTCCATACAAAAGTTTGCACTATTGGGTAAGGTTTTCGGCAGAGGGGTAAGCTCTTAAAGGCGACTCCGGTTATTAAATGCTCTAAAGGTGATGGTACATGTGGCGCTTGTATTTGATTTTTTTTAGCTTGGAGATAATATATTTTTAATCACGTGTGAGTCAAATCTAAATCGGTTTTTATAGCACTTAAGATTATAATTACTGTCAGATCAAACATTAAAAAAATACAAACAAAAAATATCGTAATCAAACTTAGAGTTTTTGATTTTCGCGCCTTTTCAAATTATTAACCATACTATGTTACTTAAATGAAAGAAGTCGTTACCTATATTTTTGACGTTCGATTCCTGCTTAATATTACTTGTACAGTTTTGTTTAAAGTACTACGAAAGTAATTTACTGTGGTAAAAGTAACATTTTACGCACATTTCTTTGGCAAATTAATATGCTAAGTAGGTACAACTAGTACAAGGCAAGAATAACCGTTTAAGAACCCATAATTTATTATATTTAAAATCATTACGTAAACGTATGTTCTGTCGTTGTGTAGTTTTAATTCTCAGCCTTAATAAATTTATGCAATTTTTTTTTTCTTCCTCGCGTTGTCCCGGCATTTTGCCACGGCTCATGGGAGCCTGGGGTCCGCTTGACGACTAATCCCAAGAATTGACGTAGGCACTAGTTTTTACGAAAGCGACTGCCATCTGACCTTCCAACCCAGAGGGGAAACTAGGCCTTATTGGGATTAGTTGTTTATAATTTAAATTGTTTTAAATTTTGGCTAAAGCTTATACTCATAGTTCCAAAATCGTTCCAGAATGTCCAAAACGCTCACACTTTTCCATTTTATTAAATTATTGTAATTATAATTCTAAGTTATACTCTGGTAATTCCACTTTGTCAGTAGAAAAAGTTGCTCCTTTTTATAATTCAATGTTTCTATGGAAGGACACCTTCTACTGACGGAAATGGTTTGACAAACTATAGAGTTCAGTATTTTAGACCTCCAGTTGTATATTTTTTATTATATCAAAAACTACCAACCTCTATATGGCTTCCGAACCCCGTTCCAAAAAACAAGTGTGTCACCAACTCACGATAGACACGGTAACTCAAAAAGTCGTCGGAAATCGAAAGTACACCATATACAGCACCGCACTAGCCTCTAAGGTCGCGACACAGACCCAGTTACTGTGACATTGGCACTACATTCATGAACTAAGGTCACTTGATCCGAGTTTAAAAATATACGCGCGTTGTCTGTGGAACGTGACGTTTCGTTTTACGTTATCTGTTTGGTTTTCGGCGGGAATATTTAGGAAGCGTTTTTTCTGACCTGTCTTAACATATTTTTATGTGTACTAGTCGTCACTTCAACTTTTTACTATGTAGGTACGGTTAGTGTATTATATAACCGATTTGTTAGGTAGGTAGTTTAAAATATGACCTTCGCATCGTACGTGGGTAACGTGGGTCAGATTTGACGTCTGCCGTCAAAGAATCATGGAGGCTATTTATAAACCATGAACAAATAAATCATTTTAGCTGTTTAGTATTAAGAGTGAATAACAAATAAGCCTTTATCAATATGTAAGGTTCGTTTTCCTAATATCCTTTAGAGGTAAGATTACATCATGACCGTGACACAATTCTTTTCTGAACGCAGCCGTAACGGAAAACACCTCACCAGAGACTAAGGCCGGCCTCACACGTCGGGGATATATATCTCTCTGAATTCAAAAAGCTATGCCTCACACATGTCTTAAACATTCCGATTAGGGTCACTTGCACCAATCACTAACCCGGGATTAACGGGTTAAACCTAGAGTTACCATGGTTACCAGTACAATTTGACACTGGGTTAACGGTTTAACCGGTTAACCCCGGGTTAGTGGGTTGGTGGCGCTTAGTTGTCTCACGAACGTCTGTCTCACACTCTCCGCGAATGTCAATGACAAATTCATAATATGATTCCGGCGTGTGAAAGAGGTGGAAGAGGAAGTGGAGAGATAGACATAATCTTAATTTTCATATTCTGAAATATTCTGAATTCAGAACGCTCGTCACTATCATTCTTAATAGGTACTGACCTATCGATCTGAGTTATTTAGAGATTCTTTTTAAAAGGGGTGGGGGGGGGGTTGGTTAGATACGAAAGGTCCAGGTCGACCGGATGGTAAAAGGTGCAATGGGAAAAATTTGGTGGACAAAACAGCAAACGTGATTCGAATTGAAATTAGATGTTGATGTTTTTCATCGCACTTTGCGAATACAATTTAAGTCATAATAATTACTTATTAAAAACACGGATAATATTATTAAGCCCGCTCCACACTCGCGCGAATCGCGCGTGTGGAGGGGGCTAAATAATACTCCCCGAAACAAGTGCGAAAAATAGGAAATTCGCAACGAGTGGCGATAAATTAAAACACGACCGAAAGAAGCGAAATCGACACAAGTTGCGAATTACCTATTCGCACATGTATAGTACAACCTTTTACAGTAAAAAAAGATGGAGTGTCCTTAGTTCCTTGGAGCTTGGGACGGATGTTGGTGTGGGATGCTACCTGCGTATGCACCGTCCCACCTCCAACGGACTACTGTAAAAGCGGGCGGAGCGGCGGAAAGCGCCGAAATTCTAAAACGTAACAAATATAAGAGCCTCGGTAGAGAGTACCATTTTGTACCATTTGGAGTTGAAACTCTAGGTCCATGGGGTCCCAGCGCGCATAAGTTGTTCGCAGAAATCGCGAAGCGTCTGGTTGACGTAACTGGTGACCGAAGAGCTGGCGGCTACCTCGCACAACGTATCAGCATTGCGATACAGCGAGGAAATGCCGCCAGCATCCTTGGTACAATGCCTCAAGGGCCTATTTTAGATTTAAGCTAGTTATTAATTTCGTTTAGTAGTACCACTGTATATATATTGTATGTAAATAAATGTTTTACAGTTAGGTAGGCCCTACATATGACAATCTAAATTTTCGTAATAGTTACGTAGTGTGCTAATTATCGCAATAGTGCGGTAAAGTACCACCATATAATGTACTCTGACTGTTATCGTGAGCAGTGCATTTAAATGTTACTGACAGGTCTGAGGAAAGGTTCCGAGAATTTTCCATTTTATCTCAAAATGTAATAATGTTTTTTCAGTTCAGGATTCTGTACAGTGCCCGGTCATTAACTCAGGCTCTTGGAAGCTAAAAGCTACGATGTTGTTTTTTTTTTTAAGTTTAATGCACATTCTAGGTTTTTTCAGTCCAGTAAATAGTTAAATAGTATAATTATTATCATTCCATGAAATTGTCTACTTTGTACCATCGCCCACACTGTTAACTGTACATCGGTGGACCTTATGCCTTTTGTAATAAGGTCCACCGATGTACATGCAGTTAGGAGTGTTGCTGTTTGTACAGTACAAATGGGATTTTTCTTAAGATTTGCATATATAGGAGTTTGTTTTTCCTATGGCAAATGGTCAAAAATATGCTTTATAAAAATTTGGGTCCACGAATTGTCAGTGCACTCGAATCAAATGGATACTACTCCACACACACTTACTATGTACTACTACCTCTACCACCCCCTATTTAGGGTGGAGAGGCCGTTAACACTACCCCAAATGGTACATTCACCTGTGGAGGCCAAACGTAGTACACTGACATCAAAATGATAGGTGTTCGAATCATGTCGTTTAGTTACCGTGCGTTCGTGCCAATACATGTATCTATCTACGGATAGTACGAGCGAATAGTGCGAGCGCACGATAACGGAATGACATTATTTAGATGTCAGTGTACGTTCGAATTGGCCTGTTTGACATCAAAGTGATAGTGATGTCATTTAGTTCGTACTTGTCCGTACATATATTTGATGGGTGAGATGCACGGGCGAATGAGAACAAAATGACTTTGCTTAGATATCAATTCGATGTCATATAAATAATATAGATGACATATCCGCACGTGTATCGAACGACGTTTTTTAATACAGTTGCAAAGCACTCTCATTTGCAATTGAAGCCTTCTCATAAATGTCTGGCGTGTTAAATCTCTCATTTTACAGGCAACTTTTTGAAAACTTAAGACTGGAAAACAAAGTCGTTGTAAGTTCGATCTTTCGCGGTGAAAATTTTTGACATTATGAAGAGGTGTTTTTTTTTTGTGTGAATTTTGTTCAATGAAATTTTTTTTCTCAAATGCATGTTCTATAAGACATAAACAATTGTGAATATAAAACATTGTATTTACTCTATTTTTATTCTTAAGTTAGGTTGTTTATAATATGAATATAAAAGTAAAATACAAAAGCACATAAAGAACAATAAAAAATACATATAAACACATTATAAAAAACCTAACCTAGGGTGCCGCCGGCAGCGGGGCAGAGCCCAAGCTGCCGGTGGTTAGGACCGCAGAGTGAGGAATCGACGTACTATACGCGCCGTGTCCAAAATTACCGCCTTCTGCATCTGACCCTTGATCCAACCACCCAGCGAGAGTCTCTCTAGGTGTTGGTCGAGACTCTTCGCTATGAGACCGTTCGCTGACACGACTATAGGAACAATAATCGTGGAGTCAGCGTCCCACATGGCGGTTATCTCGTGAGCTAAGTCTAGGTACTTACTTGATTGACTTGTCCTTCTCGGCCTTCACGAGGTTCTCATCATGGGGGATGGTGACATCGACGAGCACGGTCCGGCGCTGCGATCGATCTATCATCACTGACTCCTGTCTCCTGTGAGATCGATCCCAATAGAGCGTGGCACGACCATTTTCGAGAACTGGTGCAGTATTGTATTATTATTATTTATTACCTAAGTATCGTTATTTACGATTAATTGTGTATCGTATATTTATAAAAACAATATCAAATGTTGCCTTTGGAAACTTTGCAGTAAGGAAAAACGCCTCTTCTTTGACAGGCGTTTGGCGCAAGGCCCCAACGTTTTCTGTTCTCTTTGACGGCGCAGCAACTAGTATTTTCTCTCTCCTCGCTCTTTTAAAAATGCCATTTGTCAAAAAAGGACAACCACACTGTTGACGAGATGAACTTCAAATCCAAGTGTTGCCTTTTTTGGTGCATCCAGGCTGTGTATGTGTGCGTAAAAACGTGTATGTGTGCTCTTTTAGGGATATGAAAAGTCGATTTTAACCATGTTATATATCGATAAACGCTACACAGCGGAACGAAATAGCTATTAATTGAAGGTTCAATATCTTCGTTAAACATAAACATAATTGAAATGCTAATGAATAATAAATATATTAGAATATAATAAAATAATTCAATTATTGCGGAACACATATTTTAGTAGGTATTTTTGTATTTTAATTAAATATCTGAACTTTCCCTTGGTTCCCTGCTGGGGCGTGTCGATAAAATTGTGATCTGATAACCACAATAAAGAATAAAATCGTTTATGTTCGTTTTAGGTATCGTTAAACCTTTGAAGTAAAATTAAAATTGCAAGAAATGTCGATAGTTTATCGATATGACTTTGTCGACATGGCTACGGCAAGGTGGTGTTAAATTGTTAATCGTACACTAAACAAAAGTGGCAACAGTGACTGCTTGCTGAGGCGTCATCTAAGTATATCATATATCTATGGTTTGGCGTTTCGGCAGCTATTCCGTTCCATTCAAACAACTTATTAAGAACGGTTTTTCAATATTCAATATTAAAAAATAAACGTTTTATAATGATGAAGAGGTAAGTAATGAAATATGAAATATGTATATTTTTTGTATTCTTACATTAACACTAGGTTTTTATGTTGATTACGACGTTTAAAGGAAACTAATATTAACACTCATCAATAAGTAGGTAGTCATGAATTCGAACAAGTATAAATATAAAAAAAATTGAAAAGTGAAAAGCACTAGTTCGCGAAAACTAACTTTCCACACGCTAAACAGCTACGTAAAGTAGCACTTTTTGAGCAACTGTATTAAAAAGATTGTTTATTCATTTTAACCATTCGTTTAAAACATTGTACAAAGTTGGTACCTAGGTACCTCTTTTTAACCGACTTCCAAATCTAAAATGAGGAGGCTATCAATTCGGTTGTAGGTTCGGAGCTTGACAAAAATGTGGCTTAGGACAACTCGCCAAACGTGAACTACCCAAGTAGCATTGCAAGCTGTATATAAGCTGTATTAAAGTTTATTTGTATACTATAAGCTGTACAGTTAGGCTGTACAAAGGCTGTATAAGCGCTTATACAGCCCTTATAAGTAAAAAAAGGGCCCAAATTATACAGCCTTTGGCGTTATTAGAGCTGTAGAGTAGCTGTATAAGCAATACATAAGCTGCATAATAGCTGCATTACAGCTATATTTCGGTGTAACAGGAAACCTTAACACTACAGATAATCTCTTATAAGTACGATATAAGAATATAAGTTTTAAATGAGTTATAAGAAAGAATTACAAGAGAATAATAATCATTTAAGAAACTAAAATGTCTTAATCTTGTTCATTCGTAATATAGTAATGGCGACAATAAAGTGTTATAGTGAATGGTAAAAGTAAAAGTAAATATTATACAGGACTTGAATGGAATTTTACATTATTGGTAAGTGCGGATTATTATTTATTGTGAACCTGTGTATCTTTTCTGGCAAAATATTTACGCGCCTGCAAAATAACAAAGAGAAACCATAAGGAAAATATCAAAAATCGGTAAAGTTACTGTTTGTTTTTAAGGTTAGAGTATCAAAAATATTTATAAATATTAATTCTAAGGCTAAACAATTTATTCTAGCTGGTAATCATAACACGGCGTTAGTCTGCTAAATATTTGCAAGTATTTCTTTAATTATATTTCCAAATACGTTTTTTTTTTTTATTGTAAAATGGCGACAATTTTTAAACAGCCTACAGGATAGTTGGAGAGCATTATAATCTTAGTAGCTGTGCTGTGTAATAAATGGAGTGTCTTTTACAGCTTTTGTAATTAAAACAGCTTTATAATAGAATATTCGTATTCGTTTGGCTGTATTTCGGTTCTCCGTACATAAGTTATAATTCTCTTTAGAGATCCGTATAACAAATAAAAACCTGTACTGTAACTGTCATTAATTAAAAACATTCGTAAAAACTAAAAAACTAAAACTAGTGCCTACGTCAAATCATGGGATTAGTTGTCAAGCGGACCCCAGGCTCTCATGAGCCGTGGCGAAATGCCGGGATAACGCGAGGAAGAAGAAGACTGTAACTGTCATATATTCCTTTAGTTTTATAATACACTTATTTTCAGAAATCATTACACTACTATACTTATACGAGTGTAAAATTATGCCAAAAGATTGTTATAAGCGACTCTATCAGTAATACAGAAAAAAGCTGTACTATAGCTGCCATTTATTCATTTGGTTTTATAATACCCTTACAGACAGAAGTTATACAACTACTATTCTTATAGGAGAGTAAGATTACGCCATAAGAAATAGCTTTAAAACGGGGTTGACAGATACATTTGTACAGCTACAAGTGCCAAGTGATACTACAATACAGCCTGTATACAGCTTTTACGATAAAATTAGCTTGTAGTGTTTCACAACACTTAATGTTTTAAAACGGAGTTGACAGATACTTTTGTACAGCTAAAAGTGCCAAGTGTTACTACAATACAGCCTGTATACAGCTTTTACGATAGAATTAGCTTGTAGTCTCTCACAACACTTTTAGTTTTATAGTAGATTTTTTATATTCTGATAAAGCACCCCATGCTTCCGCAGAATCCTTTATAATGATTGTATACAGCTTGAGCTGTATAATGTCTGTAAAGTACCTTTTATACAGCTTAAATCTTTTCTGACACTCTTATACGTCCCTTAAATCACTCTAAGTTCTTAATTGGCTGCTATATTGATGTTGCCGACACTTCCATGCTACTTGGGTATGCGTCGTTGAAGAGTTCCGTTCTGATCATCACCATTGAATGTATAATGCTTGATTTGTTGATAAAAACACAAAAATCACTATATGTAAAGCCTGACCAGTAATATATGATCATTGTCAAGAGGGCGCTGTTATTCTCATGTATGGGGTGACAGTTCAGTATAGTATGAAAAAATTAGTTCCAGTGAAATTCCGCAACATGGCGCGTGATCATATATTCCTGGTCAGGCTTTATGTCTTTAAGATTTGAGGAGTTCCCTCGATTCCTCATGGATCCCATCATCAGAACTGGGTTTTGACAAAAACGTGACCAATCTGTACGCATATACATTCAATCAAAAAAAGAATTTTCAAAATCGGTCCAGTAATGACGGAGGAGATATGGAGTAACAAACATAAAAAAGAATAAAAAAACATACAACCGAATTGATAACCTCCTCCTTTTCAGATTTGGAAGTCGGTTAAAAAAGAGTTTTAGTAATTCGAAATTTCGCAAATCTACACGAGGTGCGAATTACCTATTCGCACGTGTATCGTACAACGTTTTACAGTAGGTACATATGGCCCTTTATTTTTTCGACGTAGTAACGTGATGTGCTTATTACAGCACCATTATCGTAATGTAGCACCAGATATGTACTGTAATATAATTTAGGGTCCCATTGCCAGAAGCGACCTGTATAAATAAACTTATTCCAAGTCTCCTAAACATGAAAGAAATGCAAATATTGATATTAGATAATGAAATAAAACTCACAAGAAAGTTATGAATAAGCAATATGTTCGTATCGTAAATATATTCCTACTTTCCATGTCACTGGTCGATGTTATATCATATATTTATTATATAGATTCTTATAGTTTTTCGAAACTTATGTACGAAATATCATTTGATATTTACCAGTCGCTTTTCGGTGAAGGGAAACATCGTGAGGAAACCGGACTAATCCTAATAAGGCCTGGTTTCCCCTCTGGGTTGGAATGTTAGATGGCAGTCGCTTTCGTAAAAACTAGTGCCTATACGCCAATTCTTAGAAATAGTTTTCAAGCGGACCCCAGGTCATAGGAATGAGCCGTGGCAAAATGCCGGGATAACGCGAGGAACATGATGATGATTTATTAATTTTATGATATAGTTTCTCTGATGTTTTTAAATCGTCTATAGATTTTATCCGGACAAAATAACAGTAGGTAATTTATGATAAAAATTAATTGATATCACTGAGTTAATCTTGTGGTCTTCAAGTATATACCGTAAAATGTGCCTACTTTGCTCCCCACGGGGTACTTGTGCTCCAACAACTTTTATATTGAATTTTGAGAATTTAAGTTATCTTGGATCAAGATAGTACTAGAACTAGCTAAATAGAACTGATATACCTAGAATATATCAGTTCAGAACTGCAGACATATCTGGTTTTTATTTAATATTGTTATGTATAAGTAGTAGTGTCTAAATACGCATGACGACATCTCTGGCCTAGTGGGTAGCGACCCTGCCTATGAAGTCGGGTTCAAATCCTGGTAAGGGCATTTATTCGTGTGAATGAGCACGGATATTTGTTCCTGAGTCGTGGGTGTGTTCCAGCTAAATTGGACATTCCATAGCGTAAGTATTGAACAACCAATTTAGCTAGGACCCTAAATTGCTGAACAATCGCGGAGTGTGATGGTATAATATAAGTAGGTATTTATATATTATATGCTTATTTCGTTGCATAAGTACCCACAACACAAGCCTTAAGGGACCCACTGATTAACAGTCCGCCGGACGGTATCGGCCTGTCAGTTGTTCGGAACTGTCAAAATTTTGTTCTAACTGACAGGCCGATACCGTCCGGCGGACTGTTAATCAGTGGGCCCCTTTATAGTACAGTCCCACAGTAAGCCGTAATGTGGGACTTAATAGTCTACTTGTGTAATAAAAATCCTATAATATTAATTTATTTAAATAACACGCATCACTTACAAATGAAAATCGTCGTGATTCGTGCATGATAACAATAAGAATCTATTCCTGAACAGCTTCTAACAGAAATTCTTCAAAAGTAGGCCCAACGCGTGTACAAATACGGCCCAGTTTGATATTTTTGGCCGGATTGCGTATAACCCGCCTAAGTTGAATAGATATCGATTCGTAGTAGGGTAGGGGGTGGGCATCAATGGACCCACGTGTAAGCTTTGTATATATAGGTACCTAGTTTATATATAGGGCGTTCAGTACAGATCTAACGGAGGTCAATGAGATAATCTTAAAAGGGGCATTTGGTGAGCTGGCACAACCCCAGTATATTTTGTGTATGTACTTATTTAGGTACCTATTTTTCCAATGTTTCAGGTCGATAATTATTTTACTTAGGGAGCACTTTTCACATTCATCGTGACAGAGAAAAAAACTCCTGCAAATCTTCAGAAAATATGCGGTTGTATGGGACAACAAGTGCTTCATATAACGAGAGTCGGGCTTATTAAGCTAACTTCTGCATGGCAAAAAAAAATGGTAATGGTAATGGTGGTGGTACATAATGGTATTTTGAAATGGTACCTATTAACCCTTTACCTATGGGCCATTGAATCACTCCGTCACCGCCCAATACGGGCATGTTTTGGCTAGAGTCAGCGGTTAGGCATAATTTCACTTACTTGTAACTTTTGAAGTATTACAGCTACACACTTGAAACTTCATACACACAATAAGTATAATGTGTTTAATCAATAAATAATCACTTGGAGTAATAATATTCACAATTTTTTCTGCTATCAAGCAATATATCAGTCACTAAGAAATTGAAGATTTTTAAGTTACTACTCGCGGATTTCACAAGTTTAAGTTTAAGAAAATTAGTTTATAGTATACTTAACACAAATAAATACTTAAATAACGATAATTATCAAAATAATGCATAAATATCAATCACTTAAAACGTTGCATAAAAACAATTTACCACTTATGGACACATTTGTCAATATATTGATAATCTAGTAAATGTAAAACTGAAATTTAACAAGTTATGATTTTGGTGATATTATTATTAGGTACAATAGTATACCTAATAAATGATTTCATAACATGTTAAATTCCAATATTTGAACCAAAAACGGTAAAAAAACACTAAAAATAACACTCCAAACACTCCCACGCCATATTCTCATATCGACAACAAGTCGATGAAATTTAAAACAACACTATTGTCCGCCATATTGATTTCAATTATTATCGGGTACCTCTGCAGTACGGGTGTCAACCCCAGTTGCCAGCAAAAAACCGGTAATTTTAAAATTATGTTTATGTCTGAGCCATCTACCGAAATATTATGATATTTTTTTCTTTGTATCTATACTAATCTCAGTGCATAATGTGACCGCTATTACCAAGCCACAAGGTCTCGTTTTGATTTAAAAAATGTTGAACGCGACCATTACTTCGATCAACTATAGTTGACCCCCGTACTGCAGCGGTGTTGCCTTACTGGCAACTCTGGTTGACACCCGTAGGTAAAGGGCTTAAAAAAGTTTATTTCACCGCTCACACCCTTGTTTACAAATTCCGAGGGAATATAAAATATAAATCATACCTACTACAATAAGGTCACGATTACGGGGGTGTATTACGTATTTCTACTATCGATTTAGGGTGGCGCCAGGCACGATGGGCACGGAAACTGAACGATCATCAACCTTGATCTGTACTGAATAAGGTTGCTAATAGGTACCTACTTTTGTATTCATTTGTGAATAGAACCAACGTAAGTGTTTTGTTCGTTAATATACGGTCGCCATGGATCAAAGGGTCACAGTTACATGGTTTTTTGGAGCGAATACGAATGGTTAGTAGCCGGAATAGATCTGGGGTACAAAGGGGAAAACGGGATAGTGGGTAGGTGCGTGTCTTCGGATTTTCCGCGTGGGAGATAACGGAAATGCGTCACACATATATATTTATTTATAACAAAATAAATACCTACAAAACCTTCGTTGATGTACCTATAGGCGGGTTTAATACGTTTTACCTACTGGAAAGTCTCTTCTGTGGAGAATACAATAAAAGTTAACGACCTGGGTAGTATACATCAGGGGTATTCTTATGTGAGTCTCAAGTACTGAAAAAATGTAGCGCATCCTAAAAATTTGCTTTAGATTTTCATGACTTTGCGATGTCCACAGAAAAAACGCAAACGAGTTAAGCATACAGTAATATATATAAGGTAACGGCGGCTATTAACGCGGGTATCAAAATCGACGTCTAACACCGCGGTGTTTACAAATACGCATTTTGCAAGCAAACAGATCTATTCCCTAAGAAATAAAGCATACACAAAACAAGCTCATTCATTGGTCTATCGTGCCCAATAGTGTGAATTTGTGTAAGTGTAACAAAAAACTCGCGATTCGTCAGTTTGTGCGACGGCGGCGCAAGAACTGATTATTCCATACAGACGCGTGACGCCACAGGTAAGTGCACTCCAATCTTACTTAGTGTTTTACGTAATAGTTATGGCAAATAAACTAGTGCAATGCCTTTTAAGAGGTTGTGTATTGTTTTCTACACGATTTTGAATTACTTTTAACTTAGTTTATAACCGGTAAATACGTTTAAAATGGAAAATAAAATACAGCGGTGATAGGCGCCAATTACTTCTGTGGTAAGTAATTCCGTGGTATGCCACGGTAATAGAAAAAGTGGTAGTTTTGTTATTTACTCTTTAGTTTTGGTACAAATTATCAGTTTTATAATTTCTTTTATTTCTTCCAATCTTGATCTATTCACGCTATTAAAGAGCTATTTCCGTGGTATGGAAAGTATTCAACTAACCCTTAATTTTTAAGAAAAACTTCAGCACCGATTTCCTTGTTTCTATGGGAACCCTTAATCTGTCAACTTTTTTTTATTTTGAGATAAAACCTAAAATTTACTTGCCGGTTATGTGATTTTGTCTTTACAAGAAGCTTGTAATATACGTGTTTGATTTGATTTGAAAAACCATCTGTGTTTTATTCTTTTTATGGGTCGGAATTAGGTTTAATCAAACTCCAAATTAAGCCTATTACCGATGGTATGATCAGATTACCCTCGGTGATAGAATGTATAGAAATCTATTACCGACCCAGAGAAATATCGAATGGGTCGGTAATAGGCTCTTAAAGAGTTACTTATCTATTACCGAGTGACTGTTTGGTATTGTATTTTTGGTATTTTTAGACATACTCCTATAGTTTTATTTTTTATTTTTGTATCATTATTAAACTTAAT
Organism: Cydia splendana; assembly: GCF_910591565.1. Lineage (NCBI taxonomy): Eukaryota > Metazoa > Arthropoda > Insecta > Lepidoptera > Tortricidae > Cydia > Cydia splendana. The sequence goes on along the minus strand of NC_085987.1, from coordinate 1,747,486 downwards.
GACACAAAAAGAATATAAAGAACCCACGTCGTTATTATTGTTTTAACCCTCGGTATTAGGTTTCGAATTTTGAGTTTGGTTTCTATTAACGAGTGCAGAAAAATCATGCCAATTGTACCCTCGGTAATGAAAGCTCAATTCGCGATAATAGAATCACAGCCTGTCCCTTGCCACGGTAATAGAAGATTTGGTCATTTTGGCTTCAAAAAATATTTTAATACATATAATAACCGAAAATGAATCCAAAAACGTGTGAAACGGAAAGTTCATTAAATGCTCTGATGAAAAAAAAATATTCCTGGCTGTTAGACAGCATTGATACCCTTAATTTTTGGATCTCTTTTGAAAAGTTCCTTAACTACCACGGTAATAGGTGCCTTTACCTTATAATGTATATGACCCAGAACAACCAATTACGTAAATCCATAATTTCTAATTTAGTCCTGTCTAATTTCTTGGGTCTACGCCCCCTCTCACGTCAAGTATAAAAAAGGTGATGTTGGGTGTCCCCGGTGTACCCCGAGCTTTCGTCACGTTTGTTGTTTGTTCACCCCCAGTTACCCCCCCCCCCCCTCTTCGCTACGCGTTCTACTATACTGAAGCATTCAAAACAAACCTAATATTAAGGAATATCAGGCAATCATGTCAAGAAACACGGGCTCTATTTTGTTTCTTTTTTTAGCTTGCCATTTATAGATATTAATCGTTTTAACCCTTAATCCTTTTTTTTCATTTTTTCAATCTTTTACCAGGCTAAAGGTATTTACGGCATTTCAAACATGTGTTCTATTTTCGATGAGTAAGACTGACATTCGATTGTCATTTTTGAAATGTCAGCCTGGTAAAGGGTTCAGGTGCATACTGCAGACTGCAGTAGGTTCAGAAAACGGAGTTTTTTTTAAAGTCGTAGCGCTTTTTTGTATCACAATACGGCTGCCATAAAAATTTGCAATCTTGAGGCCTTTCTCGAGGTACTGTGACACAGGAATTTTTCAAACCACATTTTCGAGGATAACCCGCGGCACCCCGAGCGTAGCGAGGCGTGTCTGCCGTATAAATATTTCCAATGTAAATAAATATAAATGTATATCGCATGGCGTGCGCCAAGACACTTAATCGCCGGTGAAAGTACAGCGTCACATGTTACTGGCATTATTTCACTGAATTTCTTAGTTTTTTTCTGCTTAGAGGTGAATGCACTTCATGCGTTGCACTGTCAATAATGTAATACATACAGTAGGCACAGATGTAGTGCATAATTGTTTTCCATCGTATTTTCTCGGAAACGTTCTCGTATTTGTCATGCTACTTCAGTCAACGTCAGTACCTTTTGTACCGTTACTGACTGAAGTAGCAAGACACGTTGGTACGTTTCCGTGAAAATACGATAGAAAATGGTTATGCACTACATTTGTAACATGAAAATGCCAATTAGGGGCTGTTCAAAAATTACGTCATATTTTTGACTCCCCCCCCCCCCCCTAAAATCATCCAAAAATCATGCTTTGAATGACCCCGTTTCCTCCTACGTCATGCTACCATCATCCTATGTCCATAAGTTAACCAAACAATTATATATAACTAGACGGACCCGCAGCTCCGCTCGCGTAAATGAAATAAAGAGTTTGTCTTATGTTTAGTTAAATACCGACATTATTATGTATTCAACCCTGCCAGGGTTTATAACAATTATAACTGTGATAGGGATTTCTTATTTGTAGCCGTTATTTGGATAAGATTTCGCAAATTTCTCAAAAATTATGTGATTTGATAAAAGGCAATATTGTATTTTTTCAACTACGTAGGTTGTATAGTATTTAAAACTTGTTTCAACATAAAATTATTATTTATTTTTATAAGCCTAGTTGCAAAAATGTTCAATAGATTAATTTCCGCCTTAAGACGAATATGGACGACCACCGCCCATAAATCGCCTTTTCATACAAACGTAGTGAGTCCCCATTTTCCTTTCTGGATATTAACATTACTTACTACGGCTACGGTGACGCAACGACCCAAAGGGAGTCCTGGCCTCCGACACCAGATCACGCCATGTTTCTCGGTCTTGCGATAGCTCTCGCCAGTCGCCATGGGCGATGTTGAGCAGGTCTAGAGCAACTACGTCGTTTCAGCGGTACCTAGGACGTCCACTCGGGCGTCTCCCATTTTGTTGTCCCAAGTACGCTCTCTTCACGGCACGATCCTCTCCCATTCTCTCTAAAGAAGTGTTCGAGCCACATGAAGCTTAGCCGCTTTGGTCTCTCAGTATTTCGCCACTATATCGGAACAGCTCCTTATTTCTATGGCAACAAAGTTATATTACGATATTTGGCTGACTGCTGACTGTACATTTGCTTATTTTCATCAGGTTGCTCAAAAATATCTGAGCATGATGCACTTTATCTACCTACATTATAACTTACTATCAACTTTGTATTTTTGGCCCATCTCGGCAGCCCGTTCCCCGAACGAATGGCAATGTTTGCCGAAGCCGTGAAAGTCATCTGAATAATGTACCTAACTCAAAAAGAAATTTAAAACAACAAAGTACAAATTATTAATAATATGATAATATGAATTTGATTGATAAGTCATATATGGCATAAGCAGGCATTTTAAGTCACTCGTATGGGCTATAGACTGAGGTCACAGTATAATAAAGAGTATTCTGAGGTTGAGGGTGACAGCACTTTTTATTTTACTTCGTGTAAAAAAACGCCGAAATAACTGTATACCAACATGACAAACATAATTTAGGTTACTTTAACTTACGAATAATTTGGTCTAGTCTGCAACACAACCGAAACGAAATCAACCGAGAGTTGCCGAGAAATGGTCGATCGTCGGAAAATAAAGATTGTTATGAAAATTTCTTTTGCTTATTGTTAATTAAATACGCATCGAAAGCAATAGTTTTTATGCTCTAGTTCTATTCCCATATTTAGATAATAGATTGGAACAGTTTTTTCTTATCATACGTGCGTCGTATTCGAGAAACGTGTCAAAAACTTTTTTAGAAATTTGTAAATCTCGCTTCTCCCCTCGTGTTTTATCCCGTTCTGGTTTTTCAATTTTATATATATGATGATGTAATATTAATTAGTTATTATGTATATAACATTAAGACGTGATAAATATGTAATAGAACATTACTAGAGAAGTGCGACAAATAGGAAATTCGCAAGGAGTGGCGATAAATTGAAACAAACCGAAGGGAGTGTTGTAAATCGACACGAATTACTTTAGTTTTATTTAGCCAAAAGTCCGGAAATTAGATTCTTAAGCGCCTCGAGGGTTTCACGGCACGGGGTTAAACTAACTTTGCTACCGAGTGAAAAACATTTTTTTTACACCAACGCTAGGAAAATATTTACTGTAAAATATTATATTATTATATAGGTATACATATATTGTTTAACTAGCGACCCGTCCCGGCTTCGCAAGGGGTTACACAAAACCTTACCAAATTATACACCTAACTTATACCTCCTCAAGAATCACTCTATTGAAAGATGAACACCGCATGAAAATCCCTTCAGTTTTTGAGGTTATTGCGTACATACATACATACATACAGACAGACGAGGCGGGGGACCTGGTAATCAATTGTTAGTATGAATTCGAAGCTAGAATTCTCTTAAGATAACTATACAATTTTGACATACCCAGTACACTCTAATCGGTCCCATGCTTAACCTGACCGCACAATGTCAACGAGTTTATCATTATCATCCATTATCAATAGCAAAAACGCAAGTGTCTAAAAATCATTAAAAAAGCATTTACGATCATTTCCTTACGCGAAGAAAGTCTGCGGCTACGAAGCGAACACACAAACGTACACCCGTCTCGTTCTGGTGTGTGGCGCGCTCTCATTCACCCGTTCGGGTCATTGCCCGGGACGTCGACGCTCGAAAGTACTTTCACTGCGCCTGCGTTCCTAAGTCCGAAACGGCTGATGACGCGAACTCGCGCGTTTGCGTTTGCGCAGCGAACTTTTAACTAACCATTCTTGAACCTTATGGCGAAGACTTAAGGTCTATCTATGGTTAATGAAAAACGTTGCTGGTGGTATAACTTTAACTGGCAATGTATACTTTATTGCAAAGATGTAAGGTATAAAAATGGAGAGTGAAGTTGCTGGTGTATAGGAGATGGTCGATAACGCGCGGCGTTAGGAGAAATGGCCTTTCTAGACTAGGGTTAGTGCTTGTAATTCATCTAGGAATGCGTTTGAGAATCTGATTGCGAATGGGGTGGGCAGACCTATGTGGTCTAGGTTTAGAATCTGAGAATCCTGGAGCTGGGAATATGATGCCGTTTTTATCTCGCGTCGATGGTTCCTATCTATGACAGTTGCCAAACAGGGGCCAAAATAATTGAAGAAATATGTTTTTATTACTTAACTGTTACAATTGGTATTGTTGGAATTCAAGAATTTTCCTTTTCGGAATGTTTAGTAGGTACCTAACTAACTAGAGTCCGTCTAAAATTACTCTGCGCTGACATAGCCAGGACAAATAATATTTATTAAGGGACAATCTTGTAGGTACCTACCTACAAATCGACCCTGTGGTATTCAAAACAATCCTTGCATGTCTGACAATTTTTGTCATATTTGTGGTAAATTTATGATTGCGAAATCTTTTCTTGTTTACAGTTTTCTGTCCATAAACCGCCGCGCAGGGGTTGGTCTGTGTTTACATCGGTGACATTCGATGACTTTCAACGTCTGTTGTCAGAGGTCAGACTCTCCTTGTCAGAGCTTTTTCTTCGCCGCTAGCAGGGATCTAAATTAAATTAAATGAGGGATCAAGGTGACACTTTTTTTCCCTGTTAGTATTGGTTTAGGGATCAAAGTGGCACTTGTCTAGAACACGATTTTTTTTTTCGTTTTTGCATACAATTTTTTTTGGTTAAATAATATTTTGGAACATAATAATTTCTTAACAGCAGTATGTGTACATAGTAGCAAAATTATTAGTCTGTGCGGAAAGAAAAGAGTTGTTATTTGTATGGGATACAATACGACTCTTCTCTTTCCGCACAGACTCTACCACCTTGGGCGTTAACACTTGAATCCCTCACTACGCTCAGGATCCAATGTACGCCCTCGCCGTAAATATGTCATTATGTTCCCTTGTAACACAATCTACTATATAGTACCACTAAAAATCCGCAACATGGCTATCAGGTCAATTTGAACGCTGACATCAGAATGATATGATCATTTGATCATGTTATTTCGCGAGTAATTGTGTACATGTGTCTGCGCGGGCGAGTCGCACGATAAATAAATAATATGATTCATATAATTCTGATGTTAATTGTCCTTACGTTCGAATTAGCCTGTACGGGCAAGTAAAATCTTGTCATACTCTTACTTGCCTCGTAGAAAGCATCTAGAGCCGTTATTTCCCTAAGTTCGTGCGTTCCAGACAATAGTGTTAGTGTAATATAAGCGAACTGTCTCAAATCGCCCGATTGTATAAGACCGCTGCAGGAAGCGGTGCAGTGAAAGCGTCGTCACGAGCGCGCGCGGCCACACGGGCTGACTGCGCGTTTTTTACTTTTTAACTTTTTATTACTTGTAAATAAATTAGAGTATGCATATCTTGAGAATTGATATTAGGGGCCTAGCCAAGGCAATCGTTGATAAAGTTAGACCAAGAAAAGTCTACTGCGATTTTGATAGCTCACGCAATGCAAGTGTTATTTATACGTCATGATCTTATAGAAGTTTGACGTTTAAAATAACACTTGCACCGCGTAGGCGTAAATTTCTGCAGACTTTTCTTGGTCTAACTCTAGAAAACAATCGGAACTTAAATGATGTACGGAAATAGCCACGTGACTTTTCGTAATGAAGAGACGCTTTCCATATAGAATTATAGATTTTCGTACATTAACCCACCTGTTGCTATCTCTATTGCACGCGCATAATATTGCCAGGGGTGGGAAACGGGGGTGCAAGCTTGGCTCCGTTCGTCTCAGCATTGCTCCGAGCAATTATTAGGGTGGACACAACTTGACGTCCCTTTGCGTGCACGACCACAGACAAGATAATGGCTTGGATTTTGACAACCCTAAATAGCCGAAAGGGATAGTGCCATACATGATTCGACCCTGAACCGCTGTCAAACTTCGGTTTTGTAGGAAGTTTCCTTTCTGTACGGTAGTACTATTTATTCTGTGATATTGCTGTCAAGCTGGCACAGTGTCATTGACAACCGGGATCATGGGCTGGGCAGCAATATTATAATGCGCGTGCAATAGAGATAGCAACACGCGAGTCAATGTAAAAAAAAAGATAAAAATCAATTTATTCAAGTAGGATCTGTTGGATCGCTTTTGCATTTTCACTTTTCGTTTAGAGTTTGTATCGTACGATTGTCATCCTGGCTAGGCCTAAGTATATATATATATTACTCGTATCGGTTCATTGAGAACATCTGGAAGCACTAGAATATCTAGATCTGGGTAATCCTGAGATTTAGACTAATTTCATCATTTTGAAGCATGTTTTGATTGGCCTATTAGCGTAAATATCTGGGAGACCGAGCTTTGCTAGGAAAACATATAAAAAAAACTAAAAAATGCGCGTTTTTCCAGTGATAAGACCTAGCTAGATCAATTTATCACCCCCGGAAACCCCCATATAGCAAATTTCATCGAAATCGTTAGAGCCGTTTCTGAGATCCCCGAAATATATACCTATGTATATAAATAAATAAATAAGAATTGCTCGTTTATGTAAAGGTATTAGATAGATAGATAGATTAGAATAAACATTTTAGAATCCATTTTGTCATATAAAAACTGCTGCTTTAGTTACAGCCTGGCAAAAAGAGTCCCTTTCAAATCAATTTATATAAGAAAACGGGACGACACTACAGTGTTGCCACTTTTTAATTTCTACTCTTTTTTGCCAGGCTGTACAATCTCTAATAAAATTGGGGTTTATATGGTATCGCGTAAAATGCTCCTAAGAATGTAGTTTGTTTGTTTTTTGCTCGGTTATCAATATTAGCACACAGGGGATAAAACAACAACTTCGCCCCTTGTGAAAAAAAAAATGATGTGCACTGTGTACACGGCCTTTAGACCGCAACTTGTTGATTTAATGAAACTTGACATAATTGTCTGTTACTGTGTACTGTGAGCATTACGCTAACCGCGGTGGCTTAATTACTGTGCCGTAATGGTTTATTGTGACCGTATTGTTGTTTCAATTTACTTATATTTGTACGAAAGGACTCTTAGCACGAGGAAATTCGTACATTGACCCACCTGTTCCTATCTTTATCGCACGCGCATAGTTATATTGCTGTCCCGCTCGCACAGTGTCATTGACCCGGCGGGACAGCAATATAATTACGCGCGTGCGATAGAGATAGGAACAGGCGGGTCAATGTACGAAATTCCTCGCGCTTAGCGTCGTTCCTTTCCTTTAGGTACTTATTTACGTCGCTACCGGTTGAATTGAAAACGGAATCAAATTTTATTAGGCTACGGCCAATTGGTAAAGTAACCTACAAATATGGCAAAAAATGTTCTATGACAAATCATGTCAGTTATTTTTTTTTAAGTACGTACGAGGAGCTAGCTGGAGTCTATCTAAAGCCTGACCAGTAATAACTATCCAATAATATATATATTATAATATACATTAATTATTAATACCTTTAAACGAGCAATTCTTGTTTATTTATTTATTTATATGTATATATATATTTCGGGGATCTCGGAAACGACTCTAACGATTTCGATGAAATTTGCTATATGGGGGTTTTCGGGGGCGATAAATCGATCTAGCTAGGTCTTACCTCTGGGAAGATGCGCATTTTTTAGTTTTTATATGTTTTCTGAGCAAAGCTCGGTCTACCAGATGTTGTGAATTTTATGATCATTGTCAAGAGGGCGCTGTTATTTTTATGTATATGATGACAGTTAGTATAGTATGAAAAGATTAGTTCCAGTGAAATTCCTCAACATGGCGCGTGATCATATATTCCTGGTCAGGTTAAAAATGTTATTTATAACATTTTATAACAACCAATGTGGGAGCACCATCATCGATCATCCTGATTTTATACCAATTTTCTACTAAAATTATATCTTGACCGTCATTTTACATAATTTGATTGATTGATTGCCAAATAACGCTTTTGTTCAAACGCATTTACCTCAAAAACATCCAGAAGCGGTATCATGGTCGCATTTTTATCACCTTTCATGCCGTGCGTCACTTTCGCACTTACATATTTGTTAGAACGTCACAGGCATGGTGACAATTAATGATAAAGAACCTTCCATCTTAGCCCTGCAGCTGTATATAAACAATTTTTAGATCTCCGCACAAAACTGTTCGCGCCTCTCTTATGGGATCACTTCGGTCTTGCAAATCGGTTAAATGCGTTTTTCTGAAAGACCGTTTGATTTAGGTATTTTTATTGCATCCAAAAACCGGCACGGCACGTGGCGCGCGACTATTTCGCTAAATTATTGATTTGATTAATTGATTATTTAATTGCAACCAGGCTTTTGTTAAAAGCATTTTCCGTAAAATCCAGCTCTACCCATTTTTTTTATTGGATCCAAAAAAGCGTGTATTCCCATTTGTACCCGTTATGCACGGCGGCGGTCACGTGAGGCGGGGACAATTCATAGACCCAAAAACCCACCTGCTGTAACCATTTTTAGGGTTCCGCACCCAAAGGGTAAAAGAGCAATTCTCAAAAAGCTTGTACATTTTGATCACATCTTAGATTTCTATAAAAATTGGTATGCTGGTAAAGTACATGAAGCTGAACATCTTCCACCACATTTCCCAAAATGTCCCAGAAAGTTTCTAAGAAACATTCCTTTTTTGTTACCAGATTTCCTTACACATTTGGTAAGGAATGTGTAAGGATTTCCTTACAAACTTTTTGAGAATTGCTCAAAAACGGGACCCTATTACTAAGACTCCACTGTCCGTCCGCCTGTCTGTCTGTCTGTCTCCAGGCTATAATCTCATGAACCGTGATATCTAAGACAGTTGAAATTTTCACAGATGATGTATTTCTGTTACCGCTATAACAACAAATACTACTGGAGTACGCATCCAATGTATGGTCTCCTAATTACATTACCTACAAATCAAGAATTGAAAGACTGCAACAGAGGTTCTTACGATACCTGAATTACCGTACTAAACAGCCATCCATAAGTTATAAGATTAGTTGCAAGCGGTATAATATAATGAGCCTAGAGGATAGGAGGGTATTGCTCGATATGGGTTTACTATTTGATATAGTCAAAGGTGATGTGGATTGTCCTAACCTTATAGCTGAGATCAAATACCTAACACCTAAGGTAAATACTAGGCACCAACGTCTTCTTAGTTTACCTAACTATCATACTAATTATGGCAGGAATTCAGTATTATATAGAATTTCAAAAACGTACAACAATCAGTTTAGCGATGTCGATCCATTTGTGCACAATAATAAAAAAACATTTAAAAATGCGATTGCGAAAAAAATTCATAACAATCAAGTGGAGGAATGAATAACAAACACACGCATACGTACACACACACACACACACACACACACACACACACACACACACACACACACACACACACACACACACACACACACACACACACACACACACATACACACACACACACACACACACACACACACACACACACACACACATGCACGCACACGCACACACAAAATTTGTAATACCTACTATACCTAGTACCTAAGCAAATCCGTAATATTTTCTTTTGTATCTGTTAGGGAGACCTGTTATTGGCTTTATGATTGTATCCTAGTTATAAGTTTATATTGTTTGTTAACGCTGTTGGTCTTCTAATAAAATAAATTAAAATAATAAAAATAAAACTTTTTCGTATCTGTAAAAAAGTTTTAGGAAAAAGTCCGACTCGCACTTGTACGGTTTTTTTAATTACTTCCAAAGTTCCAAACAACCCAACAATGCAACGGAAGCTGCGCAAGCGACGCCGCGCGTCTAACTATAGGGGCACGTGGCGCGCGTCTATTTCGGTAAATGGGTCAGCGCGGCTGCAAGAACGAATGCAAAAAGAGTAAACCGAAATGGGCGGGCGAGCGCGGGCTAACCGCCGGTTAACGCGCGGTTAACAGTCACAATCACAACCCTGGCCGCTCCCATACAATAGAACTTACGCTCTCATTTTAAAACGACATGCATTTTAAAACGATATTCATACAGGGATGGAAAGCAAGATCTCGTAAAAACTAACCCCCTTGTTTATAAACGCGCTACAAACCTCGACTTCCAAATTAGCTAATAATCGTTTTTGTCTTTATTTATCAATTTCGCTTATGTATTTGTAAGAAAGGAATAAAACATAATTGAACTAAATCAGGCCCATAAAATTTTATGAATAAGAGGGTACCTATATGTATGCCTGTCACGTAAAATGTTTGTAGTCATTTTTTGGAAGTTTAGCACATTGGACACGGAAGCAGAGCGTATGGGCCGATACAGAAGGACTCCAACCCGACTGCAATTTGTATGGAAACTGCACGTCGACTGCATGCTAACTGCAACGTGCAGTTCCCAAACAAGTTGCAGTCGTACCGTCTGTACCGGCCCTATGTGCCTTGGTACTATTTGGAATTGCTATAAACCGTTAAATGAGTGGTTCCATTTTTACAGAGTACAAGAAGGATCCTCAAGATTAGGACCTTAAACTATAAGTTACATATTTTAATGTTGACCAGCACCAAAGAAGGCCCGTCGTTATTTTTATTTTTCCTCTGTTAAATATGAACTTGCAGTATGTGTGATATGTGTGAATGGGTTCAAAATTAGCGTCCATGTTCGCCAGTACCATAGACAAAAGTATATGGTATTCACACTTATTAAAGTTAAAGTAAGAAATTTGTAGAATAGGCAAGCTTGAGAACAGGGTCCATCTTTGGAGCAGGTACTTTACATATTTATATAGATTATATTTTTACCCTTAAATGCCTTTTCACTTGAGTTGTATTACAACTTTTTGCCACGATATATTGAAGCCTCGATTACATATAAGGTTAACCAGTATACTTCCGTCATATACAGCGGTATGTATAGTTAAATTATGTATATATGTGCGCCCAATGCCAGCGAGTTGTTAATCGTATCAACCTTCGGCTTCTTATAGCTTAATGAAGTACTTTTAACATTTTACTCTTATACGCGTATTGTAGAACAAAAATACATCACAGAATATTATTTTTAATTTAAAATTAACGACCGCTCCGGCTTCGCACGAGTTAACACATCGATAGGTGAAAACCGCATCAAAATCCGTTCAGCAGTTTTTGAGTTTATCCTGAACATATTACGTACACCCTACACATAAATAGACAGACACGGCGGGGCACTTTGTTGTATAAGGTGTAGTGTGTAGTGATGCATAATATTATCTATGGCAAAAATTACCATCCTATAACATCATCTTGTTTTTTTTTCATAAGTGATGAAGATATCTTAGACATGATATGAAACGAACGCAAGTTAATGATGAGATGACGAGCGAAAGAGAGGTATCGAAGAAAAAGACTAAGGGCAAGCGAATGATGATATGATTTTTTTTCTTATGGACTTTGAGGCGATGAGGCTTAAATCGTGTATTTTTTTAATCCGTTTACTGGTTAAAACTGGGTCTATCTGTTAACCGTCAGTTAGCGGCAGATGCACGCGGTGCCGCCGGCCGGTGCAACGGCCTGGTTGCGCAACACACTATTTTTACCACGCGGGGAAAGTTCGCCTGATCTAACGTTGGCTGGAGGATACTGCCGGGCAGCGATTAGGGAAACTGGGTTGCGATTTAGGAAAAAGGAAGGGAAAGCAATGTTGACACTTTCTAGTGCATATTTCTAAATGAGAACAAAAACAAAACAACAACATACGGCTAGGAATCTTATTTTAAACAGCAATGCTTGTAAGTAGGTACCTACATATATTTATTTATATACTTATTTTGGGGATCTCGGAAACGTATCTGACGATTTTGATGAAATTTGCGAGGAAGTTTTCAGGGGCGAAAAATTGATCTAGCGTATTATCTCTGGAAAACGCGCAGTTTTGAACTTTTATTTGTTTTCCGAGCAAAACATGGTCTCACAGATATGATCAGATTACGAGTATAAGAAATAGTTTTTTCACAAAAAGTTCTTCTTTAATGCAAGCGTCAATCGATGTTAGTACTTTTCTTTCAACAGGCAACTAATACTTAATACTCATCGAGACAATTCTAACAAATCCAAACAGAATTTTCTCTCCTGTGGGCAATAGTTAACAGCTTGTGGGCATGTAGAAAGACGCGAACACAGTTTTGTATTTGACCCATTCATGAAAATGAAATTTTTTTCAGTAAAAACAGTATTTTACACTTTTAAGCTAGAAGCTAGAAGAAAATCCAGATAAATGATGGCTGAAAGAAGTTGTTCTATTAAAATATATCATGAGGCTTAAGTTTATAACAATTATAACCTAGAAGAAAACCCAGACCAAACTGGTACCTACTTAACTTGTGGACCTTCGTTGAAATATTTATTCACCTATTTAAGAAGTGACATGGGGAATCTTTGAGTCTGTGCGGAACCCAATACATTCCACGACTCTTCTCTTTCCGCACAGACTCAAGCTACCTTTTAAGCCAGGAAGTCAGTTAAAATTATATTTTCACCACACCAGCTCGGAAAGGCTTACTTTGCACTTCAAAAACTGATAGCAAAGTTGCATTTTATTCACATGTGAGGCAAAGTAATCAAATACAAATTTTGAGTTATTTTCTTGTTTGCTGGTAGAATTGACTTTTAAATGATGATTTTGGATTATAAATATTTAATAAAATTCATTTGAATTTGATTTGGTTTGATTTTGTTTGATATTTTACATTTAATATTTGTTTCGGGTTGGTGTGGTGAAAATTTTTGTGTTTCACACGGGGGCAGATTTTGTTTAACCCTCGCAACGCTCAAGATTCCATTTTTCGAATCTTTCGCTAGCTCGGGTCTCAATATTAGCACGAGCGGTTAAACAACAACTTTGCCCCCTTATAAAACAAATAACTATTTCTTACACTTTGAAGCTAGAATATAATCCAGAAAATAAGGTTGGAAGTTTGAAAACCACGCTGCCTCTAACGCACACGTCCAGATGCGGAACTATTGTCCCGTGTTCCCCAGCCCCGGCCCGGGCGTCGCACCTCGCGCGGGCGCCGACCCCGCGCCGCCCGCGTTTTTCCGCGCTGGCGCGAAATTTCGCTTTTTGCGCGTGAGCACAGTAAAGTATAATTGATTCGGCTAAACGCTGGCGCTGTGAGTGGCGCATGAAATTGTGTGCCCTAATATGTCTCTTACAAACGCTAGTAATGGTAGATTTGATTGTAAAGAGATTTAAAAATTGCTTGGAGATAAAATCATAAATTATCATGAAGAATGTTATACTCGTATACTAAGAATCAATGGCAAATAATTTAATAACTGCCCATTAAAAATACATTAATGCCCATAAAAAAGTCATGTTGGCTAGGCCACCAGGGTGCCTACACAAGGTGACAATCGCTTGCGATACGATTACGAAACTCTTTGTGTCTCTCTATCACTATTTAGCTACGGAGCGTAAACGATTGGCATGCTGGCTACGCACCCAGAAGTTCTCAAGATGGAACGTATCGTAACAAAATCGCCCATTCCCATGCCACCTTCCCGGCATTGTGATATATAAAACAATACAGTGTTTGTGTTATGATACGGGTGTCCAAAACGTTTGACCGATGCTTGCGAATATTTTCAATATTACATTCACTCATGCAACTTTGAAATTGTGTTCCTTTAAATATCCTGTAGGACGTAATACTAGTCATTATTTATTCATTAATAACAGAAAATTAACCAAACATAATAAAACTTAAGTACAAAAACCTAAAGGTAAAAAATTTGGGCCAGATCGATTAACGGGCAAGGTGCCCAAAAGGCTGGCCGTATTTCCTCGCTGAATGCTGAATACTTTCGCTAAGCGAAAAAGTGGCCAGCCCTCTGGTCACCAGAACTCAGGCGCGCCGATAAAGGGGCCCACAAATTACCAGTTCGCTGGACGATATCAGCCTGTCAGTCGTTCGGAGCTGTCCAATTTTGCTTTAAACTGACAGGCCGGTATTGTTCGGCGGACTGATAATAAAAAAATGGCCCCTTAAATCTGGGCTAGCTAGGCTCAAATGGGACTGGGCCGGTCACGTCTGCCGCATGCATCCAGACAAATGGGCTAGTGTAGCTACCGAGTGGATGTCAGAAGAAGGGCGCGGACGCGGCCTGCCCAGACGAAGATGGCGGGACGACCTAGACACCTTTATCAACAACCGGCCAGAGCAGGCGCTATGTCGGGAGTCGTGGTAGACAAGGGGAGAGGCCTTTGCCCAGCAGGGCAGCAGTGGGACACCATAATAGGCTGGCAAAAAAAGTGTCATAGTCGAAATGAAAAGTAGTGCGTTTAAATCGGGTGAATGCACATTTTCTTTAGTTCCTGGGTAAAATGTCCTTGGTGCGACTCTAGAAACTTTGTATCAAATCAAGGCAATATAATTGCTGTTATAGGTAGCTGATCCTTTTGCGATCAACTTCTATTTGTAGTGAGACAATGGCCGATGGCTGGCGCTGGTCCAACCGCCCACCGGCATTACTCGAAAATCGATCAATAATCCAAGAAAACCGCCTGTGACACCAACTTGACAATTGTCGCTTGAAATTAAAATTCAAATTCAAAATATACTTTATTCATGTAGGCCTAGCAACAAGCTCTTATGAATCATAATTAATCTTAATCTAATTATCAGAGCAATTTATTGATGTTAATATTATTCCATAATAACATTGGATTATTATACAGATCAAATTTAACACTAAGAATTTCACAAAAGGATCGTCAAACATTTAAAAAATTGTATAAAAAAATACTAGTCTAGAATTTCTAGAATAAAATCTAAATCTCAAAAAAAAAATAAACATAAAAAAAGAAGTAGATAGTATTACATCGGAATATCCATTTCCTCATCAATAATCAAATATACCTAATTAATAAATAATCATTTCGAATAACAATTAATCCCACGTTGTATTATCATTCATGTAGTCTTGTGTAGTATAATAAGCTTTAGAAATAAGTTTACACTTTACATAATTCTTAAATTTATTAATAGATAATTCGGTAATATGGTTTGGAAGTTTATTATAAAATCTTACACAATTACCCATGAATGATTTTTTAATTTTATGGAGCCGAGTAAAGGGCACTGCGAGCTTATGTTTATTTCTAGTATTAATATTATGAATATCACAATTTTTCCTAAAATTTACAATAATTTTATGTACATACAGAATATTCTCATAAATGTATTGACAGTGCACTGTCATTATGTCAATTTCCTTAAATTTATCTCTAAGTGAGTCTCTATTGTTAATTTTGTATATTGCTCGAATAGCCCTCTTCTGCAGAACAAAAATGGTATTTATCTCTGAAGCACCACCCCACAGTAAAATACCATATGCCATAATGCTGTGGAAGTAACTTGGCCCCCGACAATGACAATTCACTGTACATTGCCGTAAAAACAGTACATATTAACTTTGACTTGACACTAGGTCTAGATTTCTTACCACAAAGAAATTTACAAAAAATTGTCAGTGTCAGATGACAATTGTCAAGTTGGTGATTTTCTTGGAACTTCGTACCTTGTCCTAGTAGGAGAATCATACGATCGCGGCGCGTGGGTAAAAAAGTAAGAAATTTATCCTTGACGTTACCTATATTTCTGGTTTGTTAACAATGTAAATATACAGTGAAACCTGGTTAATTGGCACCTGGATAAATGGAAAACCTCAATAATTGCAACCAAAAGTCCGGTCCCGGTCCCTTGAGACCAAAAGGCCTCTATAATTGAAATTTTGGAACCTCTATAATTGCAATTTAGATTTTAGTGCTTTTCGTAATTTTGCCTCTGTAATTGACCATATCGCAACTAAGTCCTCTATAATTGACACTGTGTTAAAAAAATCCCTTATTTTTGCTCTTTTTTTTACCTCTATTATTGAAACGAGTCTTACTTTATTACCTCTGTAATTGAAATGTAGTTGTAGACAGCAGAAACAATATTTTAATAGCAATGATCATTTTATTTATACAGTGGAACCTGGATAATTGCAATCTCAAGGGACCGGCCATTTTTTGTCAATTAACCAGGTTTTTCATTTAAGCAGGTCGTGTCAATTAACGAGGTTCAAAAAATCGTTGTGTCAATTATAGAGGTTTTCATTAATAGAGGTTGCGTTCTGACAAATTTCTTTTATGGAGGTGCAAATAACCATTGAAAGTAGATTTACAGGCGTACGTTCTGGGTTTCTGGTCTATATACCTATTAGCAGCTTCTGTCTATACTTGCACTTTTACACTACATTAATTACTACTTTATTTTCTTATTAATCATTTGGGTTTAAAAAATTCCCTTGAATTGTAGAAAAAAGTTTTATTAGAATGTACAAAGCATACTTTGTTTTTGATTTAATCAAAATTATTTCACCTACTACAGGCTGTGATAGATACCCAATAAATAAATTGAATTCTGGATGAAGATATAAATAAAATGATCATTGCTATTAAAATATTGTTGCTGCTGTCTACAACTACATTATTTCAATTACAGAGGTAATAAGTAAGACTCCTTTCAATAATAGAGGTAAAAAGAAGAGCAAAAATAACGGATTTTTTTAGCACAGTATCAATTATAGAGGTCTTAGTTGCGATGTGGTCAATTACAGAGGCAAAATTACGAAAAGCCCTGAAATCTAAATTGCAATTATAGAGGTGCCAAACTTTCAATTATAGAGGCCTTTTGGTCTCAAGGGACCGGGACCGGACTTTTGGTTGCAATTATTGAGGTTTTCCATTTATCCAGGTGCCAATTAACCAGGTTTCACTGTATCTTCATCCAGAATTCAATTTATTTATTGGGTATCTATCACAGCCTGTAGTAAGTGAAATAGTTTTGTTGTTAAAAACAAAGTATGCTTTTTACATTCTAATAAAACTTTCTTCTACAATTCAATGGAATTTTTTAAACCCAAATTATTAATAAGAAAATAAAGTAGTAATTAATGTAGTGTAAAAGTGCAAGTATTGACAGAAGCTATATATATATATAGTTTATAGACTAGAAACCCAGAACGTAAGCGTGTAAATCTACTTTCAATGGTTATTTGCACCTCTATAAAAGAAATTTGTCAGAACGCAACCTCTATTAATGAAAACCTCTATAGTTGACACAACGATTTTTTTAACCTCGTTAATTGACACGACCTGCATAAATGAAAAACCTGGTTAATTGACAAAAAATGGCCGGTCCCTTGAGATTGCAATTATCCAGGTTCCACTGTATTTCAATTTCATTCTGATGAAGTTTAAATATCAAATGAGGATATTTTGGGAACTACACATAATACACCATAAACAAAAATCAACAAATTAATGATAAGACCAAATTGTAAAATAGTGAATAGATCTAGATCAGTATTATTTTATTCTAGGTGATTTGCCATCGAACTAAAAATAGTTTTTTTTTATATATTTATTACCAAGAACACACTGTGTGTTCATTTTGTATTGGAAATGGGGCGCTTGGCACTGAAAGTGAGGGAATGAAATTTCCTGGTTTTCTGTTGACCTGTGTATATAACTTGTCGCTTATTGTGCCTATGGGAAGCCCGATCGTCCACCTTCCATTGTTCCCATGTTTTCACTCCCCGGGCATCGCACCCGTCCGCTCCCTTTCATACATACAAAAACTATGCCCAACGCGGAAATCTACTCGGTATTTTAACAGCCTCCTAGCCTAGTCGGTGGTGACCCTGCCTACAAAGCCGGAGGTCCTGGATTCAAATCCTGCTAGGTGCTAGGGCGCATTTATTTGTTTTTATTAGGGATATTTGTTCCTGTGTTATGGATGTTTTCTACGTATTATAGTATCTATATTTTATTATCGTCGTCTCAAGTCTTAGTTAATTGGCTTACTGTGGGTTTAATTCGATTTGTGTAAGATTGTCGCATAATATTTATTTACCTAAGTATTTATATTATACGGTGACTTTTATACACTTGACAGAAAAGTTATTCGATAGTGCCAACCGATTCGATAGAACCAAACTATCATCTAAAGATATCATAACAAAATTACAGTTACCAGAAACGCTTCTGTCGAATAGAATTACATAGGTACTAACATAACTTTTGAAACCAACTAACTAAACAGTAAAAGAAAACACAAGTCGACTAATTACATATGTACTGATGCATTTTATTATGTATGAGTATACAATTGGTCCAAATAACATATGTTATGACACTTATCAAGAATATTTATTTTCACATGTGAATGTGAGATTTTTTATAAGCAAAAGTTACCAATCAAATATGGTATTTTACTAAGCAGATCCACTGTTAACTAAATTAAGAATATAACACAAAATTGCATAACTAAGCTTATTTAGTTAAATAGGAAGAAGTATTTAATAAGTCATGCAAATACTATTAAATTTAATTATAGCAATAACTAAACAAAACCGACTTAAAATGCAAGGATATAGATAACTTTAAGATACCAAGACAACTCTGCGTGGCATGTCGACATGACAAAGTGTGGCAATGTCATCGTTAATGTCAATTTTGCATGAAAATATGACGGTTATAATGATACTCTCTCACTTTGTTTCAAGTCGGTGCAAACTTAGCCTAGACGGACTCTACGACATTTTTAACAATCAGAAAAGTTAAATCTAACTTAAGTATTAGAGATAGACCAAGAAAAGTCTGCAACGATTTTGATAGCACACGCAGTGCAAGTGTTATTTTAAACTTCAAACTTCTATGAAATTATGACGTATAAATAACACTTGCTCTGCGTATGCTATCAAAATCGTTGCAGTCTTTTCTTAGTGTAACTCTAACTATTAACTAACATGTTTTCTTGGCAACCGTAAATAACTACAAAATACAACAGCAAGAGAAACATTCATAATACTTAATAAGTTATTAACTTACACACCTAAAATTAAAGTCTTACTTAAGTAACAATTTCAAAGTTTTTAAAAGAACAGATGCTTTAATGTACTCGGTAGGATGTACCTAATAACTAATTCGTCTTTACATATTATATTATGCTGCATGAGTAATGTGTGTATATGAAACACAAAATATAGCGAGGGCCGCAACATTTAAAAAATGTATACAAAAATTAAGCGATCTTAAAAGGTCTTTAAAAAACACTAGTTGATTTTAAAAAGGCATATCAAAACTACATGTTTTTGCTCTTAAAAGTCTTAATTTATAAACCAGGGCCATTTTATTTAAGACCATAGAGCTCACTACCCTTTTTTTATATCGTGGATTATTTATGTTATTTCTACTCAGAATCACGAGCTCTTTCGATCCTAATAGGAGAAAAAGTGTCATGAGACTTTTATTTCTATTCCTTTCACTCACTTTGTATGACGGTAACGAAAGGAACGAAAAACGTAACGAAATTTTGGGACTGACTCTTTTATGAGCATCGAAAGAGCTTGTGATTCTGATGTAGAAATACCATAAAAAGATCCCAAATAAAAAAGTGTAGTGTACAACTTTACATAATATGGTCCGCTAATGCTTATTTAGAATATAAACAATACTAAAGAAATTACCAGCCTTGTATTCTTTAGTATGCTTATTCAACTTGCAAATAATGCATATTAAACTTTAAATTACATATTTATTTGATAGTCAATTATTGGCAATTCACCCTATCATAAAATCATTAAGTTATTAATTTCATGAAGGATATCTGGCGATTATAATTAATTAAGTGTAAATATTCAAATGAAGTTATTATTGAACTTATAAATCATAAATTCGTTAATTGAAAATCATTTCTTATATATTTTCCGTATATCGTAAAACGATTTACAATTTATTGACGCTAAGCTTTTTATAGATAACTTAGTCTAATTTCTTTAAGGGCGTCTGCTAGCTAGTGCGGTTGCGAGTGAGCGGGTTAACGAAACAACTGTCAATTTTTTTTTGTGACATACACTTTTATTGCTGTACTTTTTATCATTTGCCAATTCTATAGTGAAGCTAAATAAAAGTGTGTAAATAAAATAGTATGAGCGTTGCTAACTGTCGCGAACGCGTGCGATGGATTTTACCTACAATGGCACCCGCGTGCCCACGGTAGCGGACGCCCTCAGGTATATTCGAGCACTTCTGACTGTCGGGTATGTTATGTGTAATACCGAAAATACCCATTGTTTTATCTCATTAGTAAATTTTTGGAATGCCTCGATATTTGGAAGTGGGGCTTCATATAAACAATCATATCATAAATCTACGTTACGACAGGTGTAGTTCTGAAACTGGTCCAAGTTTTCTCAGTGATACCTCATGGCTCTTTAACCCAGCTCTGACCAATAACAAGAATAAGCACTGTTTATTTAACCCGACTTAACCCCTTGAACGCCACGTCGATTGCGCGCGGCGCGTCATAGTGAACCTTGTCTGAATGCACGAAGGTCGATATGAGGCTGTAGCCGCGCGCGTTAGTTGACGTCTTTAGCGGTCAAAGCACGGACATTAAAATCCATAGGCTTCACCAGCAGTACCACTCCACGAAGGGGTGCTTTTCGAGAGAAAACTTTATCTGACGGCTTAAGAGGAAAGGGGACTATCAACTCTGCATACAAACGTAGACTTCATTTTCCTCCCTGGATATTGATATTATGGATAATACTTTTACAAAATTTGATGTACTTATGTATTTTAATCATAGCTGCCCGACCGTTTGATTTTCTTCGATTTTTACTTTATTATAGGAGTTAGAGGGAAGGAGTGTCACCTGTGGGCGCAGCACGGTTCCATTTTTATCGTCTATCACTATGCGCGTCCCTTTCGCACTTACGTACTTGTTAGAACGTGACAGGCATGGTGACAAGGGATAAAAACGCGACCGTGCTAAGCCGCCTGGATTGACAACATAAAAAAATGGACGAACGTGGATAACGCAGCCATGCTGGCAAGAATGGCTAAGAGCAGAAGAGAGATGGCAAAGGTGGTCGCCGACGTCCGTTAGGGCATGGCAAATATAGAAGAAGATAAGAGTTAGGAGCTTTTAAAAAAATATGAAACCTGTTTTTGCTCTTTATGATGCTTTAAAATGCATCAAATTATGTAAATAGTTATTTGTACAACAAGAGATCAAAGTTTGATATTTCTTCGAGTGCTTATTATGAGTCCCGTGCAAGCGAAAGATTCTATCTAATTTAGAATCTTGAGCGTAGTAAGGGACTCAAAAGCGCACGAGATGTAAATAACTTTGATCTCGTGTAGTACACAAAATTTTTCACCTGAGCAGTGAGAACATATTACCTATTAGACAACTTGAAAAATGTAATCCTTCTTCGTCACTTAATAACTGCACTCATGTTGTCTTAAGATATACAAACAATTAAGTTTAATTACCGCAATAGAACACAGAAACAACAAACGTAATTATAAATTTCAGTAAAATAATATGGAAATAACGAACATCAACTGACACTTCAATCGACAACTGTTTTTAATGTAAAAAAAAAAACTTTGTAAGATACGGTCCAAATTGCGGATACGTACTATTTGTCAACTATGGTAGAAATTCTTAAAAGTAAAATAATTAATTTTGCGTGATAATCTGTGTATTTTTTGAGTTCATTATTTTAATTGTACAATAAAATACCTAAAATATAGTATTTTATCAGTTTCTATCAAATCATAAACTTTATTTTTAATAATTAATTATTAAGAATTCATACTCGTACGTGGTTTGGAACGATGCGGTCTGAAGTTTTCGGGGGTCTATTATAAACCCTCAATATACCGTTGAATGTCGTTTTAACTTTTTTTTGTCTGTTTCTTTTTGCTAACAGTGTGAAAGGGACAGAGATAATAGAACCCAAGTATTTCGAACTTGTGTTAGACCCCGCATGTTGAAATGACATTTGACTATAAAGGTCACTTGAATGTCATTTTGTCTCACTCAGTGAGCAAAATCGCATTTTGCTCACTGTTTTTAAGAAGCAAAGTACCCTTGTTCGAGCTGCTGAGGTGAAAAATATTTTCAATAATGTAATATCCGGAGAGGAAAATGGGGAATACGTTGGAATAGAAAATCAGTTTCGAGGCGATTGTCCCATTTCGTCTAAGCCAGATGATAACAATGATCATGATCAGATGATCACAAACTAAAAGAAAAAACGTACCGGGATGACAGATATGCTACGAAAAGTCACATGATTCAAGTATTTCCATGTATGTTTTAAGTTACGATTGGCGTTTTCTATCGTCGATTGTCATCTTGCCTAGGCCTCCGTAGTGTTACTTGAGTTTTCGATATTTGTACTTATTACCATTATTGGCTAGAGTCAGACCGATATAAGTCTGCAACGATTTTGATAGCACACGCAGTGCAAGTGTTATTTTAAACGTCAAACTTCTATAAAATTATGATGTATAAATAACACTTGCACGGCGTGTGCTATGAAAATCGTTGCAGACTTGCCTCGGTCTAACTCTATTTACTTACCTATATCTATTGGACGAAGTAGACATGATTAGGGCTTTTTATTACATAATTATACACATATATGGGTGATATATGTGTATAACTACAGACTTTATATCAGAACCAGATATCCAAATTTCAAAGTATTTGGACACCTGGTGCCTATGTCATCAACTTGACAA
The DNA here is from genome assembly GCF_910591565.1 of Cydia splendana. NCBI lineage: Eukaryota > Metazoa > Arthropoda > Insecta > Lepidoptera > Tortricidae > Cydia > Cydia splendana. The sequence goes on along the minus strand of NC_085987.1, from coordinate 1,724,653 downwards.
TTGGCACCTGACAATGTCAATTCGCTGTACATCGCTAGTCCAAGTATATATTGACGCTGACGCTACATACTGTCCTTACTTATCGGCCCGAAAATATACAGAAAATTGTCAGTGTGACAATTAACAACTTGGTGAAACTGAGGCCTGATACATAGATATTGAATTGTTTGGTGAAAGAACCATGAAATGTATAGGGGAAATTATTTAACGCCAAGGCGTCGCGGGATTTGTACCCATAGCGCCAAGAACGCTTATAATATAAGCGTCATGGCGTACGCTGAAAAAATGTGCTGAACAAAGTTAATTAGGAAGCTATGAAGTACTTTTTATTTTTTATCTACACTCCTCATTAGCAACTGAGGGATGTGTCGGGACAGAAGAAGATCCTTTGGGCCTGCGACACATCGCTTATTTAGTTCGATACTGATCCACCACATTTATTAGAACGACATGTTCGCTCACTAGCAACTGAGGGATGTGTCGGGGTACAAGAAGATCCTTTGTCCCTGTGACACATCGCTTATTTAGTTCGATACTGATCCACCACATTTATTAGAACGACATGTTCGCTCACTAGCAACTGAGGGATGTGTCGGGGCACAAGAAGATCCTTTGGGCTTGCGACACATCGCTTATTTAGTTCGATACTGATCCACCACATTTATTAGAACGACATGTTCGCTCACTGTCAACTGAGGGATGTGTCGGGGCACAAGAAGGTCCTTTGGGCCTGCGACACATCGCTTATTTAGTTCGATACTGATCCACCACATTTATTAGAACGACATGTTCGTTCACTAGCAACTGAGGGATGTGTCGGGGCACAAGAAGATCCTTTGGGCCTGCGACACATCGCTTATTTAGTTCGATACTGATCCACCACATTTATTAGAACGACATGTTCGCTCACAAGCATCTGAGAGATGTGTCGGGACACAAAAAGATCCTTTGTCCCTGCGACACATCGCTTATTTAGTTCGATACTGATCTACCACATTTATTAGAACGACATGTTCGCCCCTCACTAGCAGCTGGGGGATGTGTCGGGAACATTCGAAGATCCTATGTCCCTGCGAGGACACCACCTCGCCAGGTAGAGGGGAGATCATGTCCGCTGTCCCTTGGGGTACTGGACGACCTGAAACAGGGGTTCTGGGTTAAAACTGTTTGATGAATAAACTTTTTCTTGTTACTCGTTGCCATCGTTACGATCGCCTCGGTCATTCAAGAGTGAGCGACCCGTGTTTATGGTATTTAGAATAACCTAACATACTTTTTTACAATGGCAGGCATAAGCCCTTTTCATAATGGGTCATCTTAATTTAGGATTTACTCCTTTTACGACCAAGTGCGATGAAAACGGTACTTACCGCCCGCGGGTGGGTATTTGAGTTTCCTGACAGTCTTCCTGCGGTACACCTCGAGCACGTTAGTGAGCACGAGGTTCCAGTGCTTGTCGAAGGCCGTGAGGTCCCCGTGGAGGGCGCCACGGATCCCTGACGGACCTCTAGTCACCACCTGGAACAACTAGGAGCGTGTTATTTCAATAAAAAAAAAACATATTTTTTATAGGCTTGCAAAAAATTAATGCAAATGCTAGAGCTTCCTTATTATGGTTATTATAATATCCTATTAAAATTAATGTGAAAGAATACAATAGAAAATGCAAATATAGGCTGTAAATTTAGTCACTTGCATTACGGAATGAATATATCATACTGAGCAACTTTTACTATGAGGCCAACCCCGAAACCGCGAAAAAACTTGGATGTTTCATACAGTTTGGCTGGTCTGATGTTGATATTTTATATGGGAGTTGGGAGAGTAAATTTTTTTTCGCGACATCTGGTTTGGTATCATAGTAAAAGTTGCTGAGTATGACCTATAATTATATTCACCCCGTAAATTATTGCAGGTGCCGAAAAAAAAACATGAATGACAGATTTTGTTCGCATTTAAATTACCTAATATTTTTACTAACACTGTTTTCACTGAAATATTAATAAAAAAACATGTCTTCAACTAAAGTTTGATATGAATAAATGATTTGATGTATGTAAACTGTCGAAAATATCAAAAGTGTCCTAAAAAAGTGCGAGATTACGAAGTTATTACTTAAAGGTAAATTGGTGTGTTTACATTTTTGCAATTTCTATTGAACACCACTTTACTCGTTATAATCATAATTGTGTCACTGTTTAATGCATGAATTTATTGTTTAACTAGCGACTCGCGCGGTCTTCGCACGGGTTACACAAAACCTTAACGAATTATACACCTAAACCTTCCTCAAGAAACACTCTTTAGTCTATAGTATTTTTCAAACTCTATGTTGACAAGTGTCATTTCAATAAAGTTTTGCGGGATTAACGTTTTTAGGTTATACATAATATGGAGATGACGCCTGTCATCCTACCCATCGAGTTTGAACAATACTACTTATATTGATATGTGAATACCGCATGAGTATCCGTTTAGTACTTTTTGATTTTATCGCTAACATAGAGATCTAGATATACAGACGCGACGGGGGACTTAATAGTTTTATAAGGTGTAGTGATTAGAAATTATTAAATACCTGTTTTTTTATTACAAGAAATAATTGAGCTATGGTAATTAGAGACAGGTTTGTTATAAGTGTTATAAATAACTTATATTAGCAATAATTTACGATACCATGAACAATGGACGCGTGTAAGCTTAAGGTTAGGGTTATTGATCGTGGTCATAGATAAAATAAATATTAAAAAGAAAACGGTCAAGAGCATGTCGAGCCATGCTCAGTGTAGGGTTCCGTAGTTATCATTCTGTCAGCATATGCTAAACAGGGGCTATTACAAGCAAAAGGGAGTATACTTTCGCAGCGCTTTGTACGTCTTTTTATTAAGAAAAGATTTTTTGCAATACCTAACTCAAAAACTGCTCGACCGAAAATTATAAGGAACATGTTCCTTATAGTTTTCATTGAAAGTATTTATTAAGCTTTTGTTTTACGGTAATTTTTGGGACCCATGGTTTAAAAGGTAGAGAGTGGGGGGCACATATTATTATTTTTTCTTTCAGAGCGATAATTTCCGAAAATATTAAAAAAAAAATGTATGTTGAAGACCCGTATTCGTTTTCAAATACCTATCCAACGATACCCACCATTGGGTTATTGCGCAAAAAAAAAAACAAAATAATGTGAGATGTGCTAGGATGCGTTTTTTATAAAGACCAATAGGATCACTTCATTTATTTTCCTCGCTCAGCATGCAGTGATTCCACTCGTATTGGGTCTTAAAAACACATCGGTCGAAGCGCACCTAGTCTCTGTCGCTTAGGAGTTGGGCGCATGTATGGCAGTCAAAAAGCTCATGTATAACATTTGCATAGCATGTAATTTTTATTTTATTTTGCTAAAAGTAAATTCTTCTTGTTTCAGATCTGGGAGTATCGTCGGACGTGTGCATACTTTATGTGTTAAATTAGCTCAATCAGTGCCTCATGATTTACTTATTGGTGAGTAAATAATTACGAGTATATCAGTAACCGTACCATGAGTGGCATGAGTTAACATTTACTCTAGCGAACTGCGTAAACTCGATCGGACCAATACATTTGTGTAAACGTCAAGTGTCAACTCATCGTAATCGTACTTGATCAACACGTTTTAGAAAGAAAGGTCACTTCTGTGGACATTTCTTAATTGAGGCTCAGGCTGAAAAATTTTATCCCGTCTGTAAGGGTGCAGCGTAAAAATTAGCACTAGACTTCCTTAACTTTGCGATGTATGTAACGGTTAAGCGTCGAGAAAATATTATTTGCACCGATGAATGTTATCGTTAATGGCTCTTTAAAAATAATAATCACCGTACTTTTAAAGTTGTTGTAAAAGTTCACAAACACAAAGACAAGTATCGCATCAGCATCAGCCACGGTGAATACAGTGTCATTAAAAAAATTTTTAATGACACTGTATGACTGTATTCACCTGCCACAGTCACAAGATTACATAAGCAGTATTCCAATGAGAGGCTGGCCGATGCCGGTGTCAATTTTTCGTTTTTTTTGGGCATGGAAGTAGAAGTTCAAATTTTAGTTGAGACATGTTTGGTCTCGTAAACGAGCCCAAATGTCAAGCTTACAGATAACACAAATAAAGATATAACGGACGTTGAATAATTATTTAGGTGTCAAACATCATTTTGGAGTTGTCAAATGATGATTTTTTTTTTGTAGGTATTAATTAAATTCTTAATTTCATTGACTTGATCGACCGTTTTCCGACATATTGCCAGACAGGGGTCAGTTGCACCAAACTGTGTACATCATCGTCAAAGGCACACTGAAAGGTTAGGACAGATGTCGTCCCAGCAATCCGTCATTGTTTACGATTTGTGACAAGCGTATGGTTGCGAAATTTTACTAATACTTGCGATTTATCAAGAAAAATGTATTCATTTATGACTGTACGGGAACTGCAAACTGAGCTTCGAAGGAGAATTGCTACAGTTGGTGGAAAAAAGGCTGATTTGATACAAAGATAATCACTTAATATATTTGAGGTTATTTTGTGTATTTTACCGTTTATTCAAATTTTCGAAGGCTCACGTGCAGTTTTTCCTCTTATATTACAAGTATTCGATCGAAAACAAAGCTTTGGTGTATACCTGGATCACCTATTGTACATGAAGGCGTTTCATATACGCCCGCCCTACGACACATCAGATAGGTACACAAAGTCGTGATGCGTATGGATGGAGTACAGCATGTGTGGCTAAGCCATTATGCCCTAAATTATGTACTACTTCAGTAAAACTTAATTTACCTGTGTATTTACTCTTTCCAAAATATTTATCTTCCTTAAAATGCAGCCTATAAAAACGGTCTTTGTCATTTGCCTTAGTTTTTGATACTCAAAGCTTTTTCTCACCGATTTATGCATATCGGGTCCTTAAGAGACTTCATTTCCTTGGGAAAAAAGGAAGATCCTATATTTCCACAATTTGTTGCACAATATTGGAGTATTTTGGAGAAAAAGGAGAATGTTTACAATTTATTTGAAAAAATTTATGTGATTTGGCAGTGACAGCAACTGCATTATGGAGGCGACACCTGGCGTGATAAAATGTCAGTTTGCCACCTCACTAAGGGAAGCGTACGTCAGAAGTATACTTAATCAAGAATGAGAAAATGTCACGTATGGAAGTTCTGTACAAAACTGAACTTTAATATACGTATTGTGGTCCGGGCCAGACTCTATCAAGAGTAATGCTATTAATTTAAATAAATTACATTACAAGTAGTAAGAAATAACATTTAGTGTAGTAAAAGGCATGAAGGAATGACGGCAAGTAATGAAGTTAGTTCGAAATGTTTAAATATCTTGTGGGTGGTTGTTGTGTTGTACTGTTCGGTCCGCGTGTGCTATACGCAGCGCGCACGCAGGCGGCCTTGCGCAGGATCAACTTTCCATGCGGAACTTTTCGCACGTCATTTTCGGGCGCCATGCACGCATTGTCAATGTCATGCCTGTTGATTGACGTGACGTGAGCCCTATTGCCATGGCGTAAGGTCTAGTAATGATCAGTGTTGCTGTACTGTCCTTAAGAGCCAGACTTCATTGAGGTAGGCGGGGCACAGTGCTCTCATAACGAAAAGCAAGACGAAGCAAAATTGTGTTTTAGAACCTTCTTGATACTTCATTCTCCTATATAATGATTTTGGTAAAAAATAAATAAAAAATCCCGGCCAAGTGCGAATCAGACTCGCGCACGAAGGGTTCCGTACCATTACGCCAAAAAATCACGTTTGTTATATTTTATCACGTATTTAATTTTAAATATTTATTTGTTGTTATAGCGGCAACAGAAATACATCTGAGAAAATTTTGAACTGTCTAGCTATCACGGTTCATGAGTTACAGCCTGGTGACTGACAGACGGACAGCGGAGTCTTAAGGGGCCCACCCAAGTAGCACAGATTAGCTGTATAGCAGCCGCATAATGAAGTACGAATACGCTTGAAGCTGGAATATAAAAGCTGCATAAGAGCTGTATAAGCGTCTTTTCAGCTTTTATAACTCTTAAATGGGCACAAATTAGGCAGCCTTAAGTTCACATAGCTACTTAAGAGCGTTGTAGCAGCATTTTAACGGAATTATAAGGGGTAACAGGAATTATAAGAGGTGTATATTGACTGGGTAAGAGACCACCAGTTACCCTTTATTCAGCTAATATGTCACATGTGCGCCCTAATACCGGGAAAGATTGACGTTGGGCTGAATAAAAGATAATTAATAACATACTTTTACACCTCTGCCTTAAAAATCTGCAGAGGTGAACATATTTATATTGAAGCAAAAACGTTAAGCGCAACGACACCATAAGTCATTTTGTTAAAGTGTTTAGTTAAATGTTTGTACATGATCTTTTATATATTAATGCGAGAAAGATGTTTGGGAATGCAAGTTTATTGACATTATATATATACATTATCTAAGAAAATTTCAGTGCGCCACGAAAATAATCAGTATTTATTTAAATTAATGATATAAACAAGCTATGTGTAAAAACTATTTCAGTGGTTTGGACAGAATTATGAGATAAAAAGTTAATAATACGTTATAGGAAGTACTAATCTAATGATTTAGGTAAAGAACTCAGGCACAAAACCTTATTGTTAGTCTTAAAAGTTGGAAAAGCAATTTCAATTTTGTAGGTTATATACAATAAAATGGCGGTCAATGTTAAAAAGCAACGTGAACCGTTAAAATTCTTATATGCAGCATACAACTGTTATATATCTGATAAAGATACTTAAGTGAACCACTATAAAGTCCAAGTCGTTATTTCGATACACTAGTGAACCTCTAAACTGATATAAGGCATCTTGTGAACATTTTAACAGCCGCTATGCAGACAGTCCCAATGGTAGTATAATAGGCTGCTTAGCGGTAAACATGTTCAGCGCTAAGCCGTATTATGCGCCACATGTGTTCGATTATACGTCTATTGGTTTCATAATAGTTCACTCGTTCTCCCTTATAATAAGTCAGCGAAATAAAAGCTGCTTTAGCGGTAAACATGTTCAGCGATAAGCTGTATTATACGCCCCATGTGTTCCATTATACGTCTATTGGCTTCATAATAGTTCATTCGTGCATCCTCAAAAAGTCAGAATAATAAAAGCTGCATAGCGGTAAACATGTTCAGCTATAAGCTGTATTATGCGCCCCATGTGTTCCATTTATACGTCTATTGGCTTCATATTAGTTCACTCGTGCTCCCATAAAAGTCAGCGTAATAAAAGCTGCTTAGCGGTAAACATATTCAGCGATAAGCTGTATTATGTGCCACGTGTGTTCCATTATACGTCTATTGGCTTCATAATAGTTCATTCGTGCTTCCTTAAAACGTCAGCGTAATACTAAAGCTGCTTAGCGGTAAACACGTTCAGCGATAAGCTGTGTTATGCGCCACATGTGTTCCATTATACGTCTATTGGCTTCATATTAGTTCACTCGTGCTCCCTTAAAAGTCAGTGTAATAAAAGCTGCTTAGCGGTAAACATGTTAAGCGACAAGCTGTATTATGTGCCACATGTGTTCCATTATACGTCTATTAGCTTCATAATAGTTCACTTGTGCTCCCTTAATAAGTCAACGTAATAAAAGTCCACAATTCCCTCCTTATACAGCACACGGCGTACTTTTATCCACTAAACAGACCTTATAACGGTTAAAGCATTTGATAACCCTTAAAGCTGTATAGGGTCGTAGCAAATATACCTTTATATCACCCTTTGCGTATTAATGGTAGTTTTCAGAGCCGTAATGCAGCTTTTAATCAGCCCTAAGCTATATAAATATCACTGAGATCTATTATACAGCTGTAGGAGCACGAGTGTGGTCTTATAAGTGTCTTAATACGCACAGAGCGTTAGATAGAACTAAAAGTGAGTAGTTATAGAGCTATCTGTGCTACTTGGGCACTGATTAAAAGTCCGCCGGACGGTATCGGCCAGTCAGTTAGAACAAAATTTTGACAGTTCCGAACAACTGACAGGCTTATACCGTCCGGCGGACTGTTAATCTGTGGGCCCCTTTAGTAATAGCGGGACCCTATTACTAAGACCCCGCTGTCCGTCTGTCTATCTTTTTACCCTTTGGGTACGGTACGGATCCCTAAAAAGAAGGTCAATAGTGTTAAGCCAAAACTGCGTTTTTAAATCCTGTTCGTGCCAGATCGAATCCACCTGTGCTCGAGCCGCATATCTCTTTGTTCTGGCAACATAAAAAACCTAGGACCTTGAATACCTAGATACCTTTAACTCGTGAGTGAGCCATATAAGCAATCACTGGCAAGGCCCGATTGGTACAGTTTTCGATGCTTCATATGCGTATATAAATATGGCACTAAAATTGATTTGATTCGTCATTCGTGACCATTTGATACATGTTATAATTTGATGATCTCTCTCTCTCTGTGGTCGCTCCCTCATGACTGAAGATCGTGGTCATCGGTGGATGTGGATGCTCCACACCTGGTTTTTATGATCTGCCTCCAACGGTGCCTGTTCATCGCGTCTCTGACGACCGAGCAACAGTTGGTTGAGGATGGGACCCCTTTTACTTGATCGCTCCATCTGGTTGGAGACCGCGTCCCTCAATGTCCCGTCCCGTCAATTCGATGATACCAAACTATTAAACAAATCTTTTCTGACCAATGACTAGGTGCCTATTTTACAAATTTGACAATTGACACTATTTCCAGTACATTTGTAGGTACCTACCTAAGTAAGTATTAAGTAACGACTTAGCCTCAATATTTACTTGTTGGATCATACATTGACCCACCTGTTGCTATGTCTATCGCACGCGCATAATTATATAGTTGTCCCACTCGCACACTGTCACTGACCGCGGGCATCTTGGGCGGGACAGCAACATAATTACGCGCGTGCGATAGAGATAGGAACAGGCGGGTCAATGTACGAAATTATTCGTGCTTATCGTCCTTATTTTAGCAAGTTACCGCCGCCGTGCGAAGTCCTAGCACAGGCGTCCTAGCCAGAGCTAGCCCTAACAGACGGCCCCGATTGCAAAATTACCCACGCTTCCTAGTGTTAACAGCGACACCCTTTACTTGACCATCGGTGGACCTTAGTCCTTTACAATAAGGTTTGTTGTCAATTAACGGGTTCTCGGGTTCTCACGTTACCGGTCTGGTAGTCTGTAATGACCCTGCCTATGAAGCCGATGATTATCATCATCATCATCGTTCCACGCAGACAAAGCCGCTGGCAGCAGCTTGTACTTATATATAGCGGAATTTCAAAGACCTAGAGCAGACAAGTGTAAAAATATGGGTGCACGCATCATACTCAAAAATATGTCCCGTAGCTCTGATGTCAGCGATTTAGGAACTATGGGACATATTTTTGAGTAGGTTGTCTACGCAAGTGGTTCCCAAAGTTTAATGGGGTCCGACCCATCTAACAAAAAGTGCCAAATTCGGGACCCATCTCTTGGCCTTCTTAAAAACACAAAATATGGGATACATCAAATCAAATCAAATCAAAAATATACTTTATTCATGTAGGCCTAGCAACAAGCTCTTATGAATCGTAATTAATCTTAATCTAAGTATCAGAGCAATTTATTGATGTTAATATTATTCCATAATAAAATTGGATTATTATACATATCAAATTTAACACTAAGAATTTCACATAAGGATCGTCAAACATTAAAAAGATTGTATAAAAAAATACTAGTCTAGAATTTCTAGAATAAAATCTAAATGCCAAAAAAAAGCATAAGTAACAAAAGAAGTAGATAGTACCTATTACATCGGAATATCCATTTCCTCATCAATAATCAAATATACCTAATAAATAAATAATCATTTCGAATAACAATTAATCCCACGTTGTAATATCATTCATGTAGTCTTGTGTGGTATAATAAGCTTTAGAAATAAGTTTACGCTTTACATAATTCTTAAATTTATCTATATATATAAAACAAAGTCGTGTTTGTTCCAGCATCCATAACTCGAGAACGGCTGGACCGATTTTCATGGTTTTTGATTTGTTGGATTAGTCTCGGCCTAGAATAGCAGAATAACCATTAAAAACATTGAAAAAATTAACGAAAACAAAATAATGAAAGAATGATCATTCCCATACAAAATGTTCCTAGGTATCTTACCTGTCAAACATTTGATCTTCATCCCGTCGATAAGGTAAACTCTCACCTCAAATTAAAGAACGTATTTTAAATAGGGTTTCGAATCGACAAGATATATCCACAATATTAGGATTACCCCGTATTTGAGATTTTGAAATTGTAAAATAGTGACAGTAATGACAAAGGATTGACATATTTTTATTTATGCATGCATTATAGTGATGAGGCTTATCGTTTGTCAAATGGAGCGATTATAAACTCCCTGTTAAACAGTTTCGAACGCACCCATAAACAAAATGACAACCAACAAATACATACATATACATACTAAATAATAGTACTACCTTAAGGCCCCATCAGTACACAATGGGCCATCGCCGGCCACTCCAAGGGACGCAGCCATGCGGTAGAATGAGATAGCAATATCACTTGCTCCCTCTAACGCATAAATGCGTCCCTTGGAGTGGCCGACGATGGCCCATTGTGTACTGGGGCCTTTACTCTTTGGTACTACCGTAGTTACATAATGGACACTTCCTACCCTGCGAGCAGTTATTAGGGTTGCTACCATTTGACGTCCTTTTGCATGCACGACCACAGATAAGATAATGACTTGAATTTTGACAACCCTAAATAGCCGAAAGGGATAGTACCATACATTAAAAAGGGATAGCAAGATTCATCCCTGAATCGCTGTCAAACTTCGGTTTTGTAGGAAGTGTCCATTATGTACTTACGGTAGTACCAAAGAGTAAAGGCCCCAGTACACAATGGGCCATCGCCGGCCACTCCAAGGGACGCATTTATGCGTTAGAGGGAGCAAGTGATATTGATATCTCATTCTACCGCATGGCTGCGTCCCTTGGAGTGGCCGGCGATGGCCCATTGTGTACTGGGGCCTTTACAATCGAATAAAAGGGAATCGGCAAGCAAAATTGAGTTTGCAACCACACCACACCACCTGATTTCATCAAACAATTTAATCAGATTGGAGCAAGACTGTTCCCGTCTGGACTGGCATAAGTTAAGCGGTTTAGTTTTAAGTACCCTGATCAATGACCTTTTATTTATCAATGTACTTACATCTATGACCCTGATCCAATCTATGGTAAATAATAAGCGAATTCATTTAAATTTAATCATTTATTAATATACGTAATCTAGCTACCGAATGTAACACACAACAAGACCTACGTTGCAACACTTTCAATAAGTAGAGATAAGTGTGCACCTACTTTAACTAAACGTATTTTAAGATGTATTGAAAATGACCACCGCTTTTCCGGACACATAAATCTGATTCTTATGAATACTCTTGAGATGATTTAGTCTGCCAAGAATAAATTCATTGGTTTCACAGAATTGAACACCTCAATTATCTTTTGGCGAAGTTCATCGAGGGTATTTAATTCCCGTGCGAAGATCGGGACTTGGAGGCGGCTATGCGACTGGGCCGTTGCGTCCAATCCATCTGCCAGGGAACTCTTGGTCTAAATGATATCGCACACTAATTAGAGTTAACTGTGCTGGCGCACAATCTTGCTGGAAATGGAGGTTCTCCAAATTTTGCTCCTGCACCTTTTGTAACACGTTTCTCAGGTATTGTTTTATTTAAAAATTTATTGTAAAATCAAAATTTGCGGAAAATCTAATTTTCAATTTTCAATTTTTTAATCAAAACACATTTACTTCATAAATACTCTGACAGGTGATTGATAACCAAAAAGGAAAGTGTTCATTTGAAATTATTTAACCTTCTTTGTTAATTATTATGTTAGGATAATGTGAAGCCTAAAAAAATTGGATGAATAAAAAAATAGTAGTTTGTGTTACAAGGGATCAAACGATATATTTCCGTCAAGGGCGTACATTGAATCCTGAATGAAGCGATGGATTCTAAAGTAGAATCCTGAGAGTAACGAGGGATTGAAGTGTTAACGCCTAAGACGAAATAATTTTGATACCGTGTAACACATACTGCTTTTCACATCAACTATGAGGAAAATAAAAAAATCTTAGTATTGACACAATCTGATGCTTAAACAGATTATTTAAGCTAAAAAAATAATGTGCAGAAAAATGTAAAATAGTGTGCTAGAACAGAAAAGTGTTACTTTGATCCCTCCTAGCAGGGAAGAAAAGTGCCACTTTGATCCCTCCTAGCAGGGAAGAAAAAGCTCTTTTCCGAATAGGTGGTGTGAAAAAATACTTTTAATTATTTTAAAAGCATGAGACTTAATTGAGGGGCTTAATGAAGGGAAGATATATGTAAAACATTAATTTTGTATTACCAATTTAAAGTCACCCTATATAGTAGAGGGACTAATCGATAACAATTTTTTTCAGGCCTGGCTGCAGGCGTTCGGAATGTTCATTATGTTTCCGTACGGAATGACAGGTGGGATCGGGACGTCGCTCTACAAATGCATGGTGCTGTCTCGCTTACACATCATGTCAATCAGTACCTACATAAAATTCTGAGCGTGTGCGGCCAGGCTAATCCGTGACGTGCCAAAAGGAGACATAATATAGATAGGTGATACGAAGTTCACCGGGTCAGCTAGTTAATAGATAATTCAGTAATATGGTTTGGAAGTTTATTATATTACCCATGAATGATTTTTTAATTTTATGGAGCCGAGTGAAGGGCACTGCGAGCTTATGTTTATTTCTAGTATTAATATTATGAATTTCACAATTTTTCCAAAAATTTACAATATTTTTATGTACATACAGAATATTCTCATAAATGTATTGACAGTGCACTGTCATTATGTCAATTTCCTTAAATTTATCTCTAAGTGAGTCTCTATGGTTCATTTTGTATATTGCTCGAATAGCCCTCTTCTGCAGAACAAAAATGGTATTTATCTCTGAAGCACCGCCCCACAGTAAAATACCATATGCCATAATGCTATGGAAGTAACTAAAATATACTAATCGAGCTGTTTTCACGTCAGTTAACTGACGGATTTTGCTCACTGCAAAAGCTGCAGAGCTCAGTCTATTCGAAAGAGTAGCAATATGGGGACCACACTGGAGTTTAGAATCTAAAGTTATACCAAGAAAAACTGTACTATCAACTAATTCCAATTCCTCATCCTTCACAATGACACTTGTTTGCACATGCCTTACGTTACTACTAGTGACAAACTTAATACATTTAGTCTTTTTCTCATTTAACAATAAATTATTAACATTGAACCAATTTACTACTTTTGAAATGGCATTGTTTACATCATTGTAAGCTTGTTGCTGTCGTTTGACTTTGAAAATAAGTGAGGTGTCGTCTGCAAACAATACTATATCATGGTGGGTCTTAACAAGGAATGGCAAGTCATTTATGTAGATAAGGAACAGGAAAGGCCCCAATATTGACCCCTGTGGTACACCCATAGAGACCAATGACCCAGGTGATCGCTGTCCATTCACATCGACTCTTTGTATTCTACCATTTAAGTAAGACTTAAGTAAATTCAGTGCCGATCCTCTAACTCCGTAATAATGACGTTTCCTGATTAATGTTTCATGACAAACACAGTCGAAGGCCTTAGATAAATCACAGAAGACACCTAAAGCATCTCGTGACTCCTCCCAGGCATCGAAAATATGCTTAATTAGCTCAACACCGGCATCGGTTGTTGAGCGACCCCGTGTAAAACCAAACATATTCGTAACGTTCAGATCGCCCGACCGGACGGAATGTCCTCAGAGCCCACTCAATATTCGCTCGCGACCCACCAATGGGTCGCGACCCATAGTTTGGGAAATGCTGGTCTACATCCATATGTTTACACTTGACTGTGCCAGAATAAAGGTCGCTATACATCTGTTCAGCTGTTTCATAGTTTCTATGAAGACACATGATCGCGTATAAAATCATGAGACTGTCATGGCCGCCGGTTTTGGCAGCGCCGTACCAAAGCCAAGGGCAGTGATCCATATAGTATACTTATTACGCAATACTTGGTCTATTTTTATTTATCTGCTCGAAGATCTTAGCGGTTTTTACCTGACTATTGCAAAGGCAATAACTATTAAATTAAAAATTATGCCAAAAAATGCTAATATCATCATTTTGGAAAAGAGCTGATACTCTTCAAACTGCTGGATCGATTTTTATCATAGCTAAGAACCGCCGCAAGGAAACTCGCTTTCACGTAAAAAACCGCATCGAAATCGCTCTATCCGTTTGAGAGCTACGATGCCACAGACAGACACACAGACGTACCTATAATAGCGGCAAACGTATAACACCCTCTTTTTGCGTCCTTAAAAAGGAGGAGTAATGGCGATGGCGTTATTCAAAAACGTTATAACAAACTGTTGATAATCGTTCGTTCTTATCCGTCATTTTGACATTTCTGTTTGTATGTGCCAAAATTGAATAGAGCTTTTCGTAAGGGAGTTACTATTTAAGTAGTTCCTGTGTATCAACTATTTCTCATTGTTATTCAATCCAGTCAGCCAGGGGACAATAGTACTCTCATCAGTCAGCTCCTATGTCAGCGAATTAAGAACTATGGGACATATGTATTATTGAGTAAGTTGTATGCACCCATATTTTTACGCTTGACTGTACTAAACCATAAAATATTTGATTAGGTAATTTAAAGCCAGAATAAAGAGAACATAACCATGGCAGCTGAGTGACTAGAAGGAGGTGATTCACCCTATTGCTCCTTTTTTGTGAATTTGTACGTATAATATCAACATGTAAGCAATGTACCTAAATACTACTTAACATCAATTTGGAAGAGACAACGTATTTATCGACACTAAAACAGTTGCAAGTCCCAACCACAACACAATCCAATTTCTACGTCATGTGACGTCACAAGCTAAAAAGCAACCTGATACAGTCACTATAACAAGTACCAAACACCTTCACTCAGTTTCAATCCAAATGAGACTCTAAACTAATATAGTTAAGGCAGATATTTAAACGCGAGCGCGACTTGCTTCCGCGTTAACGTCATGTCACTTTCACTTACAGCCTACCTATCATATTGACTTAACCATTCAAATTTAAACTCAATCCACACGCAAATAAAGTCCGGAACCGCGCGTCGGGTATCCATTCATATTTTTTTCCAGCATCGTCATACGTTGATCTGATTTGGACGTTACGTAACTGTTAATAAGGTTGTGTTTTGATCGGTTTAAGTTAAGCGCGGCCTTACTCAAGGCCGCGCGTACATTTGCTTTCTCTTGGGGTCGACGGTCACAGTTTTTTTAAGTACAGGATTCGTTCAAGGTCGTTTTTAGCCTGCTCTTGTGTTTGTAAACATGCGTTTACAACCTATATTTAAGAGGAAAGGGGACGGCCGGTTCTCCGTACAAACGTAGTCCCCATTTTCCTCTCTGGATATTGATATTATGGAAAATGATTTATAAAATTTAAAGTGAGAATGGTGTTGGAGTCAGATATTGAAACTAAAAGTTACTAATTTACATAGAAAACAAAAATTATATAGTAGTCGTGTGACTGGCTACATATCTAGTAAATACTAGAACCTCCTATAACCTAACCTACAATAAAAGTTCAAAATAAAAATTTGGGTATGTACTTTAGAAGCTCGCTGTACACATAGCCTCACGAGTAAATAGAGGGTGCTATAAATTCTAATTCTAATAATTTATTTCAGAATAAAATTCCTACCTATAAGAGCTACCGATATTTTTCGCTAAGATTAATGGTTTCGGAGAAATCGTGTTTACTTTTTTTATGGCGTTCAAAGGGTTAAGTTGAACGACCGTTTTCCTCATAAATAGTGGTAGCGAATCTAACCCATCGCATGAGCTAAGATTGCAGTGCGTGTAAAGTATCATATCATACTTTCACTTGGTTAAACGCACGCGAATCAATAAACTCGCTTGCAATGCATAGGTAGGTACGTAGTTTATTCTGTAGTTTTTCGGCCGTTGTTTAGGGTCCCGTATTGTATTGTAGCACGGGCCGGTTTCCGTAACTCCACGACTGGTGCCTATTTTGCGTAAAAGAAAACTTCTTTATCTATCGTTCGAATATGCAAGAGCGATAGAGAGGCAGATAATCAGAATTTTTTCCTCGTTTCCTCATGACTGAGGGTCGCAACCACAAGAGGTCGTTATTTTGTGCACCAAGGCTCTCCATTCTGCACGATTATCCCCGCCTCCCTAATAATCCCTGGCAGGCCTTCTTTACAAAGTCCCCCCAGCGGGTCGGTGGATGTCTACCCCGTTCGTGATGTGTACCCCGTCCTCCATCATTGAACTATTAATGCTAACGTATAGAACCGGCACAGGGAACTAGTATTTTACGCCATGAGTTGATGTTGTGTTGACATTAAACCATAGACGCGGAGCGCGAAACTTGCGACCTAAACGCGTAAGCGCCATGAATTTTACGGCGCTTACGATGTTTTGTTTTGGTCGCGTGGTATAGGTTGTGATTGCGACCATTTGATTGTTTGGTATGGCTTCTCTATAGTAACAATAACCTCGTCCTCCATCCACCATGCTAACCATAATGCGCTTTGCAAAGTTGTCCGGCTCCTAGCTGTCGGCGGCGTACGGGCCTATCGTGGTCTGGTTTTCGCGGTAGGCCCACTGAATTCGGCTTTGACTTTGACACCGTTTACGCTCGACCCTGACCCAGTTGTCGTAACTACCGCAAGTGACAATGAACGACAACGACAATTGACACCCCCGCTGGGATCCCCACTTCCTGGACTCGCTTTCCAAGTGACAGATAAAAATAATACAGTTGCTTCCATAGATTGATTAATAATTTGCACGTCAAGATTCACTAGCGCCGCGCGCTACAAATTTTTAAGGTGCGTTAATAAACCTATGTTGGCTATGTTCGTGATTTTTTTCTATCGAGCGAAAGTCACGAAATAAGATTACGATTCAATAAACTTACTAGAGAAAGGCCTCAAGATTGCTAATAAAATTTGTAACAACCGTATTGTGGTTAAAAAAACGCTATGTATTTTCAAAAACTCTTTTGGCTGAACCTACTGCACCTTAGGTTCTTCTAACTTCACACAGCCGATACTAGCAGCGACAGCCAAAAAAGGCTTACTGTTATAAAAACTGCATAAAACCTTCTATGACTCGACCTTGAGATATATACTTCTCAGGTGGGTTACCGTGGGTGTGATGCGTGGTATGTTACAGCATTTATTAGAAGTAGCATAAAGACATGTGTGGTTTAATTTAAAACCGGTTCACTAAATACTGGGCGGTTTTTATTGTATGTAAAGATCATAATATTATCTTATTAGTGATGTATATTAATCTACAATTTTGTCATCGATGTCAGCCGAGCACGAACAATCGAGTGATATACCAGAAGCGTCACTTGCCCGTGACCGATGGAAATCGAGAGTTCGGTATCTGGAGCGCGGCGTGAGCGTCACATTGTTACGTCACTGTTGATACGGTAGCAAGAAGTTGAAGAGCTGATATGACTTGACGAGCCCATCTTCTTTAGAGGAAAGTATCGATAATGTAATTAATCAACACGGGAGCATACCTGTTAAAGTCTGTCAAGCAAAGTATGTCAGTAGCAATGTACAGCAAAGTGAAGTAGGGCAACACTCAAAGAGCAGTATTGCGCTAAGGAAAGCAGCAATGGACATCGAACCAAAACATGTAATTATCATCATAACCTCAAATTTTACGAATATTTACGATCAACGAGCATGATTGTACATTGTAGGCACCTTGACTTTGCTTAAGTTCATGCACAATCTTATTTAATAGCTATATTGGTATTTAACGTTGACAACACAAATTTCTCTTGAAATAGCAATGATTTAGAAATTTTAGAATGTAAACAAACAAGATGGCTGTCATTTTATTCTCCAGTTCTCCACATTCCACAGACAGATAAACACAGATGACACGCGATTTTGGAATTATTCGAACACAGTGTTGCTAACTCGCGATTTTTCAAATTTGCCGCCGTTTTCTACTGACAAGATTTGCTTGACCAAGTATATTAAATTTTTCCCGCTATAATCCGATGTCTGGACAGAATAATGATTGACAACCGAAGTACCTAACCCATACATATGCGTCCAATGATGGTCCCTCCCTATGACAATTCATTTTTATATGGAATAGCTGTCACGTGAGGTAAGAGCCACCCCACACTAGCTTCTCCTGTGCCTCGGCGTCTAGTCAACTCTATGGCTACTGCTTCATATAACGTTGGCGCAACTGCGCAGCGACGTCATTGTCCATAGCGCTGACTAGACGCCGACGCTCAAAAGACGCTTGTGGCCCCTAAGTAATAAAAATACAATAAAATCATATTTGTTCTTTTGTCATAGAGACTGTCATATTTAGATACCATAATTCGACGCGAGAGGTACGGTCAAGAAATTTAATTTCAGTACCATTTCGTACCTTGTCACAGTGACAACAGTATGAGGTCCCTAGCGACGTTCATATTGGTTGTCACTGTGACAAGGTACGAAATGGTACTGAAATTAAATTCTTTGACTGTATAATATAAACACTCATTTATTCGGCTATTTACCGACGCAAGCCACGCATCACACGACCGTACAAATGTTTGATCGGTATGCCCTCAAATTTATTGACTCAGCCTTGTAGTGGCGGTCAATATATGACTCAATGAAGCAGCGGTAAGGCCAAGTCCAAGGAGGAAGGTCAGCATTCGGGGCCCTTATCTAGGACTGTGGTGTAGATTAGACGTGAAATCTAAGACAAGCCTTTTATATATGTAATTATGATATGATAAAATTGATAAATACGAGTATCATCAAAACTAGGCGCTATTATATGGAATCGGAAATATAGTCGGAATATGACTTAATATTATGTGTATACGCCTAAGTATATGTATGTATTGGCTGTCGAAGTCTCTTTCTTAGAACTATACCTATTACTTTATGCTTCGATCAAAGTTGGTAAAGTTTCCGCAAAGTTATGCTAGACATTTTTATATAATTTAAAACTGGAACTTTGTTATATGTTTGTGATTGAACTTTTTCCATGTGGCAATTTCACATATCACTAGTATTACATGCATGATTCAGGTTACATGCGTTTATACTCCAATTTATAATCCAGCCAAGTCCAAGATTCATCCCTGAAGCAATCGGGATTAACGTATACATAGATGAGAGACACTACATGCAGGGACGTGCAGTAGACTCCAAGATACGAGACTGTCTACAATTATGTCAACTCTGAATGCAACGTCTGCGCAACAGTAGCTTGTTGGTCACGGGCCCATGCAAGTCCAAGGCCGCCGTGGGGTCAGTGTCCAATGGATTCGTTGCAGATCCTGAATTAGTAGAGACGAACAGTCGTTCGGTCCAAGATTTGAACATCGATTATGAATACATGAAGGGATACCTAAGGTAACTGACTACAGAATTACGAAACTGTTTATGCTCGTAGTTATGTCAACTCTGAATGCAATTTCCAACCACGTAAGAGTGGAGGCTTGTTGGTGACGATGGAAGAGAGATCCTGGATTATTAGAGATGGGCAGTGAAAGGACTGCAAAAAGAGAGATAGGAACGAGCAGTCGTTGTCTCCACGATACGCGACTGCCTATAGTTATGTCAGCTTTGAATGCAACGGCTATTGCGTAGTGGCTGTTGGTCACGGGTCCAAGTCCAAGGCCGCGGTGAGGTCACTGCGTCCGATGGATTCGTTGCAGTCTCTGGCGGCCCTGACCTACACGCGCTTCCGCTTCTATTGTCAAAGATCGTCTGTCAAATTAAAAATGCCGTTGACAATCGTTTGTCCTTCTTCACCATCTTTCTCGCGTTGTCCCGATTGTACAGTCAGCAGCAGCAGAAGTTCCTAAGCGGGCGAGGTGTTCAAAATGATCTTTACGCGACTATATTGTTAAGAGAATAATAACGTTTTAAGGTAATTTTGAACACCACGCCCGCTTAGCAACTTCTGCTGCTGACTGTAACAGGCACTTTTTACGTGTCTTAATATTTTGGGGTATAGTTTTCACCTATTCACTAATCCAATATTTATAGGTATAGCGTAGTGCGGACAGCGCAATTCGCATACTTTAATGGACCCTGGCAATTGACCTGGTAAATGGCATAAGGCCTACGAATGGCAAATTAATAGTGTTTCTATGTAATTAGTACATACACCACTTTTGAGCTTTATAGCGGCCGCTTGAATGTACCAAAACGTAAGGTCAGAGGACTGGAAAATACGAAAAGCTGTCTTCAGGGGATAAGGTGGTGATATCTTGGAGTATACTCTTACAAACACAAAATAATTTACGCTTTCTTCTTTGTCGGTCCCTCATTACTGAGGATCGTGACCACTTGGTTTTGCAGCTTCTGTTATTTGTCTCCATCGGTCTCGATCTACCGTAGCCCTCACCACTTGATGGAGTTTGTTTGAGGTGGCCTTTTTATCTTGGTCAGACCATCTCTAGTTGGTTTGGCTGAGCTGTTTTGCCTTCATTTACGCAATCATATATTATTATTGAATTCAATACTTCCAATGACACTGTGTATGCATGCCATCATTACCAAGTTGAAATGGAATTGGGCGGGACATGTTGCCAGGCAGAGTGATGGCAGGTGGACCAAAATGTTGACGGATTGGTGGCCGCTTTCGGATGAAAGAAGCGCCTGGCGCCGGTGGCTCGTAGGGTGAATGACATTCGAAAAATCGCGGGACATTTCTGGATGAGATTAACCCAGGACCGGGATAAGAGGCGTACACGAAAAGAGGCCTATGCTCAGTAGTGGGCGACTGGAGGCTAAAATGATGATGATGATTAGTAATATTAGTATACCGATTTTAGTCGCATTTTCGATATTTTACAATCAATCTTGTACATTCAATGTTTGTGAATCAGACGCCCAATACGATGACACCTTATCAATTGATTAAATAACACCGCTATCAGCGGCCTTGCTCGAATCTACGTCTAAGGGCCGAGACCTTGTCATTCGATTTATCGTATCGTCTTGTTTGTTTTTTTATCGCGCGATAAAGGGCTGCCCTTGCTTCGAGCGAGGTCGAAACAGTTCCGGGAGTTTTTCGTCCCGTTTTTTAGGACCGCAGTTCCGTCTTCCTTTATTGAACAATGCAGTTTTTTGGTGCGGTCGCGGGTCAGTGGTTTAATTAAAGATTCATCTTTATTTGTAACTTTAAGGAACTGTTATATGGACCATCATTCGACGCGTGGGTATATAATTTCTGGCAATTCAACCCTGACAGGGTGAAAATGGGGTTGAAAGTTTTTATTGACTTCTATGCGGAAGCAGTCTATGCCAGTTTATTTGCATAGTACTTTTCTATTAACAGTATTAACCATCGTGTAGTTTTCCGCTATAACCTTCACGCTGTTTTAGTATTTAAATGTATTGCAATAAATAGTGTAATCGCTTAGATTTAAAGTCTCAGTGTAAATTGTTACGTAACTTTTATAAAGAATCACGAGCGGTCTTATTAGTAGTGGAGTGGCCATGCCATGCCACGTGGTTTTTATACTGCTAGTAAAGGAAGGATATTGTTTAAAATGCTTAATATTCTTTTCGTTGTCTTGTTTCTGACCACTCTGTCACGCTTCCATTTTTGTCTTTTATCAAATAAATAAATTTTTTTTAGTGCTATTGCATGTCTTCCTAGCTATACTCGTAGATTATAAATCTCTTGAGAAAAATTGAAAATTAAATATTCACCCCACACCAAAAGCTCAATTGTCACATTTGTAAGGGTAAATAAACAAGACAACGAAAAGAAGTTTGACCCATCCCCTTTATATAACTTAGCAATCCTTTTTAAAACTAGAGGCTCTGTGAGCTGTAGACCTTCGGCAACCCCCATGACTTCGCCATTTTGAAAAATTTCCAAAAACAGAACCGACATAAATTCTGGGTGACTTCAAATTGGTAATACAAAATCAATGTTTTACATACATCTTCCCTAAATTAAGTGTCATGTTTTTAAAATAATGAAAAGTATATATTTTTTTAGGCCATTTTTTTAGCTTCACATGGTTATCCTAACATAATGATTAACAAAGAAGGTTAAATAGTTTCAAATGAACACTTTCCTCTTTGGTTAACAATCAATGTCACAGTATTTATGAAGTAAACGTGTTTTGATTAGTAATTGTCACTTGTCAATCGAAAATAAGATTTTCCGCAAGATTCTGATTTTACAATAAATTTTTAAATAAAATAATTCCCGAGAAACGTGTTACCGATTTTGCTACAAAAGGTGCCGGAGCAAAATTTTGAGAATCTCCATTTCCAGCAAGATGGTGCACCAGCGCAGTTAGCTCTAAGTGTGCGATATCATTTGGACCAAGAGTTCCCTGGCAGATGGATTGGACTTGGATTGGACGCAACGGCCCAGTCGCATTGCAGCCTCGAAGTTCCTAGCTTCGTATGGCCGACTCGACTTCCTTTGTGGGGCGAAATTAAAAGGAGAGTGTACGCACGGGAATCAAATACCCTCGATGAACTTCGCCAAAAGATAATTGAGGCGTTCAATTCTGTGAAAGCCAATGAATCTATTCTTGGCAGACTTAAGAATCTCAAGAGTAATCACATGAATCAGACTTATGTGTCCAGAAAAGTGGTGGTCATTTTCAACACATCAATACGTTTAGTTAAAGTAGGTGCACACTTATCTACTTATTGAAACGTAGGTATTTTAAGATTGTGTTACATTCGGTAGATTACGTACATTAATAAATGATTTAATTTAAATTAACCATATGAAAAGGGTCTTGGCCTTCACAATGCCTTCACATGATGTTGGACTTTAAAATTGGCGAAAATAAAATATTAAAATGTAAAAATAGAAAACACGCTACATTGTCGTAGGAAAGAAATTGAAGAAGTGCCGCTATGGCAACTAAATAAATAATAGCTTATTGTTTATCATACATTGTATCAGGGTACTTAAAACTAAACAGCTTAAGGCCAGTCCAGACGGGAACAGTTTTGCGCCAATCTGATTAAATTGTCTGATCAAATCAGGTGGTGTGGTTGCAAACTCCATTTGGCTCGCCGATTCCCCTTTTATTCGATTGTAAGATTATGACCGATAAAATGGATGTGCGGACGCAAGAATACTAATTTGTGACGATAGTATGCGCGTTTAGGGGCATTATTTTTAATTTAGAGCGGTTTTCACCATAATTCCCCCGCCCGTCTGCACTGGCATTTACTGCCTGGCCACGACATCGCGCGACCAACGGCAGCGGCGGCGGCGAGCGAAAAGCGAATGTTACAAAATAAGGCGAAAAGAAGAGAGAGGCCACGACGCGCCGCTGCCAGCGACGACTCGCGCGAATTTACTCGAGCGACCGGCGGCGGCTAGGCGCGGCGCGGCGGGCGGTGGAAACAAAGGAACGCGGCCACGACTCACAGCGGCGCGACCGGTCTTAGCGGCGGTACGCATCGGGTGGTGAATCGTAGGACAATTTTTTTTATAATATTCGCGCGCGATAATGGATACGGAAGTGTTTATCACGGAAATATTGTTGATTAGTCAGAACTCTTTTTGATCGGAGTTTAGGTGTGTGTAAATATTCGTCCAAGTGTTGGAGTATATAATAAAATGTTTCTACACTCATTCTTGTGTACTCGTAAAAAAAAATTGTTTTTTTTTTGCTTTTTTTATTCTTCGTACAACACTCTAAACTCGCCTAACGTATAACGGCGTCTATTAAGTTCGTGCACACCTTCTCTTATATTTAAAATATCTCTCATGAAATATGAGCTGCTGTCGAGGCAAGTGAAGAGTTCTGACAAAGACATTTTTAAACATTTGAGTACGTCCCATTCGCTCGACGCCGCCGCCGCTGCTGCGAAGTCGTGGCATGCTCGCTGCGCCGCTCTACCTTGCCGCGCCGCCCGCCGCACCGCTGGTCGCTTAAGACCAATGTCGTGCCGTTACACGAGTGTCACTCATAGTGATATCGATAATTATTAACTTACATTGATAACATCGAGTGACAGGTATGACAGTTAGGTATTTAATGTGGGGTAACCACACTTCGGGACTTTAATTATTTGTTTTATTAGAAAATTAGCGATAATTAAATACAGCTAATTTTAACAACGGAGTTACTGTAGTATACTATTGGGCATTAACTGAGTCCCAATCAAGTGTTTTGTATTACCAATTTGAAGTCACCCTGTATAATTATCGAACCTGCTCGCCAAATTATACAAGAATCGGTTGAGAAATGTGACCGGTAGAGGAGTACATCCGGATATACGAAAGAGGTTTTGCCCAAGCTTAGACCTTCTCTTTCGCTCGACCAATAACCAAGTTGCAAAAGTTTGGTTAGCACGATTCAGCAAAAATACTTACGGCTCCTCTACACGATGGGCCAGCGCCGGCCACTCCAAGGGACGCAGCCATGCGGTAGAATGAGATAGCAATATCACTTGCTCCCTCTAACGCATAAATGCGTCCCTTGGAGTGGCCGGCGCTGGCCCATCGTGTAGAGGAGCCATTAGAAGATATAACCAACGGAGACGCCATGTCTATAATTTTCGGTACAAAATAGTCTGCCGTTTTTTGCGGGGGAGGGGCACATCAAATGTATACGTAACGTAAACATAGCCATGTCAGATAAACGTCAGTCCATACATGTGGTTGACATATGGTTGACCATTGGCCGCCTATTTTCGACAGAGGGGAACGCCTGTTAATGACCACTCCGTTTGGTTATATTCTAAGAGGGTCGGTCTAACATAACTTTGCACCGACTTATATAGAACAAAGTGAGGGAGTGTTATAAACGTCATTTCTCAATAATGATGACATGGCTGCACTTTGTCATTACAAATGCCATGCAGATTTATCGTGGTCCGCCTCTATAATTGGCATTTGATCTGTACTGAAAGTGTGTATAATAAATCAATTAAATTAATATTAAATTTAATAAACGGTGGTCAAAAGGTTGCCTATACAATTGCGATCAGTTAACTCCATTTCCGAGTTTCCTTGGATAACTCACGATTTTATACAAATGACGTAAATCTGCTCTCATCTACCTATTAAATATTAGAGGTTGTTTTGAGGTTAACAAAACAATACATAATTTGCTTTTAATGACGACCATTTAAAAAAAATTAAGTTACCTTGAGATACAAAGGAGACCTAAACTCCTAAGGACCAACATGCCAAAGGAAATCTTTGGTTCGCGAAACGCCGTATTTCATCTGGTAGGTACAACGGCTATCATATACGAAAGAAAAAGTGACCAAGGCCTCCAGTGCCAGAACCAGCGTCCTCTGCATTCGCGGCAGATGCCTAAAACGGAGACATGCCTAAATTTTATAGATAGTATAGACACAGGTTAATTTTTTTATGGAAAACTACCATACAATACAATGTTTGCCCTTGAAAATGTCTGCCATCACACTTGCAACGAATTTAAGGGGCCGGTATATGACGTTTTCGATTTAGACCTCACTTTGTAACCATAATTTGTTCAATAAATGTTTGATAATTGCATTAAATTACACGTAAATTTATTCACGAAGAAACCGTGTACCGACTCTTTATGCCATTATATTTTTAATTTGCTGTTATTCTCTACAAATCGACACTAAAAGTATCAAAAAATCAAAATATGGAGTTCCGTTTGAGACAGAAGCAAAACAATTTTGTCTTTGACAGTAATTGAATTATTGTATGATTTTGGAAGCTAGATAATTCAGCTACCAATTTATTATCGATTTATATTTTTACTCACAAAGACAACACAGAAATTCAATCTCAAATGTAAACTTTCGTACAATTTCCATACATTGACGACATCACTCAAAATTCTTCTTCAAGTCAGATGCCCGTTGGGGCTACACCGGAGCACACGTGTACTTCTTCAAATGAAAATGACAGCTTGATTTTCTTGCTTTTGACAATTATATTGACATTAAATCATATACGCACACGAGAAAGCATACCAGTAGATAAAATGTATTTCAAAAAATAGGGTACATAAATATCAGCTCGCGTCTCATTTAAATTTCATTTGCTGTTATTTACGGGTCATTATTGTTGAAAACCGCAGTAAACTATCTTAAAATAATACGATTACAGTCGAATTTAAGTATTATCTTCCTTCAAAACTCGCTTAAAATGAAAAAAGTTTAAAGACTCATCTTTACTGATTGGGATCAATTTTTATTATGCTGGTATCATTTTGCGTCATTTTAAAAACGTATTTGACTTCTGTATGTCAATGAATTTTGATGACAACTGTAATCTTGTATTATATTATAGAACTTTTATATTAAAATATTGCCTATTAACAGGAAGAGTTATGTAATTCGTATAAGTAATACCTGAAAGTCTTGTAACTAGATCTGTAATACCATGGATTGCGACGAATAAATTATTATGATTATGCCGTTCGTTCCGTCTATATGTATAATGCGTGTACGTGCTGTTCTCTGAAAATCTTCAAGAAAAAATAAAGGCTAGACCAGCACTAAGTACTAGCAAGTTTTTGCGGCTTTGGAGACCGAGATGAAGCGTACAGGACAATAGCGTTGTAGCCTGGTTATTGTTATGTATACCTATGTATCGAATGTTTTATAAATTTACTATAAAAAGCAATGTTTTATTTCGATTAGGTCTACATTTTGTGCATATTGCATATCTGAAGTATTTTCGTACTAAACTTGAAACTTTCGTTGAAACTAAATAAAATAATTATTCCAAATGTACAGTCACCTGCAATTTATGTTACACAACGAAGGCCGCAAAAATATCTGACACGATCTTATTTGTAGAACCATAAAGAGCATGTCACATATTTTTGTGACCTTCGAAGAGTAGGTACCGTCATTACTCATTATCATCAACTTTGCCCGCTTTTTTTTTTAAACACGAATTTCTCAAAAAATATCACATCATATGACTTTTTTTTGCTCAGCACGTCCATTGTGATCAAACGCATCAGTTTATGTGAAGAAAACATTTTTTTATCGTGTTTTTACCAGGGATGTAACGGATGTGGTTTTATCGGAACCGAAAACGGAAACAGATGTTTTCAATTTAGTTTAACAGAACCGAAAACGGAAACGGAACCGAAAACGGAAACGGAAACGAAAACGGAACCGGAACCAAAATCGGAGCCTAACTTTTTAACGATGTAGTCGTTTTCTCCTTTCTAGAAAAAACCTTCAGACAAAGTTTACACTTAGCCGTGTCCCCACTAACTTCATCAAAATAGTTCCAAATCGAACTTGATTTCGGCTTCATTGTGCGTTTTTTTACACACTAACATTCACCACACACACTACACACAGTCAGTAGTCAGTACACAACAGAACACATACGATTTTAATTTTAATAACACGAATAAAATGTACGCCGCCGCCGCGCGAAGCATTGACATCCGTTATAACTTCCGTTTCAAACATAACGGAACCGGAACAGAAACGGATGTGTAATACCAAACGGAAGTTCCGCCTTAACGGAAACGGAACCGGAGCTCCGTAACATCCCTGGTTTTTACCCATTTTTTTGCGTTTTAGAGGGCGGGCAAATAAAAAAATATCCGGGGTTTTCGCCAACATTGCCCACGTCAATTTGGTATTCAAATACAGCTCGTATATATGATGATGATGTCTAAGGATCACTTAAAGGCTTTGGGCAATCCTACCATTCCCTGTTAATAACTTAGCGATAAGTGTAAAAACTTTTAAATAAATTTGCTGGGCAATGTTGCCTACCCGTTTTTGCCCATTTCCAAATAAGGCTCGCCTAAGCATTTTACAAAGGCTAGGGTTGTCACTTTTGAGAAAATCTGTTACAATAGTTTAATGACCAAAAATATGATTTTTGTTGTGTTTTCATTCGTTAACGGGATAAAACATCTAAATAAAGGATAATAAGACAAATTAAATACAGTATATATTTATAAACTTATTTTAGTGTACAAACATAACCTTCTTTTACTTGCGAAGTTGGGTAAATTAGATGAAAGTGACAACCCTAATCCGTTTTTGGTGGTGGGCAATGTTGGTATGGATGCCAAAATACCGGATTACTTTGCCCACCGCTAAAACTTTTGTGTATTTAGGCCTTATTAGTTTAAATCTCAATAGACATAATCTATGCTTCATGTGTTATAACTGAAACCCGGAAATATTTGTCAAAGGGTTCTCAATTTTTTCTACTTGCATTCATTATTTATCAATTTTTTGCCCGCCGAAATATACCCTATATTAGACAACTCGCTCAAACTCAAAATTCCCAAGTCAAGTTATGCACAAGTTTGGCATATACTTTGTCAGAAATATAACCAATTTTCTACTAAAAACAGCAGGGTGGCCATAACTATTATCAATTTTTCTACATTAACGAATTTGTTTAAAATTGTCGTTTTGGGCAAAGTTTCCCTGGAGGCAAAGTTGGCGCTAATGACGTAACATATTATTGCAGGTGACTGTACATAAATGTTTCGGTGATTTTGAGATTATTTTCCAGGTTAGTTTACTAACAATCAAGTTATGCAGATACCGATTTCGTGAACGTATAAGTAGTAAGGTACCGCTATTGTTTAGCGATACCGATTATTTTTGAAGGTAACTAAAAAAAACTATACCGGTTGAAATATAAAGATATTAAAATTACAGCAGGGACAATCATTTTTTATAGGTGTACCTAAACCATCATTGGCCGAGCGTTAGCAAAGGTCTCCGTTTCAGCTTGGGCAAAAATGCTTTTGTATGTTCTCCTTTGCAGATCACATTTCTCAACTGATTCTCGTGAAAATTTGTAAGCAGGTTCGATAGAACTATTCTGTTTCGCTTTATCCGCCAAAATGGAATTGCCACCCTGCTGAAACTTTATTTATTTAAATTCCTATTGAATGGATTTTGCACCTTATGAAAAACCGTATAGAGTAGTAAATAACATTTTACATCTGACTTAATGACGTCTTGTTTTATTCGCTTTAATTGTACAAAACGCGTATCTCGACAAAGCAATAGTAGGTAGTAAAACAGTCAACAATCAAATGAATTAAATAGGTACGTCACGTGTGACATGAACAGACAAGGAAAGCAAGATTAAATGCATTGTTTCTCTTTCATCTTTAAATGGAATGCTTTTACCCTCAAAGGAGGCTAGTGGTCAATACTAAACTAAAAGTCCAATCTTAAAAAAACATGATGGGTCACTGACCTGTCCCAGTAAAGTGAGGTAGTGTGCGTGAAGTGCGCTTGTGTGTGAAATGGGGTAAATTGACAGAATCTGATATTTTACCCACCGCTACCGTCGCCTTAAGACATTTTTAGCAAACACAAATAACAACTACTTACCTACAAACAAACTATACAATATTGATAATTTTTTTAATAGATATCGAAACAGTTTACCAATAAACAAAACACTTAGTAAAAACGTACATAATTTTTTTGTGGACTTTCAAAAATTAGATGAAAGATGCCCTTAACCGGTATAATCAGAATGAAAGCAGTTGACCATTCGCTTATGTGCCTATTAAAAGCTCTGTCCAAAGATTTCGTTTCAAAGTTCCTCGACCCATAAAAGGGAATCCCTTGTTCCGAACAATTTGTCTTAGTAACACAAGTGACCGCCGGTAGATCTTATCCCGTAGCCGTAAGGTCCACGAACGATCAGCTGCGACGATGGCACTGTGCTCTGAAAATTGCATATCAGGAAACGCACGCGCGGCATTGAGCCGAGGCCGGGACGGCGGCGCGCGACACGGAGCCAGCGGTGCATCGCGATTGTTTTGTATAAATATGTATTACAGGACAATCCTACACAAACCGACCTAGTCCCACAGTAAGCTCAATCATAATTATTGTCCTGGCCGGTTTTGACCACGGCGACTGTTTAGTACTGGTTATTGAGAGCCGCGTTCGTGAGCTCTCAGGTGGATGACATAACCGATTTTAACAGCAAATAGCAAATGTACGGCCACATTCACTGCAGGTCAGCACCCTTTCGAGATCTACTCGCCTTTGCTCTTCGAAGGCTTCCACTTTTGTACTTCGGCCGATCTTGTGCCGAAGTCTCCCAGCGCGATGGTTTAATGTCACATCTCCGCATCATGTGGTACTTCAGCACGAAAGTTGACCGACCTTTCTTTTACTCTCTCTCTCTCTTACTCTGAGCTGGCTTGTGTTATCTTGTACCCAGTATAATACATAGGTACCTACGTGTATTGTTTTTAAACGACTTCGGCGCCATCTACGTACAGCTTTGCGCGTTTATTGAAGACCCGGCCCAGAAAAAAGTTGATTAAGACGGGGCGTAAAGCCAGGAAATTAGAAATGAACAAAAGATAGGGCGCGCCGCGAGAAACTTGCGACGGAAGATTAGGCGACTGCGATTGCGTGGCTACGTACATTACAGCAGTAACTCTGATTGTCAAAAGTTGACTTTTGACAATTTAATGACCACAATACATATGTCTGTGTCTTTCGGCTGTCAAACTAGGAGGCACATTTATGTATTTGGCTTTAAATATCTCTCCATATGAATCAATAACTCTTTGGTTACATCTCACATGAACGGACCCGATACAAACAAGGCAACGCCGGCGACGCGACGTCACGAGGCCGACTGGAGAAGTCCCGCGACATTCACTGAGACCACGTTTTCTTTGAACGCTTGACCATCGTGGCCGATGCTGAACTATCTTGGATCTTATGGCAATGGGATACGGTTGAAAAATGGTCAGTGAAGTTGATGTTTCTCGATGTGACAAATATGTATGACTCTCTCGCGTCCAATGATGGTCCCAATGACAGTTCATTTTTAGAGTCTGTGCGGTAAAGAGAAGAGTCGAGGTTTGTAATTTTGTATTAGTTCCGATACATTCCATGACTTCTCTTTCCGCGCAGACTCTAGATACTATGTAATGAATGTATGTATCTATGTATGTTTGTAAGGGTCAAATCTTACAAGTTAAATACTAACACATCTACACTGAGCCCTTGATTCTGAATAGAAATGACATAAAAATTACTAAATTAGAAAAAATATAAAACAGAAATAAATATAAAATAATAGGTACAACATTACACCTTTTTTTAACCTGTGGGAAATGCATTTACGTATGCCACCCGGCCCGGGGAACCAGGAGTGATGACGGACTAACCAGTAATAGGACTACCGTCTAAAACCAATGCACCAACGAATGCCGACTCCGCCTTGTAGAGGAGCACCGCAGGATCACTATCAGCATTCGACTGCGTACATACAACTTTACACCTTTCAACACCAGAAGGGTTGCAAGTGCGTCGCCTGCGTTAACATGGTACAGATGTAGTGCATATTCGCCCTGTCTAGACGGCCTCGTCTAATGATTGTATTGTTTTATAGCCTGTGGTTTAGCTGTGCGAGGCAGGAAGTTTCTGGAAAACGTCTGCCATTATCTAATAGTGTATATTGACTATGCATTCGCAACTGCAGGATGTAAACGTCTAGTCTAGTTGACAATAGACTAGTTAACATTACTGGGGCTCAGTGAACCTTAAATGTACAGAGACCGCCAACATTGAAAGATCGCTCTATCGCTCGAATATGCAAGACACGAATGACAGAACAAAGTGGCTCGCGGTAGGCCTTCCGGTTTTGAGTGTCCGACCGAAATTTCTGAGAGCCTAATACCGCGAACCACGTTCGACGTGTTGCCTCCCTGCCACACTTACGTACGAATTTACAAGTGCGACAGAGAGGCAACACGGCCAAAAAACTGCCAAACCTTCGGCCGCGCTGAAACTTACAATACAACGTACTTCCGGATAGCGTTCAGCTTGTCCTTAAAGGCTTGTGCACACCGGCTGCCTGTGCGTAACGTGCACGTGCGCGTGCGGCGTTGTAGTAGTATACAGATCCTTATGAGAGACAGCACACCGCTTGCGTGACGTGTGCGTGTGCAGCTCAAACATTTTAGCGCACCCGTACGTGCACGTCACGCACACTCAAGCCGGTGTGCACAGGCCTTAAACCGCCGACGCAAAAAGAAGGGTGTTATATTTATATGTTTGACGTTGACGCCAATGTCTGTATGTGTGTGTCTGTCTGTGGCATCGTAGCTCTTCAACGATGGACCAATTTAAACCTCTATGAAATTATGACATTTATGACGTATAAATAACAATTGCACTGCGTGGGCTACCAAAATCGCTGCAGACTTTTCTTGGTCTAACACTATAGCTATGTTTGATAGAAATCGATCCAGCAGTTTGAAGAGCTCTATTTTTGCCATAAAATGTTTTTTTAGTTATCTTTAATGAATAGAATGAAAAGTGAATTCTAATTAGTCTTTATTAGAATAGACAATAGACGTGGTCCAACAGCTCACTTGGCCCGTTTTTTGTACCACTTGCACGAGTTGTAGACGGTGTTTCATTGTTCATTTGTCTAACAATAAAGGCCACCGGCATTATTTCAACGATTTTAACACATTTACTGACAGTGACCCGCTAGGCGGGTTCTCGGTTCGTAGGCGCTTTTCATCACATACGGTTTATTCCATGTTATCGGCTACACTCGTAGCTCACGCTGGCTCGGAAGGCGGAAGGTGTTAAGGGCTAATTACAAGTTCGCCGGGCGATATCGGCCTGTCAGTTAAACCCAAAATTTGACAGCTCCGAACAACTGACAGGCCAATATCGTCCGGCGAACTGGTAATCTGTGGGCCTGTGGGGTTTAAGTCTGTAAACGTTGCGGTTTCGGCCGAAACTAAGTCAGAACCGAACCCACAGAATAAATAATAGTACTAGGTACAGAAGACTCACTCTCTAACAAAACGCGTCTGTTGTTACGATCAGGACAGATATGGCCGCTAGGTGGCAACAGCGCCACGCGCGGCTTTTGGCTAGCCACCAAAATTGGTGTGGAACGGATTTACTTTTAGCTACCTGTAGCAAAGCGACGAAATCGCGGTGTGAGCCACGCCTGCCGAACCCTCGGTTTCGGCAAAAAATCCGGTCTCAGTCGGGCACTACTATACTCTAAATCATAATTAGATTCCAAAAAAAGTAAGACAGTTTCCACTTTTTACTAGCGCGTCTTGTATTTATGTAAAAATAAGTAAATAAAAGTACTTTTTTAAATCGTAGGCGTAAAATTACCAATAAATAAATTATCTTAGCGTATTTATTTATAAAAAGGAATTTACTATTTTACAAACAAATTATTGCAGTGGCAACATTTTTTGGAATCTAATTATGATTTAGAGTTTAGTTTCTGAACGCTCGCAACCGCGCATGTGGAGCTGTCACATTTGATTTTGTGTTGATGTTTGTATAATATCGTTGGGTGACAAGCAAAAGTCACTAACTAACACCATTGAAATTATTGGACAATAAACCGTGAAAGTGCATTGTTACTTTAATTTTTTGATAGTACTTAGTGACTTTTGCTTGTCACCCGACGATATATTAGCGGACAGTGCACTATAAGCGTTTGGTGGCCTAATGGTGTGAAGGTAGCGAGTTCGAACCCCGACTCATACCGGGTGTCCTTATGAATCCCTAACAACGTATGTCCTAAAGTCACTTGCCCTAACTGGTTTGTCCTAATGGGCACAAGCTCTAACGATCAATTGTCATAACGATTATTTTCCATAATGTAATGGTTAGCCTAAGACTCATTTGTCCTAAGCATTTGTACCATAACTATCAAGATCCCTAATGTTTTTTACCATATTCTTCAAAATCCCCAACAATGTTTGGCATAAAATAACATGCTCTAACTGTTTTGACCTAATGGCTATTGCCCTAATGATCAATTGTCATAACAGTTACTTTTCCTATTGATCAATTATCATATCATTTACTTTCCATAATGAATGGTAAGGAACTGTTGCCACAAAAGTGGGTTAGGTTAGGTTAGAACTGTGACCCTCGCAAAAACGAACTGCTGCCACAAAAGTCGGTTAGGATAGGTTAGAACTGCGACCATTGTAAAAACGAACTGCTGTTAAAACTAGGTTAGGTTAGAACTACGATCCTTGCAAAAACGAACTACTGCCTCAAAAGTGGGTTAGGTTAATTAGGTTAGAACTGTGATCCTTGCAAAAACGAACTGCTGCCATAAAAGTGGGTTAGGTTAGGTTAGAACTGCGACCATTGTAAAAACGAACTGCTGTTAAAACTAGGTTAGGTTAGAACTACGATCCTTGCAAAAACGAACTGCTGCCACAAAAGTGGGTTAGGTTAGGTTAGAACTGCGATCCTTGCAAAAACGAACTGTTGCCACAAAAGTGGGTTAGGTTAGAACTGTGATCCTCGCAAAAACGAACTGCTGCCATAAAAGTAGGTTAGGTTAGAACAAAAAAATCGGTCATTCCATAATACGGAATTCAAAATTAGGGCATACGAGTGTTAGGTCAAGCAACGATAGGCTAAGTAAAATTAAGTAACATGATGGTTAGGATATATAATTTTTAGGCCTAACAATAATTAGGCAAAAAAAGAATTATGCTACATAACATTAGGATAAATACTCAATATGGAAAGTGACATCAGGCAAAAACACATTAGGACAGAAAAAAATCGGCCATTCGATAATAGGGAAACCAAAATTAGGGTATACGAGTGTTAGGACAACTGATCATTATGACAAACAATATTAGGGAATGCAAAGATAGAAGAAAAGACTAGGGATTCAGATATAGATCCACTAATACCAATTATAAAAGTACCATCATAGGAAATATTTACTAATCATAGGAAAATACCATGAGGAAACCGGAATAATTCTAATAAGGCATAGTTTTCCTTTCTGGTTGGAAGGTCAGATGGCATAAAGATGTGCAAGTAACGAAAAGTTTCCGAAAAGTCAGAAATATCCTCGGAAATCTCTTGAAATTTTCACAGAAGTATAAGACATTTTCATTTTACGTTTCAGAAAGTTCTAATCCCCAATTACAAGAAAGTGAGAAATTTCTAAAACTTTCCAATGAGGAAAATTTCGCAAATTTGAAAATTTTCCATTGCCCCACAAGGGCGTAGGCCTGTCCTTTAAAAAAATCTAAGTGAGGAGCCAAAGACGCTTTAGTGCTTGCTTTGCTCATGGGTCATGGGATAGGTCGAATGCTTACGATTCTTACGAAGCGGGAGGTCCCGGGTTTGACTTCTGGTAAGGACAGTTATTTGCGTGTTTATCACAAACATTTGTTCCTAAGTTATGGAATGTTTTCTATGTATTTGAGTATTTATCTATGTATATATCTATCTATTATCTTATCGTCGTCTAGTCGTACCCACAACACATGCCTTACTGAGTTTATAGTGGGGCTAGGTCGGTTTGCGTAATACTCTTACGCCATTTAAGAGCATCTTTAAAAAAGTCTAAGTGGGATTTCATCTCAAAGACGCTTAATTGCTTGCTTGCTTGGTCAGGCCAAATTTGAGGCGCATCCCTTCTATCAAAAACGCGAAACCCTAAATCATGAAAATTCTCACCGTAAACGTCTTATATTCTCGCATTTCCCGCGCACTTGCGCCCTTTTGCAGCGGGCAAGCGTTCGGCCTCGACTAGATCATAGACAAAGAGGCGAGGTCAGGAGCGCAGCCTTGCGGCCGCTTCCGCCAGCGCCCGCGCAGGCGGCGGTGCGCGCGCTTCGCGAGTCGGGGGGACGCACTGACCAGCGTTAGAGAGTTTTCACATTGTCTGATCTGATATCGGCTGTACAGATCGTGTCATTCACGAAGACGCGTGCCTTGACTCGTATTGTCATGTTAAAAGTTAGATTTGACAAATCTACGCGTCATCGTGAATGACACAAAATAAAGGATCCTACATCCACAATATCGGGCCGCGGGGTGTACTTGCAACGCCGGCGCGTCCCTCGCCTACACACACAAACAATAAATTGTTATCGGTCCGACAGCTGGTGGTAGGCTCGACATGGCTAAAATTATCGGAAGTGCCATTGAGGAGGCCCCTATGAGGGCTACGAGGAGGAAGGAGAGTGCTATGTGGCGTGAAGCATGGAGTCCACCTTTTTTGGGTTATCGTTTTTCTAGACATGATGGTTTCTTAAATGAATAAATAAATATATATGCGCAGTACTGGTCATTGTCCTACTGGCCCAGAGTCTGTTAGCAATTGCAATATGACGTCTAGCGAGCAAACATAAAACGGCGTAGGCGACTGAGTTTTCATTAGGAAAATATTACACTTGTTCCGAATTAGATTGCTGAATGATTGCCCTTAAGTACGTAGGTATGACTTAGAACTTGTTATTGTTACCCGTAATTATAAAAATGAGATTATCCTCGCATGTGGTAAATTAAAGCTAAATTACAATTGTTTACCTAACAACAAACATGTGATGGTTCTTGGAATCAAATAATTTTTTACTTCAATTTTGCATAGGGTTTTTAAAACCACTTCGTTTTCCTATTGCACTAATATTAAGACTAGGGCTTTAACTCCGGGATTTCTCGTAATGTCCCGGGATTTTCTTTAAAGCAAAACTATTATTTGTAAACTTATTATTGTAAGTACCTATATTAAGTTATTAAAATGTAAGATTTTTTTTTAATTATTGCTAAAATACCTGTTTTTCTTTCCAGTTATGGCGCTCTTAATACGACCGCTCCATCATTAGAAAAAAAAAACGGACCAGAGACAAAATGTAAGTTTTTAAGAGACCGCCCAGTGAAGGAGCTCGACGACATAAAGTTTGTACCCCCATTCTTACTTTGTCTATGACTTTTCTATTTTTAAATCTTTTAATTAATTTCTGCCTGCCAAGCGACATGCGAATTTTGCGTAAATGCGATTTTTTTAACAAAAGAATTGTGATTTTTTTTCTTATGACCTTGAAAAAATCAATGTCAAAGATATATAAGATAATAATCGACACGATATAAAGATATATACATTATTAAAGGTACAATAATATTCGTTCAAAACATACAATGTTAACGTCAAGTTTGAACATGACATTTTAATAAGTTTAAGGCCACAATTCTTGTGTTATAGAAATGTATGTTGCGTTGCGATTTTTAACTGAATGGTTATAATGACTCCAATGTCGTATTTGTCATCTGTCATCTTGCGGGTTTTCCTGCTTGACTTTGTATTATTGTCTGTACTTTTGTACGTTGCCCGACGGACTGCTTAAAGGTACGTAGATAGATGTAAGTTTTTTAATATGTATACATATATGTATATGTAATTATGTACTTGGATCTGATGATCGGGTTTTAGACACTTTACACAAAACAAAACATTTACACTAAAATGTGTGACTAAAAAATTAAAAAAATTAAAAAGTATTACCTACATATATTAAATTTAGAAAAATATATCCGTACAATATAAAATTACATTTAAAAAATCCACATTAAAACGAATATAAGATGCAGTTTACGCTTAGGTATTATACTTCAAATTAAAAAAAAATATTTACATATATGTTACTCAAATGATTAAGTATACAAAATTAAGAATGTATTTAAAACCTCTCGACATAAACCAAAAATAAAATACTATCCTACAAATTAACAGAAGTACCGATTTAATAATTATTTTTTTATCTTCTAACCCTACTTACTTGTCCAAATATAGGTACATAGTTAGAGTAGACAGCCCATACTTCGTGACCCTGATCCGTTACAATAATCCGCGATTGTTCCGGATCCGCGCAAATTGGCGATTGCATTTTTGACTACATATTTGAAAGTGTAATGTCGTTTGTAATTTGAGTTTTTCAAATCCCTCCCTCAAGCTCCTTTATAACCTTATTAAACTCATTGTTCTGCTGTCTGTACAAGCGGTTAACCCCGAATACTGCCTTACCAAGGTCGCCTACATTCGAACGTAAAAAACTTCCAAACTAACAATGCGGGCCGCTGGGCACAATCGAAAATGCATCTTATTCACATTCTATTACGTCTTAAAATGCAACGATGTGAACAGGAAGGTTTATTTATATGTAATTGAAATTCTGAAACTTGTAAGGTTTCGATCGTGATACGTTTGAAGGATTCGAGACCTTGTCCTTATAGGTATAAGGGTGTAGCGTACTAATGCTAGGATACCTTGGTTCGAATCGGAAACTTTATTTACACAAATACAGAAACACAATATTTATTTATTTATTTTTGCTCTATAAATTGCATTATGGCATATGTTAACAGGACGGCAATGATCAAAGTACATAGATAATTTATTTATTCTAAAGGAAATTCAGAGTGTCTCTTGCATCATACAAACGTAGAGTTCTAGGAAAAACCTGTGTCTAATAATGATATCCCGAATTAGATTTACCTAAGTAATTAAACTGACAACATAAAAAAATCTTAGATTCTGGCATACGTAAAAAAATAGAGAAGTATGGACTCACGTAATAAAATAAACATTAATTTTACTCTTTCTATTTCTGCGTATGAGATTAGTGTGCAATTAATACTAATTGCAATTTCGGGGTACCTCGAGAATCCCGGGAAACCCGGGAACTATCTAAATTTCAGCACATCCCTAATCGATTCTAACCTAAATTTCTGTAAAGCCCTACCGAAGCGGATCTCTAAAATCGAGTATCCACTTGCACTCTTTTAAAAAAAAGTCGCTGACGTAAGCAACACTGTAACAGTTTCAATCATGCCTTAATAAGCTGCAAGCTGTCAAGGTGAACAGACGAAACGAGGAAGTGAACAGTGTACAAGGGTTACGTGCGCGCGGAAAAAGGTCGTATGCGACGGTGGGATTGGAGAGCGGTTTGACGTTTTAGTGTGGGGCTAGAGCCAAGATGGCCGCCTTGAAGGCAAGGTTGTACGGTCGGGAGAAAAATTGATAGTTTTATTAATAGAGAGTTAATTGGGCGAATAAAATGATCACATATAAATAGTCAGGGTTATGTTTGTTAAAAATAATCCAAATTTAAATATGGTCAACGGTGTTTATTAATATTGAGTAATTCTATTTAAATTTGCGACATTTGCGTGTTTCGAATAAGGCTCCTTTCTGATCAGTTTTCATGTGAATGTTTGTGCGTAGATTTGGCGAATTGGATGAACATTTTTACGTGGCTGCTTTATTTCAAATACATAATAATCTTTTTAGGGTTCCGTACCCAAAGGGTAAGAACGGGACCCTATTACTAAGACTACACTGTCCGTCGGTCTGTCTGTCACCAGGCTATATCTCATGAACCGTGATAGCTAGACAGTTGAAATTTTCACAGATGATGTATTTCTGTTGCCGCGCTATAACAACAAACTAGTTGGTTGCTTTGTGCGCGGGGGG
Source organism: Cydia splendana (assembly GCF_910591565.1). Classification (NCBI taxonomy): domain Eukaryota; kingdom Metazoa; phylum Arthropoda; class Insecta; order Lepidoptera; family Tortricidae; genus Cydia; species Cydia splendana. Next base: position 1,685,235 of record NC_085987.1, on the reverse strand, counting down.
AGGGAGGGTGTTTGGTTGTTGTTGTGTAGTTAATGCTGTTATATCAGTTATATGAAGTTTATTTTGGCTAGTAAACTTTTTAGCAAAAAATTGGCATAATTTTATAAATATTGCGATTTCCTATAAAAGTACTTACCTACTAATTATATTGCTCATTAGCGTACTCTGCACATTTAAATCGACGTTCTTCCAGTTCGAATAAAAGCACCAACTCTTCTTAATCCTCGCGTTATCCCGGCATTTTGCCACGGCTCATGGGAGCCTGGGGTCCGCTTGACAACTAATCCCATGATTTGACGTAGGCACTAGTTTTTACGAAAGCGACTGCCATCTGACCTTCCAACCCAGAGGGAAAACTAGGCCTTATTGGGATTAGTCCGGTTTCCTCACGATGTTTTCCTTCACCGAAAAGCGACTGGCAAATATCAAATGACATTTCGTACATAAGTTCCGAAAAACTCATTGGTACGAGCCGGGGTTCGAACCCGCGACCTCCGGATTGAAAGTCGCACGCTCTTACCGCTAGGCCACCAGCGCAATAAAAGCACCAACTAAAAATGTATTTTACAGTAACTTGTTTTGCAAACCGTACACGTGCAAGTACACCACGCAACGACAGTGTTTATGTCTCATTGGCCTTCGATGCCGAATATTTTTAAACCCACTCGATTACTATTGATTTTTGCGTCTTGCTTACATACTTAGCACATGTAGTGTACCTACATATAACTCATCATCATGTATAAGAGTAAAGCTCAGAACGCACTGCGATTAATTTCTTGCGTTTTCAGTCAAATTTCTTGCGGTTTCAGTCTTGCAAGTGCGAGCGCCACAGACAAGACATCCTCCAGCCTCCAGACTGAGCATAGTAGTTCTACCCCCTCTGCCACGCATACGGTAGTTTTACTCCATTTTCGAGTCGAAAGTGTCTGTGTGACGTCCGTGTCTTTGAAAGGACCAATCACGGCACGGGACCTCGCTCACCTCGTCCCCCGCACCCCCGTATTTTTGGTAGCATCGGTTTCATGAAATAATTACTCTAAACTCCGTCTAGAGGATTCCTAGTCTATGGCGAGCGCTTATGAAGCATATACCGTACGTTACACTTTTTGCGGTTCTAAAACCGCAAAAAAATAATCGCAGTGCGTTCTAAGCCTAGGACTTGTCGGTGGAGAAATTTCCATGTTTGGCAGTCCTCTGCCTTCTCTTTGATAGCTTGTAACTATTAATAAAAAAAAACCCCTACGCATTATGCCAAAAAATCCATTTCATACCAATAATTCCTTACGTCATTTTGGAAAAGAGCTACCCTCTAAACTGGTGGATCGATTTTTATTAAACGTAGCTAAGAACCACTGCAAGGAAACATACTTTCACTTAATAAAAACCGCATCGAAATCGAACCGTCCGTTTGAGAACTACGATGCAAAAGAGACACAGACAGACATTGGGATCGAACGTAGAACACCCATCATCTCAAAACGGCTAACAATAAAGCAGCAGGCCCCGATGATATTCCGGTCGAACTATGGAAGAGCCTGGGAGGCGTCGGTGTATGTTTTCTTCAGATGCTTTTCAATAAAATCCCTCATGAAGGCATACCGGACGCATGGAGAAAAAGTGTACTCGTTCCATTTTTCAAAAATAAGGGAGATGTCAGGCTCTGCAGTAACTATCGTGCCATAAAGTTGATTTCGCACACTTTTAAAATCTGGGAACGGGTGATTAATGAAAGACTGCAGAGATTGACCACCATCGGCACCATCACAGAAAACCAGTGTGGATTTGCGCCTGGGAAATCGACGACCGACGCTATTCATACAGTCCGATTACTGATGGATGCTTACAGAGCAAAGAAAAAGGACTTGCATATGGCCTTCATAGACCTGGAGAAGGCATTCGACCGCGTTCCAAGACCTTTGATCTGGCAAGCACTGCGCTCCCAAAATATCCCAGAGTGCTATGTTAATATTGTAAAGGACATGTATGAACGCGTCTCTACAAAGGTACGATGCCCTGCGGGGACCAGCGAAGAGTTCCAAGTTGAGGTCGGAGTTCATCAAGGATCGGCAATCAGCCCCCTACTTTTTAACTTGGTGATGAACTTTTTGACAGCAGAGATACAACAACCTGCGCCTTGGTGCATCTTATACGCGGATGACGTCGTCCTAATCGATGAAGACCCGACTATTCTGGAAGCAAACCTTGAAAGGTGGAGAACGTACCTCGAAAACAGTGGTCTCAAAATCAGCAGAGAGAAAACGGAGCACATGTACTGCAATTTCTCCGGGACGACTACTCAACCCACCATTAGCCTGCAAAACTCCACCCTAAAGACTGTGGATTCCTTCAAGTACCTTGGCAGCATGCTGTCAAGAAACGGCGATATAACACCCGACATAACGCACCGTATAAATGCTGGTTGGCAGAAATGGAGAGACCTGACAGGTGTCCTCTGCGATCCCAGAATGCCTCTAAAAATAAAAGGCAAGGTCTATAAAACCGCAGTAAGACCTGTTGTGGTCTATGGCGCGGAATGCTGGCCGACTACCAAGCTACAGCTGAACAGAGTGCACGTGGCGGAAATGCGGATGCTTAGGTGGGCCGCAGGAGTGACCATGTTCGATAAAGTGCCTAATGTCTACATCCGCGGAAGCTACAAGATCAGGTCAATACAAGACAAAGTCACAGAATCGCGCTTACGCTTGTACGGCCATGTCATGAGAAGACCATCTGGTCTTCTCATGACATGGCCGTATCATCTGATCACATGACAAAAAGTGCGTTAAGCCTCATATCGGGACCATATCCTCGTGGCAGTGGCAGACCCCTTACTACATGGATGTCAGTTATTAAAAAGGATCTCTCCAGTAACAATTTAGATCCAGCAACGACCCAGAAACGATATCTCTGGAGAAGGAGGATTAGGAGAGCCGACCCCAATTAGAAATGGGACAAGGCGGAAGAAGAAGAAGAAGAACACCGAGAACGCTTAAAGGCGTTGTGAGTCGTACCGATGGCGCCAAAAACGCGTACCTACCTACAAAATGTATTTCAACGTTTTTGTGGTATAAATCTTAGATCTCAAAATGAACCGGATCCACATAGTTGGAAGAATTCCAAATTCCCTATTCTTTAATTATAAAGGGCCGTATTAAAAATAAACCGAGAATTTTCCTATCTCCTTGAACTTAGCATTGGTTTAATTTTACACTTTAAATCGTTGTGTGAAGGTTCATATTTACATAACATTGCGATTGACTTATAAGTCCTTGCGTGAGTTACGTAAGTTACATATTTAAACAGGCAAATCCAAAAATATAAAAATAATATCCGCTTTATTACAAGTAGATAAGATGCATAACTATAAACAGACATTAGACATAGACTAATGCATGCTAATATATTTAATATACTGAACATAATCGGAAGTAATAAAAATGCACATAAAGGTTTATTCGTACACTACGCAATTTTATTCCATTGTGTAAATAAAGTTCGCAATAAACATGACTATAGTTCGTTTTTTTTAGCATTAGAAAGAACTTGAAAGAAGGTAAGCGATCTTGACATGTCTTTTAATAGAAAAACGCTTTTTAAAAATCGGTAACTATTACTTATGAAAGCAGAAGAATATAAATGATCGTATTAGATTCATAATTGTTACATATTTGCCGTAACTTATTTTTAAAATGTGTTTTTCGATTATAAGATACATCAAGATTGTTTACCTTATTTCTAATGCTAAAAAAACGAACTATAAGTTTCGTTACACAAAGAAACGGACTAAACTCTAGACGGATTAAGGGCGTCCGCTAGATGGCGCGGTTACACGGAGCGGGTGGGCGGGTTAACGAAAAATAGTATGAGCAACGCCAGGCGTGGCTCACTCCGCGATTTCGTCGCTTTGCTACAGGTAGTTAAAAGTACATCCGTTCCACACCAATTTTGGTGGCTAGCCATAAGCCGCGCGTGGCGCTGTCGCCACCTAGCGGTCATATCTGTCCTGATCGTAACAGACGCGTTTTGTTAGAGAGTGAGTCTTCTGTACCTACTATTATTTATTTTGTGGCAACGCTGACAGGCGCGGACGCGTGTGACGGATTTTACCTACAATGCCACTACAAAACATCCTTGCACCCGCGCCAGCTAGAGGACGCCCTAAGGGCTACCCCACATTAGCGTCTTTTGAGCGTCGGCGTCTAGTTAGCGCTATGGAAAAAGGCGTCGCCGCGCAGTTGCGCCAACGTTGCGTCGAGCAGCAGCCATAGAGGTGACTAGACGCCGACACTCGGAAGACGTTAGTGTGGGGTGGCTCCAAGGCCCATCCCAACTAAACTTGAAAGACGAAGTACAGAAATCAGTTTATTGACAATGTCTAGCCTACTCTTTAATGCACTAGAAAGAGGTCACTAAGTATGAAAATTTATATGTTAACTGCCCGGTTTTATTTGTTAAATGTAGCCTCTGATATAAATTAGAATAATACTCGATTATAGCAATAATAAAATGATAAGCAGGTACTTCGGTTCTAAATACATACATACATACAAGCACATTATGATGTGATGTCAGTGGGCAATAACGTTAACAAATTAGAATTCAAGGTAGCGTACTTAGCAGGGCTGTATCTAATACAACATACATATGTTTTCTGTCCATGTGTGTCTGTTAGTCTGTGTGTGAATAGAAATAAATCATGAAAGATGTTTTACAGTACATATGGTGCTACTTTACCGCCCTAATGGCTCTTCTACACGATGGGCCAGCGCCGGCCACTCCAAGGGACGCAGCCATGCGGTAGAATGAGATAGCAATATCACTTGCTCCCTCTAACGCATAAATGCGTCCCTTGGAGTGGCCGGCGCTGGCCCATCGTGTAGAGGAGCCATAAGGTGGCAATTGGCACAATACGTGCATGTCGAAAATTTAAAGGGCCATATGTACTGTAAAACGTTGTACAATACACGCGCGAAAAGGTAAATTGCAACTCGTGTCGATTTAAAATACTCCCTTCGGTCGTGTTTCAATTTATCGCCACTCTTTGCGAATTTCCTACTTTTCGCACTTGTATCGATATCGTAATATCCTTTTTTTTATTACTTTAATAGGTGCTGTAATCCAGTAATTAAAAGTTTTTTTGCGTTATCCTAAATTTTTCCATGAGTATATAATGTAATTATACAATTTTCCCTCCATAGGTACTCCTATGATCCAACTAGTTTTTACCACAAGTAAACCCGCATCATTTTGCTAGTTCCACACAAATGGAAACGTAAACAAGGAAGCGGCAAGGTCGAAAAACATTTATAATCAACGATCCACACAGCCGTACGCATGCGTGAGGGAAAACGCGACGAAATATAAAGGGTTAATTCACATGAATCACGTGTCTGTTAACTCTTTATAGGGCAACGGTCTCAAAAAAGACTACGCTGGGCTATAACCGCGAAAATCGAAGTTCGCAAATTGCGGGCATCTTTCTAGGTCACTCTAATTACGCCTTCATTGGAGTAAAAGAGAAAGATCCCCGCAATTTGCGATTTCGGTTTTCGCGGTATCCCCTCTGTAACATCATCTTTTTGTATTTTTTTCTTGTCACAGACCAACCTCTTTGTTTTTCTGTGTTTCTTGTACAGAATTTTTAGGACTATGGTTGGCGATGAGGCTTGAATTACGCCCGACGCCCGCTTCTCCTTACAAACGTAGTCCCCATTTTCCTGTATTGCTATGATTTAATGTATAGGTATTAAATCATAGCAATGCAGTTAAAAGAAGAGTCGTTTAACTTTCATCGATATTATGATTATTATCTATAAAAAGGAGCGAAAAAATTCAATATCTATCAAATTGCGTAAAAATATTAATATTTTTTGGAAATTCAGTTTTTAGAAAATATGTTTACTACATTTGTACAATTCCTTTGTATAAACGAAAATTAGTCACGCTTTTATATCAGGGTAAAATTTTAACCACTCTTTCATACTCTACGAAGTGACTTTATAAATATGTAGGTCGTAAGGAGTGGTCCGGAAAAAAAAAATAGTAGTACATTATGTGGATTTTTCATTTTATTTTGTAATAATTTGTAAGCAGTTAATTTCTATAGTGATCTGTAGATACTATTCTTTACAATTAAATACACTCGTATTTAATACAAAAGGGTGAATTAGAGTTTTCGCGTTTTATATTACATCTCTCATGACACTTTTTGAACAGTGTCTTTTGAAGGAAATTATAAGGTATATCTCATACACATCGTTTTTTCTAAAAGTTTGATAAGCGAATTAATACATTATTAAATTAATTTTCGTTCTACATATATAAAACATTTTTTATTTGACTTCACTTTGAGGTAGTTTCATGGAATTTCTACTTTTGTATATTTAACACTTTAAACTCTCGCGTTTTGTACACATATTTAATTACACAAACGGGTCTACCGCGATATAATTTCATTGTTTTTACCTTTATATTTGCCATTTTTACAGAGATTTGTCTTCCATAGAAAAACCTCTGTCATAGGTTAGATTGGAGAGACTTCCTAACTACCCAAGATAAATTCCAGTTTATTGGAATAACTTATTCGTTAGATGATGTCCTTAAAAACATAAAAAAAGTTATGAAACTGGAACTTCATTTGTGGCATGGTATAAAACGGCCAACAAATATTATCAAATTGTACTGTTCAAAAAGTTACAAAGTACATTGCAATAAAAATGAGAAAACTCAAACAATCTCATATTTATCGATATTATTTTATTTTATAGTATATTAACTAAATTACAAAAAAAAAACTTCATAATTAGCAAAAAAAATACCATATGAATATGAATATGAATACCATATAATTCACAGCTACTTTTTTACTGGACCACTCCTTATTGAACAACCTTTAGTATGGGACCAATGTCGAAACTGTGCGACAAAAAAATTTTCTGTTTTTATATATTCCGGCTGATGTATTGCCCCTGATTTCTATGGGACAGACCAATATTTTTTCGCGATTTCGGCATTGGCTCTATAATAAAAGTTGTTCAGTATGACCTATAAAGTCACTACGTCTAGTATGAACGGTGGTACCCCACAAGGTAAAAACGGGACCCTATTACTAAGACTCCGCTGTCCGTCTGTCCATCTGTCTGTCTGTCACCAGGCGGTATCTCATGAACCGTGATAGCTAGGCAGTTGAAATTTTCACAGATGATGTATTTCTGTTGCCGACTGCCTTTATAACAACATAAAAATAAGTACTAAAAACAGAATATACTATTCCCATACGTCAAACGTGATTTTTTGCCGTTTTTGCGTAATAGTACGAAACCGTGCGCGAGTCCGACTCGCACTTGGCCAGTTTTATCTTTTTGATGATTTGACGTAGGTACCTATTTTAAATATTATCTATGTTGCCAGCCCCGCTTAATAGTTTAGATAACAGATATATTATAGCATTTCATATCTCTAGGATTATTCTATTTGTCTACACATGACTCAGTCTAGGAAGGGCCTTGCGCTTGCGACCTATTCACATATTTAATACTTGCGGCCCATATCACCCTAAACTCTATGGAAATAGAGTCGACTTTTGTTCAACTTACACATAAAAATAATTTGACGTGTAAAGGTCTGCGATAAGACTGCCAATGCGGTTAATATAACAGTTATTCGTAATGTAATAAAGTTTATTTCGGCTTGACTGCGTCTTTTATAAATATTGTGTTACAATATGAGCTGCAATTATATTAATACGGTCTATATGGCTTATATTTTTAGAATAATAGAGTCGAATTTTGAGTAATAAGTTTATTTTTATGGATGTTTAGCGTGGCCTATCACGATTAGTAGGGTGAGCTAAAACAACTTATTTTAAAAGGAATTTGCGTCTCAAATTTGTGTAAAAAAAACTATAGACGAATAAAAATCATAAACTACGAACATACATTTTTTAATCCAATCTAGACCTATTTCTTCTCTTCTGTCGAGGAATGTAGTTCAATATGAACCAAAAATATTAAAATACTCACTGAAAGTAAATGTCATGTCATGTACTAGAGAAAAGAAAGTGACCAAATCCACGAAATCAAAATAAAAATAATCTGTTTAATATTGTACTCGATTCCTAACAAATTCCTTAAAATCTGTTTGTTAGACACTTTTTTATTTAAGATGTATGTATTTATAAAATAGTTTAAAAATACATAATAGAAATGTTCTCACGCGTCGCGAAACTTCTATCAGTTTGTAGACCTTTTGTTTGTATGCGCGCGCGCGCATCAGTCACCGCTGCGTTTCCGCGTTGGCGGCACGCCAGGGGTAGACACGTACATTGTAACACCCGAAAGCTTTGAACCGAGTTTAGAACTAAAAGTAATAGGCTACTTTCATGTACAAATAATTTAATTTCAGTATTTTGTACCTTGTCACAGTGACCAGTGGCGGATTTGCAGTCCTTGCCGCCCTAGGCCCCAAGCCTTGTAGTACTTGTAGTACTAGCCGCCCCTTACTCAGCACCCATAATATAGACTGGCGCCCCCAATATCTAGCCGCCCTAGGCCCGGGCCCACTGGGCCTTAAGGGAAATCCGCCACTACATTGACAATCAATATGAAAGTCGTTATGGACGTCACACCTACGTGTCACTGTGACAAGGTACGAAATGGTACCTAATATGGTTGTCTAGCCTGTGGGTACGTTGTTTCTAACCTACATTGCGTTATCAACTTGAACGTTTCTGACGTTGTTCCTACCTTGACCCTCATGTTGTTCTGCATGGCATTCCGGAGGGCGGAGAGGGGGCCCTGGACAGTTTCCTCCCGTGTCAGCACGTTCCGCCCCTGTTTCCTCTCGGGTCGAACGGTCACTGTAAAGAGACACGGTATTAACATTCGTATAGCAATATAACAACAACACCCTTAAAGGCGCCCACAGATTACCAGTTCGCCGGAAGATATCGGCCTGTCAGTTAAACGCAACATTTGACAGCGCCCGAACAACTGACAGACTGCCATCGTCCGGCGAACTGGTAATCTGTGGGCCCCTTAAGAGGATAATAAATATAATTGAAATTGGAGGAAAGTGGATGACCGCTTCTGCTTACAAACGTAGTCCTCATTTTCCTCTCTAAAACAATAGGTACCTACAATACAAGTACTCTTTATTGCACACCTCAATAAAAGAAAACAATGCAAAAGAAAACAGAAATAATAGCAGAGCTAAACAACGGGCAGTCTTATCGCTAAATACTTTTACAAAATTTGATGTAAGTAATAAGTATGTTAATTATAGTTATATTCTTCGTTAGATTTTTTCAATTTATTAATTATTATAAGAGTTAGGAGCAATTGAAAAATTGTATGAAGTTTTTTTTCGCTCCTAAGTCTTATAATAAACGAAAAATCGAAATAAGTCAAACGACCCCTTCGTTTGACTTTAATATACAATAGCTATGGTTAATATACAATAAATTGTGTAAAGATATTTTCCATAACGTCCAAATCTAGGGAGGAAAACGGGGACTACGTTTGTATGGAGCAGCGGTCGTCCACTATCCTCTTAAGATGACATGACTTTAATTTCAGTCACTCGTGCCATTCGCTTTTTATAGTGGCCTATATTTAGTTATATCCCATTATTTTCATTATAACGACCGGCCGTACACCATTGATTCTATTGAATAACGAAAATAAGTCGCGCATTTACATAAAAATTACGACTAATTTTCGTTATCAATGTAATTATTAAATTGTGTGCAATTAAATTAGCACCTTAATCAGGTATAGATATCTTGATTTTCACCGATAATAACATTACAAATCACTAAAAAGCATTAACTACGCTATGGGATAAAGAAGAAAAAACCTTTATAAAAATACAAGTTTCTTGACACAAGTATCTCGATACTTAAAAAGAGACACCAACTAGCACACTGTAAAACTGTTTGGTTTGCTGAATAAAATATATTTTATTTTATTTTTTATTTTATTTAATTAAGTCACTTTAGCCGTATAGAAACCGAGATGGTTTTCGGCACTGACATGACTTCCTAACAAAAATACACAATCGCCATAAATTTTTAATGTAGCAACGGTAGCCATCGTAATTTCTCATGTACATTAAAACATTAATGTTGTAACGTAACTAGAAGGCATTGCACCCGGTCTATTTCTGCCGTGACATAGTATCGCATCTGTACAAACACACGTCACACCTGTAACCATAGTTCATTTAAGGTTATATTGATCGGGTATTGCTACATACATATATATAGAGATATGTCATTGACCGCATTTTTAATTAAGATAAGGGACATAATAAACATAATAATACTTTTCCAAAATATAAAACTTGTCAGGAGAGGCGTTGTGACAGTTGTGACTGATTTAGTCAAAATAAAAATGTCTACATTTTTATTTATAACTTCTTTTGTACATAATTAGTTTCCTTTCCATAAAATGATAAATTCCGTAAAAAACTATGTCTCTCTCTCTCTCTCTCTCTCTCTCTCTGTTTAGCGGTTGAAGCGTGAAGAGATAACAGACATACAGAGTTAATTTCGCATTTATAATAAGGGATTTCCGCAACTCGACGACTGGCGTGGCGTGGCGTCGGGGTGGCAAGTTCCACCAGCCAATCCTATCAAACCTTTAATGTTGAGTAGGACTTCGAGGAGATCGGACATCCAAGATGTATTGCCCTATATGGAGCCTCTGCGCTGCATTCGAGCACCGCATGGGAAGCTAGCTGTATCTTCTGCCTCCATACTCTCCATGCTATCTCGGCATAGGTGATCGTCTGTTTCACCTGAATTAAAAAGATGTTCGTTAAATGGCCCACGACCTGTTGACACTGGTTAGTATCCTCAATCGAACCTTAATACCGAGTTGAAGGAGCGACTTAGTGAGTCGTCTGTTGATGCCGGGCATGGCCTATTTGACCTGTCGGCATCCAGCCTGGTTTAGCCAGTGTCCTGTGTATAGTGTAATACACAGTAGGGAATTAGGGATATATGACTAGTATCCGCTACTGAAGAGTTGTTTGGATGAAATCGCTCTTTTGAGCCTATAGTCTGCCTATGCCTAATTTTAATACATTTTATATTAAAATTATTTGATGGTGAATACTGACGGCGGACTACTTAAAGAACTATAAACCAAATCTACGCAAATAAATAAATGTATGACTATTTTTCGTTAAGCAATACACCAATACACCAAATATGTACACTTGTGTGACTATTTTTCATTATACAATGGCACCAGATATAAAATTCCTTATACAAAAAATGGAAATGCTATGTAAAACGGCAAAATCCCTTATCACTAGTCTAGACTCTGGGTCAAACGCTATTTTTAAAGAACCACTCGTAATCAGGGGCATTATATTAATTTCTTACCGAGCACTCAATGCTCATACAAACCAATATGAATACAATGATTTCAAAAAAAATACATACCTAGTCAAGGACTTTAATTCGTTTACAATTGATTTGCATTATAACGAAACCTTATATGTATGTACTTATAAATGTATCACTTTTTAGTGTGCGAATTAATTTTTAATAAGGCCTATGTGCATAGAAATTAACCTCTTGAAGTATTTTTACGTTCGCTACTAAAATAAATCTTTCAAATACGACCGGTTCGTTGACTTTCTGAAAACAGTCAACACATGCTTGACTACCAGACAAGACAACCCACTTAATTCCATTGTTTTACATTATTAATAGTATGACTAATTTTCGTTAAATAAATGACATAATTTCATAATGTATGTACAGCTAAATTACTTTACACAAACTACCTAATCATCATAATAAAGGTTCAGGTCAGGACTGTCAGGAGGGTTAAGAGAAAGAGTTTATTTCGCTCGGGGCAAAAGAAACGGTATGAGAAAAGTCCTACCTACCTAAGTGTTCATCTTACCCCACCTAACCTTACGTACACTACACTACAGTACATATGTGTCCGTCAGTTCTGCCTAAAAGATGTGTCTGGCTTACAAATCTGTCAAAGCGAGAATTAGATACAGATATGGTCGCAGACAAATCTCGCGTCTCGAACTTTCTGCCAGACACATCTGCACGTTGTCGGTTACTATAAGAAATGGACTCACGCGCACCAATCCGATCAAACGGGCAGGTTCTTTGACTCTCCGAATGCGCTCAAACTCAAAGTCGAGACCCATAGATAACCCACCCTATTTTTATTCTATTCGTCATTGTTTACACGAACGGTATGACTTTATCGTGCTAAACGTAGACGCTATTAGGTAGTGGAGAAAACTTTGCATCGACCTGAATGGAACAATGTGAGGGAGTCTCATGGACCCGGGTTCGAATCCCGATCAGGGCATTTATTTGTGTGTTTATCAGGAATATTTGTTTTGATGTTACGGATATTTTCTATGTACCTAAGTTTGTATTTTACCTATAAGGTAAACGTGCTAGTGCTCGACATGCTAATGCCCAATAGATGACACCATGCTGTCACCTCTATTGACAATGACTTAAGTTTCAAGATGATATGTACTGGGACCGCGTCGAGCACCAGTACGTTTACCTACCTTATAACTTATAAGTATGTATAGCGTCGCCTAGTACAAGTTTTGCTTAGTTTGGGGCTAGGTTGATCTGTGTAAGATTGTCCCCAGATATACATATCCCAACAAAAACATAAATGTGAAATGAGAGCCAAGTTCAATATTAAGAATAATTGTCGTTGTTGACTCGCTGACAAAAGAATTGAGATCTATATGAGTGCCAAGTTCTGTGTTGTGTAGAAAATCCTGAAATTATAAAGGATTTGTCTTGGCTAGTTTTTACGTATAGGCTAATTTTCTAAAATTTGGTTTGTTGGTAAAAACTAGCCAAGTCAAATCCTTTATAATTTCAGGATTTTCTACACAGCACAGAACTTGGCACTCATATAGATCTCAATTCTTTTGTCAGCGAGTCAACAACGACAAATATTCTTAATATTGAACTTGGCTCTCATTTCACATTTATGTTTTTGTTGGGATATCATTACTTTTTGTACAGAAATTACTATAGTAGGTATTTATCATAAAAGCAGTTTGCCTAAGCTGAAAAGGAGACCCTCGCTAACGCGCGGTCAATTGTTAAAAAGTTTCAGTTTTCAGATATTTTTCTTTTTTTATTCGCCTAATAGTCTACCTTCATGCCAAATATCAAGTTTCTAAGCGATCTAGAAGTGGGTTAGGTTTTTGGTCTATAAGTATTACCTAATTATTTTTTTTACATCTAAATATCAATAATTTCCCGTTTTCAGATTTTTCCCTCTATATAAACCTAATAGTCTACCTTGATGCCAAATATCATTCTAAGATAAGATTTCTAAGTCATCTAGTAGTGGATTAGGTTTTTGGTTCTTAAGAATTATTTTTTTTTCCATCGAAATATCAATCATTTCCAGTTTACAGATTTTTCCCTCTATATACACCTAATAGTCTACTTTGACGCCAAATATCAAGTTTCTAAGTGATCTAGAAGAGGGGTTAGGTTTTTGGTATATAAGTATCAATTATTTTTTTCCATCGAAATATCAATAATTTCCAGTTTTCAGATTTTTCCCTCTATATACACCTAATAGTCTACCTTGATGCCAAATATCAAGTTTCTAAGTCATCTAGAAGTGGGTTAGGTTTTTGGTCTATAAGTATTAATTATCTTTTTTCCATCGAAATCTCAATAATTCCCAGTTTTCAGATTTTTCCCTCTATATACACCTAATAGTCTACCTTGATGCCAAATATCAAGTTTCTAAGTGATCTAGAAGTGGGTTAGGTTTTTGGTCTATAAGTATCAATTATTTTTTTTCCCTCGAAATATCAATAATTTCCAGTTTTCAGATTTTTTCCTCTATATACACCTAATAGTCTACCTTGATGCCAAATATCAAGTTTCTAAGTCATCTAGAAGTGGGTTAGGTTTTTGGTCTATAAGTATTATAAAAATAAAAATAAAAAAATAAAAATAAATATTAGGGGACATCTTACACAGATCAAACCTAGCCCCAAACTAAGCAAGGCTTGTACTATGGGTACTAGGCGACGAATTAATTATCTTTTTTCCATCGAAATCTCAATAATTCCCAGTTTTCAGATTTTTCTTTCTATATACACCTAATAGTCTACCTTCATGCCAAATATCAAGTTTCTAAGTGATCTAGAAGTGGGTTAGGTTTTTGGTCTATAAGTATCAATTATTTTTTTTCCCTCGAAATATCAATAATTTCCAGTTTTCAGATTTTTTCCTCTATATACACCTAATAGTCTACCTTAGTGCCAAATATCAAGTTTCTAAGTGATCTAGAAGTGGGTTAGATTTTTGGTCTATAAGTATTAATTATTTTTTGTCCATCGGAATATCAATAATTTCCACTTTTTAGATTTTTTCCTCTATATACACCTAATAGTCTACCTTGATGCCAAATTTCAAGTTTCTAGGTCACCTGGAAGTGGGTTAGGTTTATGATCTATATGTCAGTCAGTCACAAAAATGCCGGTTTTTAAACGTTAATTTATCAGTAACTGTTTGAGCTACGGTTATGAAGTTTTGTATTTTGGACAAGCTAAGGGGCTTGAATACATGTGCCAAATTTCATTTGTGTAGGTTAAGTAGGTTTCAAGTTGTCAAGGGGTCAAAAGTAGCTCGAAATGGTTCGTGTAATATTACACACGGTTGCTGCGTCGCCAGTTCCTTTTTCTTTGAACTTGGCTGGACACGCTACCGCGTGTCTAGATACATATTTAAAACGTCATATTTCCATGGAAATTAGATATTATTGATGACATTGCCACAATTTATCATTGCAAAGTTAGCTTGGTCCAACTCTAGGTAGCACTATGATTTAATAGCCGTTGTAGAAAATACAATTTTATTGAAGGTACTTACCAAGTTTATGTACGAGGCTTTGGCCAATGTACCTACCCGTACACAGACCTATTTAATATTATATAACTTATTAAACCTACCTACCTGATTTCCAGGGACCAAGCATCCTAAATCCTAAGCCAGGTCGAAAACTTGCTATGTGCAAAGTTGTGCGTGAAAACAAACATTTTACATACATAAATCCTCATAGAAGTAGGTACTTTCCAAACTTCGATAAAGTTAGCTTTT
Source organism: Cydia splendana (assembly GCF_910591565.1). Lineage (NCBI taxonomy): Eukaryota > Metazoa > Arthropoda > Insecta > Lepidoptera > Tortricidae > Cydia > Cydia splendana. The sequence continues at coordinate 1,670,096 of NC_085987.1, read as the reverse complement.
CCAATATTAGTTCTTAGGCATAAAATGCACATAATAACTTACCTATCTGAATAACTTGTAAATGCTGGCACTATCCATGATTTTCGTTAATAAAGTACTGCAATAGCTTCTCCAAATTTTAAGTACTACGATGTCTCTTGTGGAAAAGTAGCAAGGGAAGTATTTTCATGAAAACTTAAATATAAACATAGATAGGTACTTCGGATGTCGTGTCGCTTCCGATTCAGGACGTAGGCTTAAGAAAAGCTATTTCAAATACTTAAAAAATATACGCATAATAAAAAAAAAAATACTAAAAAAACATGTATTTTATAAGCCACCCTGACTAAAAAGTACCAGGCCCCCATAACCCGAAAGGGTCACACCTAGCAACAGCCCATTAAAAATAGCGACGCGCATAAATCTATGCAGCTACCAAGGCATGGCCGAGCGAAATACTTTCACTGGTCGGGCGCTGACCGCGGACGGGTCGTCGCCCCCGCCCGTGCCATTCAGAAAACGCTGTTTACGCAGATGCCCGAGTGAGTTGCGTCACTTCCGCGGGTTGCGCGCGACGCGCGGACGCGCTTTTCGCGAAATCGCGGCGGCGTTTGACAAGTTTTTTCTTAATTTAATTTTTGCGATGACAATATTTGATTTTATTTTGGTTATTGTTGATATACTCTAGCAAACGCACTTTGTTAGTAGAAAAAACGCGAAATTCAAATTTTCTATGGGAAGACTATTATAGTTGTGCCGTTTTCGAGAACGTTCTCAATTTAATATGAGTAATATTCACTATACAAAAGGGAGAATATTCTCGAGAACGGCAAAACTCTAGGGAGGACAACCCTTCGCGCTTACTTTTTAAGATTTCCGCCTTTTTTCTATTGACTGAAATAGCATACCAAACTATACTATACTTAAGCGTCTCGTGTTCATCTTGAGGCGTTTTGCTCGCTGGCAAGATTTATATATTTTTTTAAGTATGTATAAACGGTCGAGCAGATATTGTCAGTAGAAAAAGGCGGCAAATTTAAAAAATGTAGGCGCGAAGGGATATCGTCTCATAGAAAATTTGAATTTTGCGCCTTTTTCTACTGACAAGATTTGCTTGACCGTCTATATCTACAAAAATATCGCGCCTCTTTCAAATTTTTCGTTTATATATTTTGACGCAGGCAACATTCATTTGAATTGTTCGAACACTTTTATTTTAGTTGCATAATGTCTAATTTGTAAAATAAAATCGCGTCTCATCTTTCCTATTTCACGCTGCCCTTATTTTTGAGATAGTTTTTGGCGCGCTTTTTGCAATGCGCAATCTTAATGACATAAAAGACAACCGCATAAGCAATTTTTTACGCTTTTTTGTGCTATAAGAAATAAGAATAATCAATTTTATTTTATAACACATAACTAATATAATTATTAATCAAAGCAAGAAAACTAACAAGCTAAACGTCTATCGTGGCTGGGAAAAAGCATAAACTTTGCTTTACGCTAAAACTAACTTTATCGCAACGTCATACGGTCTCTTATCGTCAAACGTCACATGTAAAGGTGTCGTTGCACCGTCGCACGCGCCGATAACACGCACATTAGCTGAAGTTTATACATTTTAGAACTTATCACAAAAGATTAAGGTTGCAATTTGTGTAACTAATTTTGAATATAAAAAGAAATGCAATATTAAAATTGTAAAACTTGTTTGCCACCGGAGTTGTAAAAAAAATAGCTTGAATTATAAAACATAGATCATAGAATTTATAGACAATCTTATATCGTCCTAGACCTAAACTGAGCTAGAGAGTCTAGAGACTAATATTGTTTAATGAATTGCAGATTTAAGCTCCATTTAGACGGTTCAAGAACTTGCATGCAAAATTCAATACATTGCTAACTACAGAGTACAATGAATTCAGTCAATCGACCAAATGACCAGTAATAGGGACCATCATTCGAGGCAACTGTCGTATCGTAACGTTTATAATATATATAAATATCTGGGAGACCGAGCTTTGCTCGGAAAACATATAAAAACTCAAAAAAGGCGCGTTTTCCCAGAAATAAGGCCTAGCTAGATCGATTTTTTGGCCCCGAAAACCCCCATATACCATATTTCATCGAAATCTTTAGAGCCGTTTCTGAGATCCCCGAAATCTAAATACACGGTGTAACACGAGGAAACCGAATAATTTTAACAGCGTATTCCTGATCATATTTAGAGACAAAAATGTCCTATAAACTTTTTTGAAATTCGCCTAGTTTCAGATATAAGTAATATTAATTTAAAAAAAAAAACATTTTTTTTTACATAGTGTAAAAGGCCTTTTTGATGGTGATGTTGCTGCTATGGGAAGTAGTCTAAATATCCTTATTGATAGATGTCAAAAAGTGACAAGTAACACTTTGCAAAAAGTAGGTTTTACGAAAAAAAAAATGTAAAAATCAATTTTAAGCTACAAGTTTACCAATAACATTTATTTTTTATGTACAAATACATTAAAAAAATTGAAAAAGCAATTAAAATTATTCGTTTTCCTCATGTTACACCGTGTATTAAATAAACAAGAATTGCTCGTTTAATGCCGGCTGTACACTCTCGGCGAGACACCCCGAGACAGGCCGAGAGCGAGTGTGTACAGACTGCTCTCGTCTTGTCTCGGTCTTCCTTGTCTCGTCTCGTCGTTCCCCGATAGCGGTCGGTTTTTTGCGGCCGAGTCAAAGGGTCTCGCTGCTCCCGCGAGGGCAGCGAGGTAGGGCATGTACACAACTACACATTCATTGTTAAAACAGAAACAACAAAACAACAAAAACCTATGAACAAATTGGGGGTAGACGTCACAAATGTAAATTACCACCACACGTATGTTAAATAATATTATCAATAATTACCCGGTGTGCTTCTGTAAAATCGCGTTTTGGTGATCAGCCGTTAAAATGTGGTCCAACAAGGCTGAATTGCAGTTTTTTTAATTTTACCAAATGGAACCAGTCCTACCTATGGAACCCAAAAGATGTGAAACATAAAGATAAGCAATGTATCTACGATGCTTGGGTCCGAATAAGTGAGCTAATTGATTTGGATTCTTTTGCGGTGCATTAGTAACCACCCACCACCTCCTTCTTCTCCATAGCTTAGTATTTTTTTTTTATGATATACGCCTAAATTATTATAGTAGCTAGCAGCACAGAGGCAAATCGCAGCAACAGTTTCTATGTCCATCGTGGCGGGCATCCGCGGTTTAAATGATTCAACGAGCGTGTACAGCCGGCATAACTTTTTAGTAGATAAAGTCTGTTTTACAGGGTTCTGTACCTCAAAATGAAAAAAACGGAATCCTTATAGGTACGGAACCCCAAAAATAAACTAGAATAAATCCCTCAACCTAGCTAGATCGATTTTTCGCCCCATAAAACCCCCATATAGCAATTTTCATCGAAATCGTTAGAGCCGTTTCCAAGATCCCCGAAATACATATATAAATAAATACGTATACAAGAATTCGCTGGCCCAATATTACAGGGTTGTTACATATTCAAGATAGTTGAAATTCGACTTAATGTTACTATGACAATGTTCAAATTTCAGTTCGATAAAAGTGAAACATAGAACCCTGTAATATTGGGCCAGCGAATTGCTTAAAGGTATTATAAGATATCTAAAAATAGGTATTAGTTTTAGTTTTGTAGGTAGTTTTAATTTTAGGTTATCTTTTATTGTAATAAGTTTGATATTAATTATGTTTATGGTTTTAAATAAAAATCTAAAAATTCATTTCTTACAGAAACTCATTACAGGGTGACTCGTAACATAAGAACTAGTCCTAACCGAACATAGATACAACATTACTTTATTTTTAACATTTTAACGAATATAGTATAGAAATTTGATTTTTTTTTTTTATAATTTGGTGAAGTCCAAACTACTGTTAGGCCTTACTTGAATACAGAATGATTAGAAATTTTGAGTTTCATCCTCTAGCGTCCCACGGCGTCTAATACTAGTGCAAAATCGTCCAATGATCTTAAATCATGTTTTTTTAATTTTTTTACTAATTACGCGAGGGGTTTTTGAGAATGTTTTGGAATAATTTTACATTTTTTCATGGCTTTATATGTATAGAAGAATTGTGTCAGATTTTGGCATAGGTAGGTATTTAAGTCTAGAAACATGTTTAACTTTAAATTAATCTGATTCTCTAAATTTTTTACACAATTTTTTGCCCAAAATCCCCTCTTACGCAATTAATGGACCTCCTTTGCAAAAGTCGGCCAAAAAGGTATCTGATCACTGAACAGGCACTCTAGCGCCTTGACAATAGCGTGTTCAGATATTTGTGAGCACCTCGGCCGCTCCGGTGTATCTGACGGCGACTGACCAACATAACACACACATATGTTCGTATTCGCGACCTACTGCACAGTTGCATAACCGCCTACGGCTGTTGCCGTCCCTCTCGCACCCTGGACCATCGGTCAATGACCCGGGAATAGGAATAATAGTCTTGGAATTCTTAAATCTTGGTAACGCCAAATATATGTGGCGTTTTAGGTAAAAGCGTTGTCTGCACCCCCAGTGTACATAAATTACATTCGATAGCGTGACGGACGAACGCCATTGCGTAAGTGTCATTTTGTTTGGAATTTTAAACAGCGCGCCAAGCGGGGCGATTTGGAAACTCAAAATCCCGTACAAAATGACACTTAACGCAATCGCGTACATCACGTAACGCTATCGAATGAAATTTACACTAGGGATACTGTTGTCAATAATGTATGGGATTTTTTTAAGAACTGAGGGTCAAAAAAGACTTTTGACCTCTAGTATGCGTGTGCCAAACGGCTAAACTGTACATCGATTTGCGGTTATTTTTGAGTACACATTCCACTACAAATTCTGATCTGAACCCTTAGTGTACATATATTTCATTAGATAGCCTGACAAGCGTTCGCATTTGCGTGCATTATGTTATGTCTACATATTTTTGTATCGGATTTTGAACAGCGCGCTAAGCGGGACGTTTTGTAAACTTAAAATCCCATACAAAACAACACTTAAAGGGGCCCACTAATTAACATTCCGCCGGACGGTATCGGCCTGTCAGTTGTTCGGAACTGTCAAAATTTTGTTCTAACTGACAGGCCGATACCGTCCGGCGGACTGTTAATCAGTGGGCCCCTTAACGCAATCGCGTACGTCACGTCGCGCTATCGAATGAAATTTACACTAGTGGTATAGACCCCAACATTTTATTAGAAGGTTAGTCAGAAAGTCGCGAAAGTCTAGGTCTTGCGGAATTTAGACTTCGAACACTGGATAACACGCGATACTTTCTAACGCTTTGATAACAGGTTTTCAGACTAAAATCGAAATTTTATAAATTGATCATGACATTCATGACTCATGACTGTGTCAGGAGGGGTCGAACCTGGGTTCCATTTCGGGGCAAGATTTAAATGTGATGAATGAAATCACGTTTTTGCCCATGCTGAAATGGAGACGCTTCGCGTTCGTTCGGTCAATAGACTAGTTTCATAATTTAACCTTTTAACCATTAAAGAATGTTTCAGAGCGTGCTCGTGTCGCCGGCGGTACGAAGTTACACGAAGTTTTGTCTTATTTATCAGACCGCGGCGAAATGAGCCCGATTTTGTTTCTTATATATCAGTCTACGGCGGTCAAAAGGTTAAACTGAAACGGAACGTAATAGGGTGTACTTAGGGCGTCAACTAGCTGGCGCGGGCAGGGGTGCGAAACTCCTGACTTCGGCCAAACTCGGCTCTTCTCGGCTCAGCATTGCTCCGAGCAATTATTAGGGTTGGCACTACTTGACTTCCTTTTCCGTGCACGACCACAGATAAGATAATCACTTGATTTTTGACAACCCTAAATTGCCGAAAGGGATAGTGCCATATATTAGAAAGGGATAGTATGATTCGACCCTGAACCGCTGTCAAACTTCGGTTTTGTAGGAAGTTTCCTTTCTGTACGGTGTACTATTATTTATTCTGTGGCGCGGGTGCGGACGCACGCACGCGTGTTCACCAATAAGCCGTTGCTCTTAATATTTTTCGTTAACCCGCTCACCCGCTCCGTGCAGCTAGAAACGTCAGTCCAGATAATAAAAGAGCTAGTTTTATTATCTGGACTGACGTTTCGAACGTGACATTACGTGGTCGCTGGTCGCAGTCCCGTATCAGTTTAAATTATGATTTATGACTTTTATGAGTGAATATCGTGTAAGAATTTGCACTAAAATAAAAAGTTGATCTTCTAAAATAATTAGAGTCCGTCTAAGGCTGCGTTTCCACCAGAGATGTGCGAGGGTGCGTAGCAAGGGTTCGTTATTAAGAACCAATGGAATCACTTCATTTACCCTCGCTCAGCTCCAGCCCTTTCTATTGGTTCTTAACAACACATCCCTCGATACCCATCCTCGCACATATCTGGTTGTAACGCAGCCTTCGCTTTGTCCGACTTTATATCTCGTGAAAGCAAAATCATGTAAGTATAACGAGTAGTCCCATTTTAAAAATGGAACGGCCTAAGACGGAACAATGGTACACAAATAGCGTTAATTGTTCAGGAATAGACAATTATAGAGTTTCACAAGCGCAGCTGCACTTTCCAGCCTTCCTTTATGGTTGGTTATCTAACTTGTGATTGTTTATGGTCGGTACAGTCGGCCTCAAAATATTAATAACCACTGTGCTAGTAAAATGTGCTCACAAGGAACTCGATTTAAGAGTGAATTGCAAAAAATATGGACGTAATTAAGCGCAGTTAAGAAGCTGTGATTTAGTCTTAACTTAACACATTCACTGCCCCCGACGCACATGTGCGTCCACCGTCATACAAGTTGTAATTAAAACTATATACTCAGAAGCACTACCACCAGTTTTAACATTGACATATTCACTCACGTTTAAGTAACTTACTTTCTATGCATCTCGCTCGTACTCGCATATTAGTGCAAGCGAGATGTATAGAAAGTAATTTACGTAGACGCGAGTTAATCTGTCAATGTCAAAACTGGTGGTAGCCGTACAGGTTTAGAGTCCCTTAAAGCTGTGAAAAATCAAGTTTCTAAGTTAACGTAATAAAAGATACCGCCGTTTATGCCGCAAAACAAAACCGTTTATATGCCGACAACATATTACAGGGAAAAATCAGAAAACTGTCAATTTAAAAATAAAAAATAAAACAAATTAGTAAAATTTGTATGGAACCCTCGGTGGGCGAGTCCGACTCGTGACTCTTATGAGATACGGAACCCCAAAAATAAACTAGAATAAATCCCTCAACCTAGCTAGATCGATTTTTCGCCCCATAAAACCCCCATATAGCAATTTTCATCGAAATCGTTAGAGCCGTTTCCAAGATCCCCGAAATATATATATAAATAAATACGTATACAAGAATTCGCTGGCCCAATATTACAGGGTTCTATGTTACATATTCAAGATAGTTGAAATTCGACTTAATGTTACTATGACAATGTTCAAATTTCAGTTCGATAAAAGTGAAACATAGCACCCTGTAATATTGGGCCAGCGAATTGCTTAAAGGTATAAGATATCTAAAAATTCATTTCTTACAGAAACTCATTACAGGGTGACTCATAACATAAGGACTAGTCCTAACCGAACATAGATACAACATTACTTTATTTTTAACATTTTAACGAATATAGTATAGAAATTTGTTTTTTTTTTATAATTTGGTGAAGTCCAAACTACTGTTAGGCCTTACTTGAATACAGAATGATTAGAAATTTTGAGTTTCATCCTCTAGCGTCCCACGGCGTCTAATACTAGTGCAAAATCGTCCAATGATCTTAAATCATGTTTTTTTATTTTTTTTACTAATTACGCGAGGGGTTTTTGAGAATGTTTTGGAATATTTTTACATTTTTTCATGGCTTTATATGTATAGAAGAATTGTGTCAGATATTGGCATAGGTAGGTATTTAAGTCTAGAAACATGTTTAACTTTAAATTAATCTGATTCTCTAAATTTTTTACACAATTTTTTGCCCAAAATCCCCTCTTACGCAATTAATGGACCTCCTTTGCAAAAGTCGGCTAAAAAGGTATCTGATCACTGAACAGGCACTCTAGCGCCTTGACAATAGCGTGTTCAGATATTTGTGAGCACCTCGGCCGCTCCGGTGTATCTGACGGCGACTGACCAACATAACACACACATATGTTCGTATTCGCGACCTACTGCACAGTTGCATAACCGCCTACGGCTGTTGCCGTCCCTCTCGCACCCTGGACCATCGGTCAATGACCCGGGAATAGGAATAATAGTCTTGGAATTCTTAAATCTTGGGAACGCCAAATATATGTGGCGTTTTAGGTAAAAGCGTTGTCTGCACCCCCAGTGTACATAAATTACATTCGATAGCGTGACGGACGAACGCCATTGCGTAAGTGTCATTTTGTTTGGGATTTTAAACAGCGCGCCAGGCGGGGCGTTTTGGAAACTCAAAATCCCGTACAAAATGACACTTAACGCAACCGCGTACATCACGTAACGCTATCGAATGAAATTTACACTAGGGGTACTGTTGTCAATAATGTATGGGATGTTTTTAAGAACTGAGGGTCAAAAAAGACTTTTGACCTCTAGTATGCGTGTGCCAAACGGCTAAACTGTACATCGATTTGCGGTCATTTTTGAGTACACATTCCACTACAAATTCTGATCTGAACCCTTAGTGTACATATATTTCATTAGATAGCCTGACAAGCGTTCGCATTTGCGTGCATTATGTTATGTCTACATATTTTTGTATCGGATTTTGAACAGCGCGCTAAGCGGGACGTTTTGTAAACTTAAAATCCCATACAAAACAACACTTAAAGGGGCCCACTGATTAACAGTCCGCCGGACGGTATCGGCCTGTCAGTTGTTCGGAACTGTCAAAATTTTGTTCTAACTGACAGGCCGATACCGTCCGGCGGACTGTTAATCAGTGGGCCCCTTAACGCAATCGCGTACGTCATGTCGCGCTATCGAATGAAATGTACACTAGTGGTATAGACCCCAACATTTTATTAGAAGGTTAGTCAGAAAGTCGCGAAAGTCTAGGTCTTGCGGAATTTAGACTTCGAACACTGGATAACACGCGATACTTTCTAACGCTTTGATAACTGGTTTTCAGACTAAAATCGAAATTTTATAAATTGATCATGACATTCATGACTCATGACTGTGTCAGGAGGGGTCGAACCTGGGTTCCATTTCGGGGCAAGATTTAAATGTGATGAATGAAATCACATTTTTGCCCATGCTGAAATGGAGACGCTTCGCGTTCGTTCGGTCAATAGACTAGTTTCATAATTTAACCTTTTAACCATTAAAGAATGTTTCAGAGCGTGCTCGTGTCGCCGGCGGTACGAAGTTACACGAAGTTTTGTCTTATTTATCAGACCGCGGCGAAATGAGCCCGATTTTGTTTCTTATATATCAGTCTACGGCGGTTAAAAGGTTAAACTGAAACGGAACGTAATAGGGTGTACTTAGGGCGTCAACTAGCTGGCGCGGGCAGGGGTGCGAAACTCCTGACTTCGGCCAAACTCGGCTCTTCTCGGCTCAGCATTGCTCCGAGCAATTATTAGGGTTGGCACCACTTGACTTCCTTTTCCGTGCACGACCACAGATAAGATAATCACTTGATTTTTGACAACCCTAAATTGCCGAAAGGGATAGTGCCATATATTAGAAAGGGATAGTATGATTCGACCCTGAACCGCTGTCAAACTTCGGTTTTGTAGGAAGTTTCCTTTCTGTACGGTGTACTATTATTTATTCTGTGGCGCGGGTGCGGACGCACGCACGCGGGTGGCATTTTAGGTAAAATCTGTCGCACGCGTGTTCACCAATAAGCCGTTGCTCTTAATATTTTTCGTTAACCCGCTCACCCGCTCCGTGCAGCTAGAAACGTCAGTCCAGATAATAAAAGAGCTAGTTTTATTATCTGGACTGACGTTTCGAACGTGACATTACGTGGTCGCTGGTCGCAGTCCCGTATCAGTTTAAATTATGATTTATGACTTTTATGAGTGAATATCGTGTAAGAATTTGCACTAAAATAAAAAGTTGATCTTCTAAAATAATTAGAGTCCGTCTAAGGCTGCGTTTCCACCAGAGATGTGCGAGGGTGCGTAGCAAGGGTTCGTTATTAAGAACCAATGGAATCACTTCATTTACCCTCGCTCAGCTCCAGCCCTTTCTATTGGTTCTTAACAACACATCCCTCGATACCCATCCTCGCACATATCTGGTTGTAACGCAGCCTTCGCTTTGTCCGACTTTATATCTCGTGAAAGCAAAATCATGTAAGTATAACGAGTAGTCCCATTTTAAAAATGGAACGGCCTAAGACGGAACAATGGTACACAAATAGCGTTAATTGTTCAGGAATAGACAATTATAGAGTTTCACAAGCGCAGCTGCACTTTCCAGCCTTCCTTTATGGTTGGTTATCTAACTTGTGATTGTTTATGGTCGGTACAGTCGGCCTCAAAATATTAATAACCACTGTGCTAGTAAAATGTGCTCACAAGGAACTCGATTTAAGAGTGAATTGCAAAAAATATGGACGTAATTAAGCGCAGTTAAGAAGCTGTGATTTAGTCTTAACTTAACACATTCACTGCCCCCGACGCACATGTGCGTCCACCGTCACACAAGTTTGTTCCTAGGCCACGCCCCCTGGCAGTGAATACGTTGATTGATTCATTTGTGTTACGAAAAGAAACTATGTAAATTTTATTGTATTGTATTTATTGTACTTCATTATGTAATATGTGTACGACATATACCTAAGTCTATAGCATACGCTAACACATCTAACTTAAATAGAATTTCATGCATCTAACTTAAATAGAAATGGCTTAACTGTGGTAACACAATGGATTCCATTAACTTTAGACTAATTACAGGTGCTTAACTATGTACAATTTTTTTGCAAATCAGTCGAAAAAATTTAACCACGCATTTCTGAGGCCATAAGAAGGAAAAATTGTAGTATGAGTTTAGATCAATTACCTACATTTTTTTTTTGTTTTGAATGTATTTTGTACATAAAAAGTAAGTCTTATAGGTCAAACTATCACTTAAAACGAATTGGTACTTTCTTTTGTCGTGAAACCTAGTTTTCGTCACCACACACATTGTGTTACTTGTCACCATTTGATTCCCGACAATAAGGATATTTAGACTAGGCCCCATAGTTGCAACATCGCCATCAAAAATGCGTAACAATAAAAAGATGTTTTTTTAAATTGGTAGTGGTACGCGTGAGCACTGAGCACGATGTATACGTTTTTGAGACGTAGTAAAAAACGTAGTTTAAATATATCATACGAAAATGGCAAATATGACACATTTTTTAGCATTTGACATTTAAATAACCTTAAGTTTATTTTTAAGGCTCAGGAGGTTCGTGTTCTTCTGTCACTCTCACTGAGCGTAAGCGATTGGACTATTCGTAACAAATTTGACATTCCCACACTATGTCATTACAGATGTCATACAGACTTGCTGAGTTAGGTTATTCCAACTCTACACCAATGGTTAATAATCGTTAGATTGAAAAAATTGGGTAACCAGTTATTGAAACCTTATACTAAAATTAATTCTGTTTGTAGGTGAATAGAATTCAGTTTTAGTTTAGGGTGGCCAGTAATTGATTGGTTTACCCTAATGTGTTTTTTTTATTGGATAAAGAAAAATATTGCCCACAATCTCACCTGATCGTAAGCCCCGATGTGGACTAGCACGTAGCATGCTTACCTAAGAGATGTCCATTCACTCTTTCATTATACTGTTTAAGCATGTTCAGTCACCTGCAATAATATCTCACACAACGACCGCCGCAAAAATATCTGACACGATCTCATTTGTAGAGCCATAACAGCGTGTCACATATTTTTGTGGCCTTCGAATAGTAACATATTATTGCAGGTGACTGTACTACTTGTATTATACTAGCGACCCGCCCCGGCTTTGCACGGGTTACACAAAACCTTAACAAATTACACACCTAGACCTTCCTCAAGAATCACTAGATTGATAGGTGAAAACCGCATGAAAATCCGTTCAGTAGTTTTTGAGTTTATCGCGAACATACATACACACAAATACACAGACGCGGCGGACTTTGTTTTATAAGGTGTAGTGATAATGTGATGGTTATAATTTGCTTACGTTGGAACCAGGTCAGAGGTGAAGGCCGCAATATTTTCCTGTATAGTAGTTAGGGCGGTAACACACTGCGCCACCATGGGTACAATCACCTGCGTATCAACAATATCTGACACGATCTTATATCGATTGTAGAGCCAGAGCGTGTCATTATACGGCCTTCGAAAAGTGACATATTATTGCGGGTGACTGTACTAGGCGACGATATACATACTTATATCGATATATAATTATATACATAACTCAGAAAAAAATATACGTGATGACAACACAAATAAATGCCCTTACCGGGATTCGAACCCGGGACCTCCTGGTTCGTAAGCAGGGCACCGACTAAGCTAGGAGGTTAATAATCGAACCACTTAACTATATTTTCGTGATTAATTTTCTAAGTCGATGTCAGCCCTACGCACTACGCACTAATGCCAATAGTATACCGAGAAAGTATGAAATAATGAAACGTAGCATGCCATTATGGGATATCTTAATATAGGGCAAAGAGAATTGAGTATAGATGCGTATTGTCAAAGTAAATTTTCTAGTTAATTAAATTTACTGCCACCTTTCGACACAGGACTAAAACTCTTAGATTGACTTATACGAGTATATGGCTATTTGACCCATGTTCCTTCACTGATATGTGTTAGATATCAAACGGTGTCGTGTCGTCATCTGTACTCAAGTATTGGCCAAAGGTATATCGCCATCTACATATTTTTTTCTTGATTTTCGAGGCACGTTTTTTTTCTTAGACTTTATTTATCTTATACACTCAATAGATCTTTGTATTGGGTGTCTGTTCAATGCACATCCTCAACTACTAAATGGAGCACATAAGACAATCGCAGTCTAAACACATAAATAAGCACTCCCATACAAATGTAGTATGGAAGTGCGACCGCTTAATTTCAGCTGCGCCCACAATTACAACCAGTACTCTTAATTCTAAATTAAAATAATGTATACACATGTAGTGCATATTTTTTCTATCGTACTTTCTCGAAAACGTTCGTATTTTTCATGCTACTTCAGTCAACCTTAGTACTTTATGTACCGAGACTGACTGAAATAGCAAGACACGTTCGCACGTTTCCGTGACAATACGATGGAAAATAATTATGTACTATACCTATAGGTACAACTGTACATGACGGCGTAATATCTAAAATCAATATCGACGAAAAATACGCATTTACAACCCCCCTGGTGGTGCGGGTGTCTGTGTAGTGTACCACTGGGTGATTCTGCTCGTTTGCCTCCTATCATCTCAATAAAAAATATAAAACATAAGACAATCAATAGGAATGGCAAGTGATGCGCGTGCGATGACAGATCGCGTTCATAATCCTAACAATGGCGTCCGTTTAGCATTGCCGTGACCCCGTGACCGTTCATGTGTACCACGTGTCGGCTTTACGTCTTTAGCAATAAGGTTGCAAACGAATCGACGAAGGTGCCGTGGGTTAAGCCAGTCATTTTTTAGATCATAATATGGTTGCCCAAAAATATGACTAGCAGTCTTGAGGTCTTTTTCTAGTAACTTCATCGATTCAAAACCTGATTACAGATGTAGTGCATAATTATTTTCCATCGTATATTTTCACGGAAACGTACGAACGTGTCTCGCTATTTCAGTCAGTCTGTCAAATTTTGTCATGCTACTTCAGTCAACCTCAGTACTACACTACATCTGTGTTCGTATTTAATACAAACGTTTCCGAGAAAATACGATGGAAAACAATTATGCACTTCATCTGTAGTAGCAAATGTATGAATATGAATTCGTACTAAACACATATCAATATGTAATCAGGCCCTAAGGCAAGTTAACACGCTTTTAAGGGCCTTATTAGATAAAAATAGACTCTTGATTAACATCAAAATGGAAATAGTTAGAACACCGCGGTGTCTTTGGGATAACTTAATTTAAACTCGGGAACGGTGTAAAAACAGAGCCTATTTCATGTAGATGGAAAAGTTTGAAACCTGAAAGATAGGGCTATAGTGTAAAGTAATCTAACATCTAACGTTGCCTGGGTGGCCCTGGGGTCGACGGCATTGCGTACAACGGCCTGACAACGCGACCCTACGGCTTTCCACGCGCGAAATAGCCTGTCTTCTATAGGAAACATTGTTTTACAGCTATTTGCGAAAATTCACTGAACAAATGAAAAGTTTAATAACATAAAACCGAACGTCATTGGCGTTATTCACAAACGGGATACTGGCCTGAATTAACTATGAATCGTTTGTCTTTATCTGTCATTTTGACTTAGTATTTGTAAGAAAGGGATTACACATAATTTAACTAAATTAGGCCCATAAAGTTTTATGAATAAGGGGGTTAACTCATAAGATTTTCGGTTGAACTTCAAAATGGCGAACTAGTCTCGAGAATATTTTCTTTTGTTTTTGCTCATTAATGTTGAATAAAAAAAGTGAAATATTCTCTTTTTGGTCCAGAGGTTGAGTGGTAGAGAATGCCTTAGGCATCAAGTCCGCCGTTTGTATGTATTATTTTATGTGCAATATTCTTTAAATTTTAAATAAATAATTATTATGCAATGAACTAACTTGGAAGTGTGCATCTAATGATGAATTAGTCTTTAAATGTGTTAAGTTAAACTATTCTTTAGTCAACACCCGGCAATCCATAGTGACCATTTTTAAAGTCTAGCTATCACTTCAATAAAAACATATTTGTATGCTGGGCTGCTAAGCTAATAGTTTTTTTTTAATACCACATCGGTGGCAAACATGCATACGGCCCGCCTGATGGTAAGCGTACACAAAAAACCCATGTAACTCAGTCATATAGGCAATCAAATTAAAATCAAATATCATAATATAGCGATCATACTTATTGCCAACACAACAATTGCGACCATTCTGACAAGAGTGTGATGGCAAAGAATATTGCCATAATTCGGGAGAGCACATGTGTACCCCTTACATTTCACTAAAGTGTCAAAAGGGCCTTTACGAGTTGGCTCCAGCGCCGCGCGCACCTCCCAAATGTCCGGAACACCATTGTTCTGTGATGGGAACGCTAGCCATATGATAGGTAAAGTAAATAAATAACCTCCAAATGTAGGATGATTCGGAAAATCAACTTGTAAATCAATAGGAGCATTTCAGAGTTTCTAATTTCACCGTACCGCTACTCTCGTAAATTTTAATACACTTTCATGTATGGGTATAAATAAATCATCCACAGTGTCATTGGCCAAAGCTAGCAAATACACCAACATCATTCATACAAGTTTAGATTTTTACGAGACTGCACTTACAAGACGTTTTAGTGACCTCAATTAAATCTTATAACTTAAAACGAGCAATTCTTGTATATTTATTTATATATTTCGGGGATCTCGGAAACGGCTCTAATCATTTCGATGATGTTTGCTGTATATGGGGGTTATTGGGGGCGAAAAATCGATCTAGCTAGGTCTTATCTCTGGGAAAATGCACATTTTTAAGGTTTTATAAGTTTTCCGAGCAAAGCTCGGTTTCCCAGATATTAAGTATTTATATATTAACTACCTATATATGATATTGTTGTCTAGTCCCCACAATACAAGCCTTATTGAGTTTACTGTGGGACTAGGTTAAACTGTGTAAAATTGACCTATATTTAAACTAAGACA
The DNA here is from genome assembly GCF_910591565.1 of Cydia splendana. NCBI lineage: Eukaryota > Metazoa > Arthropoda > Insecta > Lepidoptera > Tortricidae > Cydia > Cydia splendana. The sequence goes on along the minus strand of NC_085987.1, from coordinate 1,654,244 downwards.
GAATCTTCTATTTAATTTTATTTTCATACTTGTAAATAGCAGAGATATAGACTATGAAAATTTTTACAACAGCTCTTTTTGGTTTATAAATTTGACATAATGTTAGCAGTGGTGTACTGGTGTCTTCCCATTTGACCCCACCGGGCACATATAGGAGTGTTTTACATATAAATCATTCCCAGTTGTCCCCGCATCATGTATGCCGGCGGTCACATGGGGTGGGGACAAATGGGAATACAGCATTTATTATTATTATTGTGGTGTTGTGGGCCTTTGAGTGTCGCATCGACCAGCATTGATCTATTGTGACGGCCCTTTAAAGTTCATTACTAATGCCCGTTGCATCCAGAAAGTTCCAGATTCTTTGGGCCGTAATGTTCTGTACCTCATAGGGTTGCACTACGTGTCGCCCTAGGTAGGTACTTCTTTTTGACATTAGTGGTCCACAGTCTCCTCTGACTCCTGACAGAACCTGCATGTCGCATCTTGTTTCTTCCCAATTTGAAACATATGTTTATTCAACTTACAGTGTCCAGTCAGTATTCTGGTCACCGCGCAGGTTTTGTGCCTTTTGAGTCCTAAAAGCTCCTTAGCAGTTCTGCTGTTGAACCCTTTGATAAGAGCTTTCGAGTGTTCTTGTCCTTTAACGAACTTCCACCACTCGGTTGCTCTCGTTTTTTCTAACTTGCTGAGCAGAGAATATGCATCCCGTTTTGTGATTCCACAGAACGGTTCTGGGCCGACCAGGGGTGTGTCTGCGCCCTTTCTAGCAAGTTCGTCCGCTTCTTCGTTTCCGTTAATGTCGGAGTGCCCTGGTACCCATCTAAGTGTGACCTTGTTGGAGTTAGCCAGTGCATTTAGGTTTGTTTTACAGTTCTGGACTAGTTTTGAGTTTGACTCAAGGGATTCTAGTGCCAGCAGAGCAGCCTGGCTGTCTGAGTTGATGTAGATATGCTGGTGTCTTAGGTTTCTATCCAGGTTGATCTCCGCGCAATACAGCATACACCTGCAGTGGCTTATACTCCGTGCATTGTTATTTGCGTTATTTGACATCTGTCACTCACAACAGCAATACAACGTAAAATGTCTTGCACATCGAAATCACAAAGGAAAACAATTGCAATGCAAACATTTACATTCTACCTCTTTTTTTTTTTTAATTTAGGGTTGGCCGACACCACCATTATGAATCGGTAGTTGTCTAAGTAAATCAATATGAATTTTTCATTTTTCTTTTAATAAAAATAAGGAAAGGGTGGATAATTAACTGTAAATATGGATATATTTATCATCACCTAACATACAACAAATTTGACACAGAAATAACATAAATAAACTTTAAAATAGATCCCCAGTTAGTTTCGATTTTGACAATGGGTGCGACCTACTCGGTAGGTGTATTAAATGCATTTAGCTTGCGGGAGAACCATATAATTCTAGCTTTATTTAAATCTCAAATAAAAATTCATTATACGTCACAAGTCGATACCGCAGTCTACGTGCCATCCAATCGTAATCGCTAGCTGTGACAATCGATTTGGGTTAGTTACATCTCTATATACGTCAGTCATAATGTGTCAAATAACGCAAATAACAATGCACGGAGTATAGTAATCGGGTTTCGGTGGGGATCATTCTAGAACAGAACCTTTTATAACTGTTTGAATTAATTTAACTTCATTGCATCAGTTAAAGAAATGTTATGTTAACAAAAAAAAAACGAAACACATTGTAAATCGTGAGTTAAAGTTTGGCAACAACAAAGAGCGAGACGGAAACTTTCAGCCGCCTTTGTTAGAGCAGTGACGTAACATTCGAGCGCGCGGCGCCGTACCAGAACATAACCTCAAACTCACCTTCGTATTTCGCAAAACGCTGCTTGTTTTTTTCTTCAAGGGCCTGCTCGTATGCTTGTTTACGCTCCAACTTCTTTTTCTCCCGCTCCTGGACCTGCTGTCCCATACCGACCGCTAATATTTCTTGATTTTTCAACAGTGCCGCTTCGAATTGCTGTAAATTCTCGTAAACAGGCGCATCGGGCACTGGTAGCATGATTCTGTCCGAGTATAAAGCCTTCATGGGGTTAAATCTCACACTGTACGCATTTATTTCCGAGTCTGAAGTCGAACCGTCGTCCTCCACGTCGGATTTCACTTCGAGTTTACTAAAATTCTGCAAGCCACTCGTGCCCGGCGTGGGCTCGAGATCATTACCCTCCTTATCACTGTTGTCCGACATTGTTTCACTTATTGAAAATACGTTTTTACACTTTTCTACAGATATTTAACCTACACCGGTCTCCACTTTGGTCTTGACTATGAAGTGAAAAATCAATAGGTAGAAACGTCAAATAAAAACAAAACAAAAGTGCTACGTTTCGATTTACGCATTCATTTGTCGGATCGGCCTCGCCAAATTAAGCAATAAATACATGTACTTCGAATGCTTTGAAAGTAAAAACAATTTTCTTAATTATTTGTTATTTTTACTTAAATGATAAACGATATTTTTTTTAATTCCGTGCACATGTAAACATTTCAGTAACTGATATTTTTTTAATGTGAAACGAAACGTCATCTTTGCGTTTCGGTTCACGCATATATTTTCATCACAACAAAAAGTTAACGATGAAATAAATTAATTTATAGATACGAAATTGAATTTTAAAGTCAATTGGTTACCTAAGTGCGTTTTTAATTGATTAAAACAACCATAATGATCTCGTGATAGAATGTTGAAGGCTCTTCCTCGAGCTACATTATTTACAATGCCTTGTAGCTCTGTAGTTAACTTACGTTTAATGATTGGTTTGTTATGTTATGTACCTACCTATCATTATTTTTAATTAACAAACAAATAAATGTCATTCACAATATAAGTAAATGTTATATATTTTATGTTTTTATTGAAATGTGAAAAACTTCGTTATGTATTATACCTAAACACGTTAGATATGCGTTTAAATAAAGCTATCGCGGTAGATTGCCCAGGTATCTGATAATTGCATCTACACGAACTTAAATCAGATCAAATAAATCTAAAAATAAAACAAAATCATTCTCATACAGCAACTATAACGTGTTCGAACAAAAGGCATCATTATCACAAACCAATAAAGTTTATACTCAATCGATAGAAATCGAGTGGTGTAATTTCTAATATTGTATAACTGAGTCGTCATCGCGTGCACAAGGTCTTTGCCGTGCAGTAGGAAGTTAAATCAAGGCTCAACTCATCGGACTAAAGACTATAAATCAACTATAATAGCTTTGCAGTGTAGGGATAAATAGCTTGGGCCTGAGTTGTTTTCTATTGAATAAGAGATGGCGCTTTATTTTGTAATGTCGCCATCTATTGTCGAGTGGAAAGCACTAGTTTTGTTAACTTTCACGTTGATAATATTCGAAAATAACTAACTGCTCCATTAAAATTCATGTATCTTATTAATAACAGTGTGAATTTTTCATGCATTTTAATAGCCGTATCAAAACTCAATGAATAATGCAGCTGCATTATTAATATGCAGTATTACGTGGCAAAGTTATATCACGGCCATTCGTGGTTCATTTTTGCAATATGTACGCAGTTTATGATGGACTTATTTTGTTAATCATTAAATTAACTTTTCAAATAGGTATAACAAAAATGATATATTTTTTTAAATAATTTACATATAATTTTATTATATATTCCTACCCAAACAGAATATATAATCACTACGTTTTCCTATCTTTCATTTTAAAAAATTGTTACAAAAATTAAAAAAAAAATCAGTTAACTAAATAAACCACAGTATTTTTAAGCCCGCCAAAATACCTAAATCACGAAAAAAAGAAAACTTCCATGTTAAAATGTCACTGTGCAACAGTCGCTCATAACTTTTTAAACGCAATGACAGCGAAGAAAGTGCACTACGAATAGGAAGCGTTTAGAAAACAAAAGTCGTTTACTTTTTTTAATGCCAATTATAGTGAAAGAGCGTTCATTGTTCGCATTTTTTTGTCTGTGGCTTCTTCGTAGTGTTGCTAGCCTTCCGTGCATTGTTTTTTTTTTAATTCTCCATGTATTGCGATGATGTTACGATTGTTGCGATGCTGATTAATTTATATAGTTTTTGCGGTGTAGGTACTGAATGGCTTTAGTTCGCTATTTGATAGAGTTCTACTTTGATCTAACCGAAAACTCCGAAAGTAGTCAAAATATTTAGGGGGTATGGTAGCATGAAAATTTTACAAAATAACCTGTAACCTTACAAAATACATAAAATTAAAAATGATGATAGTACAAAAGTAAATTCATGTAACTAATTAAAAAAAAATCCAAAAATCATACTAAAATACACACATTAAAAACAAAATAGTTTTATACTCTTTAATCGTTGTTAAAGCAGATTCCATAGTCTAATTTAAATTACCAAAGTGTTTCTCTCTTGTCCTCAGAACGGTGCAGCCCATGGTGCGCGTGCGCCGCCTTCTCCAACAAGGGATCGTCGCCAGGTGAACTCGGCGCATTGATAACACAGCAGACTGACATTTCACTATTGAACACGTGACCCACTCCGACGCACGTTGAGGTTAAAAACCCACAGATTATAATTCCAAATATTTAAAAAAAGTCTGTAGGTAGTCTGCGGTGTATTTCTTTGGTGGCATATCTAAAGATGTGTTTTTAAAAGATTGCAGCGCCATCTGCGTTATGCTTTGATAAATATCTACTTTTATGTGATCTATATCAACTATATTTATACACAAATATCAACTTGTGTGGGCGTGCTTTTAAATTAAATTAAAATAACGTGCGTCGCAGTGCGGTACATTTTTTGGATCAGTAAAGGTCTTTGTTCTTTTATTATCTTTAATCCCGAATCAAATACCTAAATACATTATTAGTAAGTTCAGGTTATTGATGTTTCACGAAATACCTAAATAGTTTTGCAATAAAGGCAATAACGAAGAGGTTGTAATTTACTTACTTAAAAACTGTATTGTTTCATACATAGATAGAGCAATATTCATTCCAATACTTAAATAGAACATCTTAGAAAGAAATCTTTGCCAGCACAGCACCACTGGAGGGTTTCATCGCTTTTTCTTTGATATATGACATATACTTCAGTTTATAATTAAATAGTAATCAAAAAATACCATTAAAAATGTAGGAGTGTACCTATAATATTACAAGCATCCTGTAACATAAGATTTATCTTAATTTTAGATGAGTACGCTACATTAATGGTTTTAGATACCAATCTCCGCGAAGCTCTGCCCCATCTGGGATTCAACTATATCGCAATTTGTTTGTTTTTCCTCTATTGGATATCGCATTGAGGTATCGGCTATCTATCCACTTGAAACACTCGAGAATCAATTCACCTACAACCATTAGAAATTGTTGCTAAGTATTACGCACAATTAATTTTATGACACTATATATATATTCCATTGCTTATCAACTTAAATAGCTTTGATTTATTCAGGATAAAAGTACTCCACATTGGCAATTAATATTTTGCAATAATTATATAAAAAACTGTAAATATTGTAAAGCATTTTTTTCTAAAATATATTTACTAAAGCAGAGATGACTGCTAACCAAATAACAATTTTATAAGAGGGGATGGACAAAATAAGTCATGCTTATTTTTCCCATTTTTCTCTGATTTAAAATTTTTCTATATTCTGATTTTAAATCTAAGCTTACGCTCATTAATATTATGTTATTTTTAAGTTTATATAGGCCTGTCCAGACGGAATGATGAAATTAACAATTTGATCTACCTTACACAATTTCATTGTAAAATTAGCGAGCCAATATGCTTCGATTTAATTTGTGTCCACATTGGCAATAATCGAATTGGGCGAAAAATTGTCCCGTCTGGACTGGCCTTAAATAAATCTTCTTCTGGCTAGTAACTAACAAAAATGTTGCCACTAAGAAAAAACACTAACACTTCAATTATACACGCCGAGTTATGAAATGAAACAAAGAACTTAAATCGGTGCTCGGTCGTGCTATAATTGCCCATACTAAACAGTAATTAACTTCATCGGCGGTTCATTTCATGTCAGAAAACAACATTGAAATAAACGTTACTATTAACGATTGTATGGAGGAACCTTGCTGTCAAATTAAAATACGTGATAACGGCACCTATAGTGCAATTTTATTATGTCAATTGACGAATAACTTTTTTATAAAGACCCGTGATTAAATAATCGTAATATAGTCCCCGTAAAAAGATTTTTTTTTTGTTAAATTAAGCCATCTCTTTCTATCAAAAAGCTCACTAGGATGGTCTTAAAATATAAAGGGTCTGAGACCTCCCTAAGCGGCGCCATCTATTATTGTAATGAGCAACAAAATATATATTCTATAGGTTAACATTTGTTTTCATTTATTTGTTTGTGACAAAAACTAACTCTGCCTTGCCTGACTATCTATTTAACACTTATATTTCTTAACATGTTCGTCGTCATTCGACGTTACCCTTATCAATTAAAATCCCTGATAGATCATTGTTCAATTACGTTTGCCAATCATTGTTGTGCAAGGTCATGGATATAGAATTAATTACTGCTAACAATCGCACTATACTTAACCAGCCTTCTCAAGCGCTTGGCAGATGCTCAATTCTAACCTAAAATTTTGGGTGTGGATTATTTTAAAGACGTGAAAGCCTATACGCTCTTTATATTCACAGGCAGCCGATGGGAAAACAAGCAGTGAGATAAGTCCCGTCCACAAATGACGGTTACGCGCGCAAGTGCAACAACGTTCAGTGGTTCAGTGACAGTGTTGTGTTGAAGAGCGCCATCTGGCGTGCGATAGCGGCGCAAGGTGGCGGGGACGCATGCTGCGTCGTTGCCTTTGGCGATGCCATTTATAGAAGATGAGTGGTGGTCAGCTGAAAATGAGGGTAGAATGGTTGATCTCTCCAATTGTTTACAAGTGAGTATGCTTCTATATACATTATAATGCCGTGCGAAAGGCTATGCCTGATTTAGCATACATTATTAATCTGATTTCCCTACATTCTTAAGTCTCTACATTAACTAACACTAAAACATTTTTGAGGTTGTCAAATGTTAAAATTTGAGAATGTCGGACGTCTATTTAGGCCAGATATTCGCTGGGTCATATGTATATATTACTGACTATTATGCATCTCTTTCTTAACAATGTCAACTAATAAACTTTGGTTCAATAGTCAGAGTATAAACCTCCTAAACTGTAATTTTTCAGGACGCGGTAGCCGCCGCTAGCGGGCAGGCGGCCGCGCAGCTACAGCAGATGGCGACATCTCTCGGCGAGTTGTCGCAAGCGGAGCTGTCGAACATCGTCGGCGGGCTGACGCTGGAACCTGACGTTACGGAGGCGGCGGACCCTGATGATATTCTCAAGCAGCTTGGGGAGACCGCCTTTGACAACTTCGACACATTCTTTACGGACCTGACTAATGCTACGACGGTGCCGCCTATTGAGATTAAGGTAGGTCAGAACGGAAGAATTTAAACAATCTACTGACGGACTGGAATCATATTTGGTGAAGTGATTTAGAGTTAGATCCATTATTTTAGTTAGACTACTAAATCTCTCCAAGACATATTGTATTCCTATTAATCCGAGTAGGTATACTTATACAACGCATCACTCCAGTCTTAAATGTATTATTTTCTCTTTGACACCCGCACTGTAACTGCATATATAAGGCGGTAATAGCATTAATAATACGTACCTACCGTTAAACACTATAACATTGCCCTTTCAACATAACTTTGCCCACCGCATCACAGTTCAATACAAGCGAAATAACTTGAAAGTATAGATGGTCAAGCAGATCTTGCCAGTAGAAAAAGGCGGCAAATTTGAAAAATGTAGGCGCGAAGGGATATCGTCTCATAGAAAATTTGAATTTCGCGCCTTTTTCTACTGACAAGATTTGCTTGACCATCTATAGTTGCAGATATTACGCTTCCTGAAGAACGTGAAGAAACTGTAACTGTTTATTATATTCGTTGTTTCAATTATTAAGAAAGATATATTTTAAGAAAGTTTTCCATCAATCATCATCTTAACAATATATTGATGCATGACTTCACCTTCGTTACATTTGAATTCCAAAAGGTATAGGTAAGTATTATTATTTATAAGAAAATTATTATTTTAGCACTCCTAGTACATTGAACCTTTGTCCACACTGAAAAATGGGGATTAGAAGTATCACTACATCGTTAACAAAGTCATAAAGTAGCCCGGCCTGAAGTTAATACACAAAAACTAAAACTAATTTAAATTATAGCTTTTTTAAATAGTTAACGAGCTGTTGGTTCCTACGATCCGAGGCCCTACTCATAAACAGAATTAAATCATTGTTTTACATAGTTGTAACACCCTCTTTTTTCCCATTTCAGCAAGAGGAAAACAACAATATCTCGCCCCCGGGCTCGAGTAATCACATCCAGAACTCATACTACCAGCCCAACCAACTATCCATACCCAACAATGGACAGCAGCGGCTACAGCAACTCCTGCGCTCAGGCAGCGGGATCAACAACAGATACAACATAGCCTCAGCCAATCCACTACTCGCGGAGAAGCTTGCGGCGACATCTAGCGGGATAAAGCAGGAGCCACTCAGCTCGGATTACAACGGTACGAGTATGAATTATGGCAACGCTCCGCCCATGCAGAGGTCCGGGAAGCCCCAGGTGAACGATGCAGGCGGCGGTAAAGGTAAGCCTGCAAATATTTCTTAATTTAACCTTTTATTTTAGCGCCCTCTAGCGGCGAGTAGCGGAACTAAGGCGCCGCTACACCGAGCGCTTGAAAGGTTAGAGCGCAGTAGCTTTCATAGTTATACGTATTGTAACTAGATGGCGCTGTGATCAAAATTATATTATTGCAACTTGTAATTTTAACAAGAGTACAACGCAATTGATATGTGGGAAGAAAATAGATTTTCATTAAGTACTAATCATGTTCGCCCACTTCTGTCTGGACATTTAATTCTGACAATTCTTTTTAAATTTCTAACGTTTATAAGGCTTTTATTATGGTTTTAAATAGAATCATGCGTTTCATATGCGCTTATAAATTAGGTCCTAAAAAGGTAAAATACGGTTCATCGCAATTTATTATCCAGTTTCAAAAAACTTATTCATAAATTAGTTGCAAGACATCTCAATAGATGTCGCTACTAACACTGCCACACACAAATGTGGTGTTGTGTGTATGCTACAAAGTTAAACGTGCAGTCGCGTTCGGCGCCACCGCTCACTTATCTAAACAAAACAGTTCTAACTGGGTTAGTTCTCAATCTCGCCACCGGAAAAGTAAACTTGCGCTTCAACTTGCAATCTCTTCGATGCAATTGCAGTTTTCTATTACTTTCGATTTCCTGTAGAGGAAGTAATTTCCTAGCCGGGCCGCTTTTCTCTCGTGAGAAAGTACCGCTTAAGTCTTGGCCGGTGCTATTTGCAGACGGGAATTGGGCCAGTATATTTTGAAATATATGCATAAAATGTAAATGTAAGAGAAAGAGATAGATGTATTAGCGTACGAGTAAGTATTCATTTAGTACGCTGAGATAATATAAAGCGTAAGAGCCACCCCACACTAGCGTCTCCCGAGCGTCGGCGTCTAGTCAACTCTATGGCTGCTGCTCGACGCAACGTTGGCGCAACTGCGCAGCGACGCCATTTGCCATAGCGCTGACTATAGACGCCGACGCTCAAAAGACGCTAGTGACGGGTTGCCCTAATAGGCTGGTGATTAAACTGATTAATTGAATTACTTAAAGAAAAAAGTACTTACTAACTTCGTAAAATCTTGTTTACCGCCCCTAATACACACGCCCTTGTGTATTCTGTTTTTTTTTTACATTTAAGCTATTTTTACTCAGCTCTTTTGATTGTGAATAGATTGGATATACGTACATTTCTTTGGTAAATTATTATTTTAATATTTTCTTTGGGCGAAGTTGGGCACCAATGGTGAAGTTAAGATAGTTTTGCCAACCATTATTTTCAATGAATTGCAACATTGATAACGGGTTTGGTCCCGGTATACTGACTGTACACGGTATTCACAGTAAAATAATCACAAATGGTGGACTTAACGCCACAAGATACTTTCAACCAGTCAACTAATTAGCTGAAGTTCGTGCGTAGGAAACATTAGAGTCTGGAAATATATAATATTATAATTAAAATTAAAGATAAAACTTAATGAATTCATTACGCAGATCACTATACATATAAGACTCGCGGCTATTTCTCTTTCATTTTTTTTTTAAATATGGAGTAATACTGCAATGTTCTGCCACTAGAGGCAGCACTAGCACAAACCGTAAACCATAGAGTAACACTATCGCTAAACGCTCTGCGAGTCCAGTATACTATGCTTTCTGTGTTCCTAAGGCTCCCAAAATATAAAGCCCTCTCGCGCATGAGAGGAGGCCTGTGCCCAGCAGTGGGACGTTTAAAGGCTGAATTATTATTTGTATCTCCGTTTTAAAACTCTCGGGTCTTTCGAGCCCGGTCATGTATAAGGCGTGCGTGGGGAATGGGGATATGGATCCAACATGTAGAGGCTGTTTGGAGAGATTTGATGTCCTGTATAACGCCTGCTGGAACCTGGAACCCATTCACGGGTACATCAATAGATACCCGTGAACCGGTTTTAGCAGGCATTGGAAGCTATTGTAAAGAATATGGACAGAGTACTGGTCTATGGTTTAAGTTTGGGTGGAAAAAAGACTGGGCTATTGCAAAGAAGTGCGGACACCTGCCATAACATTGCTTGCACAAGTTATCGAGGCAGGCGATGACTCCACTCGTTAGATGGGCACCTGATGCGCCATCGTAAAGACGGCCAGGCGCAACACCGGCGTGAGCGGCTCAGTGGTGTCGAGAGGTGGTGCTGCGCTTTCTCCGAAGTTACTCGCGGCGTTATGCCCTTTAACACTTCCACCCCTAGAGCATATAGCTCTAGCGACTCCTCTCTGGACGGCCAATGAAGGCAAGCCAGAGCTGAGAGTCCTGCGGGTCCCCTTGGGGTCCACTCCGACCGACGAAGACACGCCGGAGACGGAGACCCTGACCGACTCTCGGCAGCACTCGGGTCCGTGGGGACAGATGTAGTGCATAATTGTTTTCCATCGTATTTTCTCGGAAACGTTCGTATTTGTCATGCTACTTCAGTCAACCTTAGTACTTTTTGTACCGAGACTGACTGATATAGCAAGACACGTTCGTACGTTTCCGTAAAAATACGATGGAAAATAACTATACATCTACATCTGTACACGCTTAATTTAATGCGGTGTCTAGAATGTTCAGAAGATACCTACAATTAAGTCTGAATACTCTGAATAGACCTATAAATCTGAAATCTTGCATGCTGATAATATTTGATGCGTGATAATCTAGGAAATCATAAATTCCATGAATATTGATTGCATTTTTAAATTCGGTATTCACAAGTAGATTATTAGCCTTAAGGCCCACAGTCCTACATATAGGACTTATTAAGTGCGATGAAATGTTCCATCTTGCGTTCAATTTTTAAACAAAACAAAATGAGAATCAGTTACCTACTTACATTCAAACTTAACTGACAAATTTCGATATTTTCCTACTATTTTTTATGAGGATTAAAAGTTTTTTCATCACACCAGCTCGTAAAGGCTCTCTTTATTATTGAATTGTTATGTACGATATCATTTGATATTTACCAGTAGCGTTTTGGTGAAGGAAAACATCGTCAGGAAACCGGACTAATCTCAATTAGGCCTAGTTCCCTCTGGGTTAGGAGGTTAGATGGCAATCGCTTTCGTAAAAACTAAAGCCTATGCCAAGTCTTGGGATTAGTCGCCATGCGGCCCCAGGGTCCGGGACAACGCAGTTTTGGTCGGTTTCTCTACTCTCTATTTGTCTGTAAAACCCATCACACAAACAGATGAACCAATATTGATAAAACAAGTCACACCCGCTAGTAAACCTACTTTTAAATATAAAGAAACCGCATCCAAATCGGTTCCCCCGTTTAAGAGCTATGTTAGTTTAAGAGCCACTCGACACTAGCGTCTCCCAAGCATCGGCGTCTAGTCAACTCTATGGCTGCTGCTCGACGCAACGTTGGCGCAACTGCGCAGCGACGACATTTTCTATAGCGCTGATTAGACGCCGACGCTCAAAGACGCTATTGTGGGGTGGCACTAAACTTAGATATAACACCTCTCTTTTTACGTCGGGGGTAAAAATAACCAGGGATTCGCAAAAACGAATAAACAAAATTTAAGAACCTGCTAATAAATAGAAAGGTTATTTAAAAGTATGTACCTAGATTTTATTTATATACTGGTCGATAATGGAAAACAGATTTCAAAGAGTATCAAACTAAAAATAAATCGAATCGCACACCTACGCCCTAATACACTTTTAACAAAGGTAGAATTCCGCATTAAATTTTGACAATTCTTGACATTGCAAATCGTGTAACATTTCATATCAATAGGAATGAAACATATTGAATTTTATAACATAGTCTAGTTAAAGTGTATTTTTTTTACTTCATATTTTTTTTTACAACATTATAATAAAAAACACTAAACACTTATAAATAAAAAATGTGACCTATGTCGTAGTCGCTCGGTAGGGTGCCCAGAAGGCTGGCCGCATTGCCCCGCTGGATGGCAATGTTGAGCCGTTGGGCAAAATAGACACAAAAAATGTCTAGTTAAATAGACACATTGAAAAAATATGGAAATGATAAAAAAATACATGACCACAAAGATTCAAAATTTAAGATTTTTGACTTAGTTAATGAAAAAAATGATACCATTCGATTCCGTTCCGTATCTATAGGAACTATATAGGCATAAACGCAATATTTAACGGTCAAAATCGCTAAGTACCTAATTATTATAAAAAAAACAAATAAAATAATAAATAAATAAATAAATATTAGGGGACATCTTACACAGATCAAACCTAGCCCCAAACTAAGCAAAGCTTGTACTATGGGTACTAGGCGACGATATACATACTTGTATAGATAAATACATACTTATATACATAGAAAACAACCATGACTCAGGAACAAATATTAGTGTTCATCACACAAATAAATGCCCTTACTGGGATTCGAACCCAGGACCATCGGCTTAGCAGACAGGGTCACTATCCACTAGACCAGACCGGTCGTCAAAAAGACAAAGACGGTTCTTAGCCGTGGTCAAATTATTTTCAATAATAATGTTAATATCCAGAGAGGAAAATGAGAACTACGTTTGTATCTAAGTAACAGACGGACAGACAGAATTACATTCGGATTTATAATATTAGTAGGAACCAAAGACATATGTGACTTTGTATAAGATGAATAAAGTCTAAGGAAAAAACGTGCCTCGGAAATCAAGAAAAAGTCATTCTCGGATAGATGGCGCACGATGCTCGGCTAGATGGCGTGACGACACCGTTTCATATTTAACAATTTTAACACATAGCTATCATTACATACAAAATGATATAAAAATAATAAAATCATTTATCCATATATATACATTTTTTTGATAATTTTATAAGGTTTCATTTTGAGTTTTATTCGTGTGTCGATAGATGGCAATAATAAATTTACTGTGACTACAAAATTTACTATGACAGGACCCCTCTATACTATCTATTCTCTTTGGTAGGAACAGGAACTACCGTCATATTTCGAACTGTCAACTGAATAGTTAAACTTGGTTTTCGTATAAATGGAATTTACAAGAATAGTGTTTGCTAATGAGCCCGAAGGCTCCTAATGCATAAATGGAATTCTCATGAAAATAGAACACATGAAGAGATGGTGTTTAATCTACATAAGTTCCTATCCGACTATATATAATTTAAGTTCGAAATAGTATCAGGGGGCGTAGCTATATCTCGTTTTTATTTAACATTATTAGAAAAAATAGCGCTTCGCACGGGTTACACAAAACCTTGACCAATTATACACCTTAACCTTCCTCGAGAATATTGATAGGTGAAAACCGCATGAAAATCCGTTCAGTAGTTTTTGAGTTTACGCGAAAAACGCGGCGGGGGACTTTGTTTTATAAGGTGGAGTGATAGTAGGAGGCGGTAGTGATGGCAAACGATGTTGACGTGTATTTTTATTGAAAAACGCTTTTGAATAATAAGTCACAGCTAATATGTAACAATGGTTTAGCATATATGATCAGTTATATTCTTTTACTTTCACAAATAATAGTTACTATTTTTTAAGAAGCGTTTTTCAATAAAACAACACGTCAAGATTGTTTATATTCTAATGCTAAAAAAGTTACTAAATACTCTAAGCTAAAAAACGTGATAAAAGTTAATCTCACGATGCCCAGTGTACAAAATCTTGTACGTACCTATCAATGTTTTGTTTTAGTTTTTAAACAATAGGTTGATTAGTGTAAGTTTGTCCCAGGATAATATTTATTTATTCGATACATATTGTGCCTAAATAGGATAAAAAAAACAATGTCAGTAACGCAAATTACAGGAAAAGCAAATATTTCACGCTAGCTGTTTCCTGGTATGAGTCTTATTTATTTTATATATAATTTAGTATTAGAATACTATGTCAAGGTATCTCATTACGTGGACGACCTAGTTTTATATATGTACCCATATAATTAGGTACACTTGACTGTACTAATTAGAGTTGGACCGAATATAGAGTTTGACAAATACTACAGTCAGGTCAAAAGGGGAAGCGTAGCCTAAACTGAAAATCATAATTAGATTCCAAAAAAAAGTAAGACAATGTTGCCAGTTTTTACTAGCGCGTCTGGTATTTATGTAAAAATAAGTAAATAAAGGTACTTTTTTAAATCGTGGTAGTAAAATTACCAATAAATAAATTATCTTAGCGTGTTTATTTATAAAAAGGAATTTACTATTTTACAAACAAATTATTGCAGTGGCAACATTGTCTTCCTTTTTTTGGAATCTAATTATGATTTTCAGTTTAGTCGGTAGTGACCCTACGAAGCAGGAGGTCTCGGGTTCGAATCCTGGTATTTGTTTGTGTTTATCACAGATAGTTATGGGTGTTTTCTATGTACATATATGTATAAGCATTTATATAACTATATATTATATATATCGTCGTCTAGTACCCACAACAAAAGCCTTATTGAGTTTACTGGAACTAGATTGATTTGTGTATGATTGTCCCCTAATATTTATTTTTATTTCATGATCTTTGTGTTTTTGCACCCTTGACGGAACCCTAAAAACACTCAAAACACGTAAAGATCGATAAGGATCATCCTCAGAAGTCCCGCCGTCCCCGGGGGCTCCGCGTGTGATTTCAATTATTACTTGTAAAAAACCACTCGGCGGCGGCAGGTTAAAGTGGAGTGCTTCCGCTTATGTTTGAGTGGATCGTGGCAGTTTTTGACTAAATACACGATTACACGTGCATGTTGCATATTAAAAAAATACATTTTTGAAGGACTTTTTGAGTAACTGAATTGTCATCTTCCTTGCGTTATCCTGGCTTTTTGCCACGGCTCATGGGAGGACCCCAGGGTCGGCTTGGCAATTAATCCCGAGAGTTGGCGTAGGCACTACTTTTTACAAAAGCGACTGCCCTCTGACCTTCCAACCCAGAGGGTAAACTAGACCTTATTGGGATTAATCCAGTTTCCTTCACCGAAAGGCGACTGGTAAATATCAAATGATATTTCGTACATAAGTTCCAAAAAACTCATTGGTACGAGCCGGGGTTTGAACCCGCAATATTTATTTTGCTCAAGTATTTCTTTTCAAGTACCCCCTTGAAAAAAAATACTTGAGCAAAATAAATATTATGTTAACTACACTTTGTCAAGCCATTTCCGTCAGTAGCAAAAGCGGCAAATTTAAAAAAATGTAGGCGCGAAGGGTTATCACCCCATAGAAAAATTGAATTTTCGCCTTTACCAAGCTAACACTATAACGAACATTAGGCAAATGCAAAAATTACCCAAGTAAGTACAACGGATTAGAAATAATTGACTAGCACGTTAGCGAATCTTGGATGCAAATCAATAATGATTGTGTTAATTAATTTTATTAAGAATATTTCAATAAATTATTCAAAATAAAGACCATCCCAGTTATCCGCTAAAGATCACGTCACACACGCAACATTTCGAATTATGCATCAAATAATGTACAGTCACCTGCAATAATATGTTACTCTTCGCAGGCCCCAAAAATATGTGACACGCTCTTATGGCTCTACAAATAAGATCGTGTGAGATATTCTTGCGACCTTCGTGTGTAACATATTATTGCAGGTGACTGTACCTATACCTACCTCTCGCCTCGAACAAAGACATATGTAACTTCGTATAAGATGAATAAAGTCTATGGAAAAAACGTGCCTCGGAAATCAAGAAAAAGTCATTCTCGGATAGATGGCGCACACACCTTTAGCCTATTCTCGGCTAGATGGCGTGACGACACTGTTTCATAATTAACAATTTTAACACATAGATATCAGTGAATGAACATGGGTCAAAATGATATAAAAATAATATAATCATTTATCCATATACATTTTTTTGATAATTTTATACGTTTTCATTTTGAGTTTTAGTCGTGTGTCGATCGATGGCAGTAAATTTACTGTGACTACAAAATTTACTATGACAGGACCCGTCTATACTATCTATTCTCTTTGCCTCGAACGATAGTCCCTATGACGGTTCCTTCATGTGTCTTTTAGTTGGGCATAATTTAAAAAATAATCGATAAAGTATGTTTTTACCGTGTTTTTGTTACTTTAAGGGTGACTATCACGCTAGACCGGGCCGGGCGCGGGCCCAGGCATCCGACATGCCATTTTCAATGACGGCTGATCGGTGATCACGTGGTGCTTTCCATAGAAAACGAAGCATCGGAACCTCGGGCCCGGCCCCGGCCCGGTCTAGCGTGAGTCATCCTTTAAAGTTAAATGTTACATTTATAAATACAATAAGTCCTAACCTTCCAAAAATTGACTGAAATCATTTTACGTGAGAGCTAACTCCATTGAAATACTCACCTATACAAAAATAATATTAGTTTTTCCGAGCACTTTTCATTAATATTTTATTTAGAGGCCCTTTTTCGTTGCACTCTGCGGTTACAATACCAATATAAAAAGTCTATTCGACTTTCAATCAATAGTAGTACTTTGATCTCTATATAAACATTTATTTTTCGTGGTTTTCAGTACAAGTGCCTTTTTGCCGTTACACAGGATAATAATGGGTTTGAGCGGACGAGGTATTTTACAGATTTCCTGTCAATCCTGTGAATAGTGTCAAATTATTGTTTTGTCTTTTGGAATTGTATGTTTTGGCTGCTAGCCCTTTAAGCCAATACTCATAGTACAAATCTAGGAACTGGTAGAGTTAGACCAAGAAAAGTCTGCAACGATTTGGATGCACTTGCACTGCGTGTTCTATCAAAATCGTTGCACACATTTCTTGGTCAAACTCTAAAACCTTTTTGCTGGCGCCATCTATAAAAACCTTTGACAGTTGCCAACCCAAGGTTAAACAAGGTTGTATGTGCGTACAAGACCCACCATAGAAAGTTTCATTTTTAATTTGAACCTTATTCTATATGTAAATTGGAATGCATTTCGTTTGTTTTAAAAATGCATGCAATGTTTAGATTGCATGAATATGTACATTGTAATGTAGATTTAGCCCCACTTGTCCCATCCCACTAACCCGGGGTTAATAGGTTAAACCGTTAACCCAGTGTCAAATTGTAGTGGTAACCATGGTTACTCCAGGATTAACCGGTTAACCCGGTTAGTGGGATGGTGCAAGTGGCCCTTAGACTCAGGAGGTTAATACCTTTTTGGTATAATTATAAATGGTTGACGTCATTTCTAGTTGTTACTCTTAACTGACAATGGACTTTATATCCTGGTAATAAGGCTTACGAATGATAGATAAGTGTCCGTGGTCATTCTGTATCGAATTCTGAAAACTAAGTACGTAAGTATATTATGTAGGTACCGTAAAATGTACCTTCGCTTCCCATTGGGTAATTGTGCTCCAACAGTTTTTTTTACAATGTTTTATTTAACTTACAATGTTTATCATGAAGTGGAATGAAATGATTTAAGACTTAGGTTATGTACAGTCAGCTGCAGAGAGAGGTGACCCCCCCCTGGATAGAATTTGTTTGCAGGGTGACCCCCCCCCCCCCCCCCCTCTCAGCAGCTGACTGTACATTAAATCTACGAGTATATCACAACCTCATTTAAGTGTTAACATGATAGTAGTGATGGTCTACTTTAAATGCCATATTGATATTATTGCAGACTCTTTGGAGGCTTTGTTCTTCTTTATTATTATAAATTCAAAATTGTCTTAAATAAGTTTTTGGCAAAAATTTCATTTTTGGTACAAGCTTTTATCGCTGACTGTACTTTTCTTACGACAGACAACTAATACTCATCGAGACAATTCTAAAAACCCCAAACACAATTACGTTGCGTTGTTTCATCATAGAGCTCCTATGGCCACCTCCTGTCTCCATCATCAGATCAGCTCGATGGTACCATAATATTGCATTGTCATCCGATTTATACATGCATGCAAAATTTCAGCTCAATCGGAAACCAGGAAGTGGATCAAATTTAACTTGCAAGATTTGATTACAGACAGACAGACAATCACGGTCAGGTGAAACTAAATAAAAGCTTGTAAAAAAGAAACTAACATTATAATCTTCAGATCCCAATGAAAAAGGTGGGATGGGCGATGGACTGTATTAAAATGATTAAGCGGGATTTTACCTTCGATATTGAGCAAGTATATTTAATTATTTAATATTTACAAGGAATTAGAAAAAAACACAGCATTTGACACGAGCAATCAATGAAATCTGAAGATCCATAATGTCTGTTTCTTTTTTAAGACAATTTTGAATTTATAATAAGAAAGAAGAATAAAGCCTCCAAAGAGTTTAAGACAATTTTGAATTTATACATAATAACAAAGAAGAATAAAGCCTGCAAAGAGTCTGCAACATCCTGCCGCTCGTGCAGCTAAGCACCAACTAATCTAAGTACTTAAATTAAGCCTTAAGTGGTAAGTCTAATTAGTTTTTTGAGGGGTCGGCGTAGCGTACCCCCAGCTGTCGCAACGTCCATCCCACCTTTTTCATTGGTCCTTCGAGCCGGATGGACGTTGCCAGCTGGGGGTACGCTACGCCGTCCCCTCAAAAAACTAATTAGACTTACCACTTAAGGCTTTTTTTTTAGATATATATTATATATATATATTTATTTATTTATTTATTTAAACTTTATTGCACAAAGTATATACAAAAATGTACAAATGGCGGACTTAATGCCAAATGGCATTCTCCACCAGTCAACCATAGGGCCAAACAGACATCTACAATTGGTGCAGAGAGAGAAATATACCTATTCAGTGAATATAAAAAAAGCAAACTATACATATAAACTACATAAATAAATAAAATATATATAAACTACTACATATTTATACAATACATACTATAAATATAATAATGATGGATATTATTCGAACTCTTGTTTTAGCAAATGCTTACGCAACAACCGCTTAAAAGAAAACTTACTTGGAGCTTGTCTAATATTTAGAGGGAGTGAATTCCAAAGACGACTAGCCTGGACGGCGAAAGAATTAGTCATAAAACCAGTACGGTGAGAAGGTATGGTCAGTTTGAGAACGCGGGAGGTACGCAGCTCACATCCTGGACGAGGAGTATCGAAGACGAATTTACTTTTGAGATATCCAGGAGCAGAAGGCTCAAACAGGATCGAAAATAGGATACAAAGGATCCGAAAGGACCTACGACGACGGATGGAGAGCCAGTTGAGCTGCCGGCGATAAAAGGAGACATGATCGTATTTACGAAGTCCAAATATAAATCTAATACAGTTATTGAGTAGACGGTCTAGTTTATTGAGTGATTCCTGAGTGGCATTAGTAGTACACACATCCCCGTAATCAATTATTGGTATATATACCTACCTATATTTTTTTTAATATTTAAACTTTCGAATTTTACGTTACGCTACGTTAGCTCACTAGACGGCTCGAGTATATATACATAGTTAGAGTAAGACAGATATAGTATTGCATCTCGCTCTGTACCTACGCTATAGCACATCAGTGTGGTAGCCACTTAGATTCGGACCCAAACCACACCTCGGACACTGGCGAATAAATGTATGAAACAAACTCGTTCCTACGCACACAGTCTAAGCTCGTGTAGGTGAACGCGTACCTTGCTTGTGTGAGTGAGATAAGACGTGCTAGGGTTCCCGCCATTTTGTTGTCAAGTTCGATGACCTCAATGACTCAAAACTCATTGCGCGTATTAGGAAGAAATAAGAATCGTATTATGCTGTAAAGCCCGCTCCACACTCGGGCGCGAATCGCGGCGCGAAGCCGCGAACGTGAGTGTGGAGTCGATTTTCGCAGACAGCGAATTCGACTCCACACTCGCGTTCGCGGCTT
The DNA here is from genome assembly GCF_910591565.1 of Cydia splendana. Lineage (NCBI taxonomy): Eukaryota > Metazoa > Arthropoda > Insecta > Lepidoptera > Tortricidae > Cydia > Cydia splendana. The sequence continues at coordinate 1,633,702 of NC_085987.1, read as the reverse complement.
CGCCCGCGATTCACGCACATAGTCTGGAGTGGGCTTAAGGTGGGTATCTAAGCTCGATTTATACAATCATTTCCTATTTTGAATCAGTTTAAACGAAGTAACAAAATTTATGTAAGGAAATTCAGGCCACAAAAATATTACGTAAGTTGAAAACATAATTTTTTTGTTCATATAGATATTGTGTTGTTTTCAGTGTGATCTGATAGGTTTTCTAAATATTTGTTTAATAATTATTTGAATATTTTACGTGGCCTCCGCTCTGCGCACCGCATCGTCGCGTCCTTGCCAGCCGGTAACTGTGAGGTAACCGAGAGCGGGTGGTCGGCACTTTCAACAGGAGGCAGGGAGTGTCCATACTGTACGTTAGTACTATTTATTATACTGAGCCCAAACTGACTCAGCATGCCATTGCAATGAGAAACTGGGGCATGCAATGTCATCAATGTCAAATTTCTGTGAAAACATGAAGTTTATAATGACACTCCCTCACTTTGCGATGCGATGTCAAAGTGATAGCGTATTCGCTCGAGCCCTGACCCGCTTGTCGCGTGTGTTATGTCAGAGACGGAGCGAGATGCGCGCACGGACAGTGGCTCTACTTGACAGACATACACATTAAAAACATACATGTAAATCCCTCCTTTTCAGTCGCGTAAAAGCAACAAGAAGTCTGACCAATGGCCTATTTCTCGAACGGTATTAGTCTAATATTATTAGTGTGTTGCCATGGTAACCCATACGATATGACAGTTCGTGAACTAATAATTCCGTTCGAGAAATGTGCCCTACAGCTCAAAAATGACCCCACGTGTATTGTGCCGCGAGCGAGGTATAAGTATATTCCGTTGCTGTGTAAATAGCGTAAATATTCTACCTTTTGCGTCGAATGATAGTATCTATGACAATTCGTTTTTATAATGGGTATGATACGGTGTAGTGGGCAGATACCTATGAAGCAGCTGTCACGTAAAATGTTTGTAGAAATTCTTCGCAAGTTTTGCAGATTAATTTATTAAGAAATGAAACATTTAAGTACCTAACAGAAATGCGGTAAAAATATTTTTTCAATTATTTTTTCAACTAAGCCCAACCAAAAAAGTTGTCCAACTGTCATTGTATCGGTCGGCCCGAGAGATAAGTAAAATGTTCCTGAACTGAAGTGGTGCACCCTTGCATCGCTTGCGTTGCGCAACTCGCCTTGAGTGCGCGTGAGTGGCGAGTGCCCTTACGGAGGTGGTTGACTGTGACAGTTGCAACTTAGATCATTTCTTAAGGAAATCAAGACTTCATCCTGCTGATGTTGTGCAAAATTGTGCCATTTTCAACCAAAAGGGTACTTATTGTCGGTTGTCAATAAGAAGCTATTTCCATATAGCTTCAATTAGAAATCAACCTTATCGACAACCGACAATCAGAGTAAATCCTGCTAGTATTACAAAATTAATGACTAATTGCTTTAAAAACTTCCAATAATCCCTTAACATCAATATAAGATAAGATAACTTAAAAAAGATAAGGTAAGCGTTGGGCCAATCGCATTCAGTGCTCGTGAGCGGCGAGTGCCCTTACTGATGTGGTTGCCTGTTACAGTGGCAAAGGCAACGTTATACATAGGAAATAGATGTTATGTTCATTTCTTATAAGATAACTTAACATTAGGTAAGATAACATAAGATAAGCGTTGCGCAACCTTCCTTGAGCGTGAGATGGTTGACTGTGACAATTGCAACATTAGACCATTTCTAAGTCCGGTCCAAGTCCGGTCCGGTCCGGTTCCAAGTCCGGTTACTACATGTCTATAACTTATTACTGAAGCTAAACACAAGTTTCAAAAACGTTCTCTTTGTTTCTACCAGAACTTTTATTAAAGAAAGTTTGTATAAGTAGGTTTGACATTTATTATTGTCAAAAGCCTTTCAAAAGCTCAAAGCTTTTTATCCGATTTGGACGTAATAGTAGAAAGTAATAAGTACACCCCTATTGAGATCCAAAAGTTAAGTCACGGGCAGTTTTTAATTCTCAGAACAACCTACAACAGGGTTTCTTAAACTTTTTGCAGTCACGGACCATTTTCACAATTGAAACAAGTCCACGGACCCCGGTCAAAAAATATTTTGAAGATTAAAGATTTCTACTGCGGACCCCTGATAAACATACTACGGGGGTCCGTGGACCCCAGTTTAAGAAACCCTGACCTACAAGGACAAATAAGAAGCGACTCGAAATAAAGAATACAAAAGGTACCTACAAAAGTTTGTACCAGCGTTGTGAACTTTTATAAAATTCAGTTTAAATTCTTAAACCCGAATCCACTTATTTTTATACGTACAGACAAAAATATACCTATTTTGTTTTATTGACGTCATTTAAGACATCTGAACCTACTGAAAAATATCTTGGGTGGGTTCAATTTACAAGTGTAGTAAGCGCCTTTTACGCTCTTCTTGTATTTGAAATGTAGTAATGCGCTTGAGATTATCCAAATAAATTATACCGAATCACTTTTTTATTGTTTAGGGCGCCCACAACGACGCACGTGTACACGGAGCGGGCGAGCGGGTTAAGAGAAAAATTGTATGAGCGCCGCTAACTGACGCGGACGCGTGCGCCTGATTTTAACTACATTTTCACCCGCGCGCGCACTGAGAAAAAAATCTCGACGTGATTTGGGCGCACTTCTTTCAGCTTTTTAATTGAAAGAATATCGTAAGAGTGTCGTATGAATAGCCAAATAGTTGAAAGATAGTCATCAGAATCGCTTTCATTCGACTTATTTATCGTAAGATAGCAGCGCGGTTGCAATCACTCGACTTATATATCGTGAGATAGTCACCAGAATCGCTTTCTTTCGACTTATTTATCGTAAGATTAGCAGCTCTTTCGACTCTGTGGTGACGCGCGTGACGTGTTGTCAAATTTAGAGTGACAGAAAATACAAGTACGAGTAAAAGGTGATAGAGTATTTGCTCATGATGTTAAATTTTACGCCAGCCATAATGATATTATTAGGTAATACTTGACGACACTATATAGGTCGTAGGTCTTACTTTCATCTGCGGAATTAAATTTTTCGTCTACATTTCTTAAATGTTAGTTAAAATTTTCATGGGCCGCAACATTTTTCAGTAGAAAATTAGTCAGAAATAATATTAATTTAAAAGTTTATATGAATTCGCCATTTTTTCATCTCACTTGTCACCCTAAGAGCCTTCTTTCAGCTTTTTATTCGAAAGATAGAGTTGTGAAATCCTTTTTTTGACTTAGTAGTGATATTTTGTGTTAATTTAGGGGTCTTTAGTGGTGTATGTAAAACCATTATTATTTTATCTTTTATAGGTTTTATAATAGGTGAAAGTTACGATTTACGGTTTACGACTTACACCTTACGACTTACGATTTACACCTTACGATTTTTCGTTTACCTACTTACTCATTTTCATTTTTGTTTTCGTTTAGCCTTTGATTTAGATTTTCATTTTCATTTCCAACTCCATTTTTATTTTCTAATAAAATTACGTTTACCAAAATACAAATCAATTCGACCATTTAAATAAGAGGTGTGAAAATTTACTTACAAAATATAATTAACCTAGGTAACTTGGTTTTTCAAGAAAATTAACTACTTATATTCGGAATAACATTTTAATTGAATTACCGAATTTCTCTCACGTTTTACGTTAAAAAAATGTACGTAACTCTCATGTACGTAACCCTTATAACGCCAGTCTACTCGCACTTGGCCGGTTTTTATTGTTACGGTTTTATTGTCAAGTCGAAAGAAAGTCTTGCAGACAGCCTTTGTACGACTATTTTGTTGAATGATAACCGTCAAAACAACCTTTTTTCAACCTCAATATTCAACTCGAAAGAAAGTCATGCATACCGCCATTATACGAGTATTTTGTTGAATGAACCGCTTTTACTCGGCAATTGTGCTGTAAGAACTGAATGTCGAAAGATGGCGATGACGTCGAGAGAGTTGCTTATATAAGGCTTTTTGATAACGATGGATCTTTCTTACGACTGTTTTTCGACTAAACAGTCGAAAGAGTGAAGTTTGCTAGTTGGGCGGCTTCGTCGAATGACTGTTGTGTTTAAACTGTACCACCACCATGCAGCCCCACTGTCTCAATATTAATACGAAGAGTTAATAAACAACAACTTTAGCCCCCTATAAAAAAAAACAAAGGGTTGCACTCCGGGAGTGCCGACAGAAGTGAAAACTCAATGACTAGTCCAAAATATCTGCAGCACTATGTATAATTGACCCATCCTCCTTTCTATTGAAAAAATTTAGTTCCGAAATTGCTGGCCAGTCAGCTTAAATTTGTAGCGTTAATTGTTTAAAATTCGAATAGAAATTGTAAAGTTACCTTGCAGACCTCGCATCTAAATAAATTTGGTCATGATATTATGAGTTTTATTCACCAGTACTAGAGTTCACTTTTATTAGCGATTTCATCAAGATGTCGCTTTATTGAATTATATTGGAGTGATATAAAGTTAGAATGTAACTGTGAGATACTCGTATTTCAGCCCGTACAAGATTAGAACATTGAGCTTTATTGCTTAATATAAAAGTCCAGTTTTAAATAATTGACCTGATTAGAGTCTGGCTAGCCAAAAATTGTTGACAGATATTTCGTTGTTGTATCACCAATTGTCTATGATTTTAAAAAAAAGCTAAAAGTCAGTTGTCAATTTATGTCATTCATTCAAATTGTTTGCGGTTTATAAGGGGTTTATTTTAAATAATATTAATAATGTCTATACTGAGTGAGGTTCGCAAAGTATTATTTAAGCTCGTAAATAATTACGACAATGTGCGAAGTCGACGTGTAGCGTTGTATAACGAAAAACTGCAATGTTTACAACTCCTAAAGAAATGTAAACAAATTCGGAGGTTGGTGCTCTATAAATATTTTGATACTTAGCTTTTAGCATATTTGGCATAGTACTTATGTATTTTTTTGGTGATGGATTAATATTACGGTATTATCGAGCTAGATCTTATTTACACTACATTTCATTTTTCGCCTTGTTACAATGGTATATGGTGAGAAAGTGTTAACATATGTGTTTATCGTTGACTGTACTTTACATAGTGGTAGAAATTATGTGAACTGACTTTGAGTGCACGTCAACGTATATTTAACTTATATCCTTAGGTACCGTACATGTGCACAGAAATAAAAAATATTTTCTAGTATCAAAACTATAATTCCTACTACACAAAGTGTGACCAGCCCAAGATTTTTTGAATTTCCCGCCAAACATTTGTGTAATATTTCAGTAGCCAGACTCTATGATACGTTATGACTAAAGTTCTTTGGTGAATAACATTGTCCGTCACACTGCCGTCACACATAACATAAAGTCACGCAAGCGCCCTGCGCCGCCTACATGAAACAGCAGGCTCAGGCATACATTTTCGACGTGCGGTAGAAAGAGAGGAGAGACGCCTTACGCGTTACGCCTTCCGCTGTCTCGAGTTTATCATTTTTTCCCCACCTCAAAAAGTGCTCAGCGCCGCTAAAAAACTTCAGTAACGGAGGATAATAAATATAAGGGGGAAAACCCCTTGCGTTTTCGCGCATACTCGTACTAGTAAAGTAATACCCAGGTGACTTGTTTTGCTATGCAGTCTTCAAAGAATATCAAACGTCATTCTCCGTGACCTATTTTAACAATTACTAGAAAATCTAGGAATCCGTGACGTGACATTTATTATTATAACAAAACATTTTAGTACCTATCAAATACCTATAACCTAACTTCCTGTTATTATGCAAACCCGAACTCTTTAATTAAATGACGTTGCCACTTGCAATATGCTTGAAATAACATAATTTTTGACCGACATTGTCATTCAGATTAAAATAAATTTTCGTTTTTGAAGTGAAAACTTCTTTAGCGGCGCTGTGCACTTTTTGTGATGGGGAAAACATGTTAAACTCGCGACAGGTCACGTGACCGACAGATTCGACAGATTGAAAATTCGTAAGACGTCCCACGTGACCTGATCGAAAAACTGTTACAATGTCATTGAGTTTTCACTCCTGCCGGCACTCTTGGAGTGCAACCCGTTGTTTTTTTTTTGTTTATATCCTATGGAGTGTTCGGTTAGGTAGGGGCAAAGATAATATATATAACCACTAGGTAGGGGTACTTAAGACGAAACGGGAGCTGAGCTAAAAGTCAATTTTGAGATTTCAAGCTGAATATACCCGTCGCTCTGACGGAGCGTGAGAGACTGTATTTGTGTGTGTAATGCACGCACACAGATGCGTACGCTTGCACCCGCGCGCGCCTCATTGCCGACAATTTGCAATGTTATTTTTCGTGCGTTACTGCCACGAGGCGTTCACTTATTACTTACTGTGTTGCGATTGAATTTTTTGACCCGGCTTACGTTTACGGAACTCGATAATCTTTCTACTACTGTGACTTGGCTTTGTTTACTTGACTTTGCTGATCAGCTTATTGTTTTGGACTCCGTGAGTTGTGGTTACCTATTGGACCGCACGCAATTCATCTACCTTTATTCAAGTAATTAAGCGTAATTAGCCGAAACCTTTATAAGAGTGTAATTCATAAGAAGTACATAAGATATAATTTATGTACTGGTTTGCTGTTAGCTTTTAATTGTATCACTTTACATATATGTTACTCAAATAACTAACACGGTTACACTGTTGTAAGAACATTATTTTTCAGGTAGGCCTTATTATACCTACTATAGGCCTTATTACCTCCTAGTACCTTAGTAGTAGTAGTACTACTACGGAAATTGATTCAAAGACTGAAGACTGACTTAAGTGGCAGTAGGGTGTAGGGTTTTTTCTAGGCTTAATGAGTTCGCTGAAGCTTATTTTTTATACTTAGCGCACAGAACCACTAGTTTAACAGTATCAGCTCTAACCACATGTCACCATTTTGTCCTTTACGTAACAAACTCAGGGGCCCAGAATATCCGATGTACCTATCAAATCAAGGTTCTGTACCAAATAAGGCCCGGTTATTATAGTTCGTTATTTTTTAGCATTAGAAAGAAGGTAAACAATCATGACGTGTCTTTTTATTAATAATTATTGAAAAACGCTTTCAAAAATTTGTTTATATTACTTATGAAAGCAAAAGAATATAAAAAAGTATATGATTAATACATACATACATACATACATACAATCACGCCTATTTCCCGGAGGGGTAGGCAGAGACCACGGATTTCCACTTGCTACGATCCTGACATACCACTTTCGCTTCCTTCACATTCATAACATTCCTCATACACGCTCGCCGGTTTAGGGTGCTCTTGCTCATTAATATGATTAATATGATTTATAATTCTAACATATTTGCTATGACTTATTTTTCAATGGTAATTTTTAATAAGACATGTCAAAATCTGTTACCTTAATGCAAAAAAAAACGAACTTTAAGCGTGCTAACTTCCAAAATTTCATTTTTTATAAGATAGTATAAGTAGATGGGCAAAAATTTTGCGTCCATGTCCACCAGTGAGTAAGTGATTGAGATACCTAAACATTTAACTTTATAATGTAAAATGATATAATTTACTAACCTACTCGTTTAATTTCAGGTAGGTTGAATAAGGAACCAAGTAACCATGGGGAGGAGCAGTATTTACTAACATTTTCTTTTTGGGTCTTCAGAGTGTATCGTTTCCTTTTTTTTCCACATATTACACTTAAATATATATTCTCTGTGTAAACCCTTACGTCTTTCAATGACAAAGGCAAGATCAGCAAATGTACAATTTGTATGATCGTGCCTGATATTTGAGATCACAGAAAATAAATATTTTAAATCCACTATTCTGCGACCTTCTAAAATTTTGTTTATCATGATTCATGATCAAAAAGCTCGGATTCAATAGTCATATCAAACGTCGATTATGCAGTTGATGATGAGCTTGCATTTTCTACCATTGGTGCTGCAAATGCATCAACCGGTGGCGATAAACTTTGCCCTCTTGTAAAACAAATTACTATTGTGATTGTGTCCAGCAAAAGGCCAAAATTCGGTTTACTTTCCAGTTTAAAATATTACTAATTTATTCATATTTCAGATTAGGTACATAGGTAACTGTCTGAATGTTACAATGCCAGCTGGCAAATTCTATCACATTTGTTTGTTTGGTAGTCATGGTAACATTCACTTACATTGATATCCTTATTAAGATCTGTATCTTATTATCCAGACCTTAAAATATTGCCACCGTTGCCCTTTAAAAAAATACTGTTTAAATAATTGGCTACTCAAACAATGCTTCTATAGTATAAATAATGACTACACAAAAATGGGTAGTATTGTATATAATGCACGAAATAAGGCCCGATTCTTAAGCGGGTTTAAATTTTGAGGCCATGTCCGCTAATACTATAGACAAAATATCAAGTTTAATAAACACAAAAAAAAAAACATTGATGGGCCTTATTTTATAATTTAGGCCTTACTTTGTAATTTAAAGTAGAGTTAGGCCAAGAAAAATCTATAGCGATTTTGATAGAACACGCAGTGCAAGTATTATTTCAAACGTCGCTTCTATGAAATTATGACATATAAATAACACTTGCACTGCGTGTGCTATCAAAATTGCTGTAGACTTTTCTTGGTCTGACTCTAAAATATTCTTTATTACACCACAAACATAAAAACAAATTTAAAAAAAACCGGCGAAGTGCAAGTCGGACTCGCACACGAAGGGTTCCGTACCATTATTTATAAAAACGGTCACCCATCCAAGTACTGACCCCGCCCGACGTTGCTTAACTTCGGTCAAAAATCACGTTTGTTGTATGGGAGGCCCCACTAAAATTTTTATTTTATCCTGTTTTTAGTATTTGTTGTTATAGCGGCAACAGAAATAAATCATCTGTGAAAATTTCAACTGTCTAGCTATCACGGTTCGTGAGATACAGCCTGGTGACAGACGGACGGACGGACAGCGGAATCTTAGTAATAGGGTCCCGTGTTTTACCCTTTGGGTACGGAACTCTAAAACCGATTTACAATGTAGATAAAGGTAGCAACAGGCGGTCTTATCGCTGTTAGTTCTTATTCTTCGTTTGTTTAGCATTAGAGTGAAGGTGACGTGTCTTTTTTAAGCATGCAATCGTATAATTATTTAGCTTTTTTTGTAATAGTTATGTACTTAGTGGTTAATATTAGTATTTACTATTTTTTTTTTTCAATAATGCTTAAAAACGAAGTATAGACATGACAACCAAATATTAACGCCATTGTAGGGCAGGATATGAACCACCAGCTACCAGAACATGAATCATTTGTACTGTCACGCTGCGTGATTGTTGAGCCATTTAGGGTTCTAGCTAAATTGGACATTCCATAGAGCACGAGTAAGTATGGAACAACCAATTCAGCTAGGACCCTAAATTGCTCGACAATTACGAAGCGTGCCTGTAGGTACCTAAAAATTTTGTTAACCCATTTTAACCATGCAATAAAATATTTTTGATTTTGATTTCTAATTTGAAATATTAGAATCAAAAAGTTCATAATAGATTGTATATCATAACTACAAAAATGTGTTCCCTACTCTCAACCCAAAACCCCTTGTATCTTAGGATCTAGATATTTTCACACAAGACGGTTTATCGATAACTTCTTACATCACTAGATTATCGACATTAAATGTCGACTATTGCCCATCACTTTTCTGGCTGTGTACGTATTTAGAAACTTGACTCCGCCCCTAAAATTAGTGCGATAGGGACAACTGCAGCTGAGGCGAAAAATCCTGCGTAAAAATGACAAAAATCGAGGTTTCGTAGTCCTCTTTTTCCTCCCCCAAAACTTAACCAATCGTAACCAAATTTGGAAATCTAAATGATTATGAAATTATCTGTGTCGGACCGTTTTGCTTTTTTGGCTAATTGATATCAGTTTTGAATACCACGCCTCTCATTGCGGCATAGTCTATTAGGCCATTTTGGCCGTTTTTGAAGGGCTCTAGCGCCTTAAAAAACAAAAATATCAAAAAAAGCAAAACGGTCCGACACAGATATTGACAATATTAATCTGTGTTGAAAAAATCATTACTCTAGCTTCAAAAACCACGGAGGAAAACGAGGACTACGTTTGTATGGAGGAATGACCACTCCTGTTGGCTCTTAATAGGTACAGTCACGGTACAGTCAAGTGTGAAAATATGGGTGGACACATCATCTCAAAAATATGTCCCATAACTCTTATGTCAGCAAATTAATAACTATGGGACATATTTTTGAGTAAGTTATATGCACCCATATTTTTACACTTGACTGTACCTCTCGCGTCAAATGATCCATAAGCCGTAAGACAGTCAATTTTATATGAAGTAGCTGTCACGTATAGTCCGACAAGAAATTGTAGACAATTATTGAGGGCGCCACTTCCTACGTAACCGTCACATTTTTGACGTAAAATGCTTAAACATGGCAACAATTTAGTATGGAATATTTTTAGGTCCATTTTATACACTATAAAACGTTTGTAGACATTTTTTATAAATTTAGCGCATTCATTTATTTAGTTATCACAATACGGTGGAAACATATTTTTTCTATTGATAGGTAAAAACGGCATGAAAATCCGTTCAGTAGTTTTTTTAGGGTTCCGTACCCAAAGGGTAAAACGGGACCCTATTACTAAGACTCCGCTGTCCGTCCGTCCGTCCGTTTGTCTGTCACCAGGCTGTATCTCACGAACCGTGATAGCTAGACAGTTGAAATTTTCACAGTTGATGTATTTCTGTTGCCGCTATAACAACAAATACTAAAAACGGAATAAAATAAAGATTTAAGTGGGGCTCCCATACAACAAACGTGATTTTTGACCGAAGTTAAGCAACGTCGGGCGGGGTCAGTACTTGAATGGGTGACCGTTTTTTTTTTGCCTTTTTTTGCATTATGGTACGGAACCCTTCGTGCGCGAGTCCGACTCGCACTTGCCCGATTTTTTTAAGTTTATCGCGAATAAACACACAAACAGTCAGACGCGGCGGGGGACTTTGTTTTACAAGGTGAAGTGATAGGGATTAGTAGGATGTATTACGAATCAACCTATACTATTACACAATCCATCGGAAAAAAAACATATTCGAGCAAAAGTAAAATTCACCATCATCGTCTCTAGATAAACAGTTTTGAAATAGCTAGAAACTAGGCCACTCATTAATTTTAAAACCATGGTTGTGACATTGGGATTCAGTATCTTATGCATTTGAATTTCACGTAGAGTAACGGGATGAAAGAATCAATGTAATTGATTGTACGGATGGGAAAAAAGTTAGAAGATTTTGACGGGATAATGTCATATACGAAGGAAAATGTGACCAAGGCATCCAGCGCCCAGGGCTGGAATCGAACCAGCGTCCTCTGCATTCGCGGCGGCAGATAGGTACGTCTAGACCGCTCGGCCACCCGGCTACGGTGGCATGGGTTAAATTTTTCCAAAATTTTATGGAGACATTTTCTTGAACAAGTAAATAGTGATTTGTTTTACGAGGGAGCAAAGTTAGTAACCCGGAGTAATGATACCCGAGCAAGTGAAAGATTATGAAGCGTAGCGAGTGTTTCGACAAGTAGAATCTTGAGTGTTGCAATGATTTCAAGGCACGAGGGTTAAATAAAGTTTGCTTCTTGAGTGAAACACACGATTTTTAACCACACCAACGCGAGAAAAATACTAAAATATTACAGATCAAATTCAAAAATGAACGTTGCTAAATATGTGTCATTCAAAATCATTAGCCAACATGAGGACACAACTCAAAATTTGCAGATAACTGACACTCTTGTGGATAAAATGCAACTTTCTCATAAGTTTTAGAAGTTCGTGACATTTTTAACTGTACCCTTGTAAAAAAAGTGTATTTTCATTTTTTTTCTTGCTGCAAGTACAGTTATAGTTCTAATTTCATGGTGATTACATTCGTAGAGGGAAAGTGTGCCATATGAATGTATGTAAGCGTCCTTGTTGAAATTCAAATGGTCAAAGGAAAACTTTGTCAATACTTATCTGTAACAGTACTGATGGGATGTGTACTTTCAGTACAGGTTTTTATGTTGCTATAACTAAACTGTGACCACATTAACTTTGCACAAACTTGGCAGTAAGAACGCATATACATATCCCTATAAACTCTATACTTGACGTTGCACTTGGCATGAAAACTTAGCGTGGACCAACTTTGGTATAACTAGTATAGTAACGGGATTAATCATGAGAAATATAAGAAAATAAAACGATTATTTTGGATATTTCACTGATACCTGTAAAAATTCAATCGCTTTGCGCGTTATAAGTTTAATGTTGTCTTTTATGTTAAACAAATGGCAACTGTTAATTAATAGGTAGAATAAAAAGTTTCATATTAAACAGGATCTATCCAATATTTTTTTAATTAACATCACGTGTTCGCAATATTAAAAAGTTATTTGAAACTAAAATAATTTCAAGCAAGTTTAACTTCACCATTTGCTTCAATATTTGCTTTTAATTATTCTTTTAGGTCAAAATGACACGCCTCTCAGATTTAAAAAAAATAGAACGTAATTTTCGTTTAAATAATAGTCAGTATAAAAACCCTATTTAGTCAGGTGGACATGTACATCTTTAGATTGCCTTTTTGCTACATTTAAAACTCTTATAAAATCCATATGTGTCGAACCGCTAAAAAGGGACCGTAGGACAAATAGCGTTTACGATATTTAAGCTGTATTTTCATAAAAATACAATATTTAACGACTTAAGCGCCATAGCTACAAAAACGCTTTTTTTAGTATCACTCCATGATTGTAATTTCAACCTAAAGCTAATTGTATTGGGTATAATTTAGCATGTGCATAGTCACTTACTACTTTTTAGTTCTGACGATAATCATGGCGCCATCGAATTCCTGTTATGGGTTATTAATAACTGTCCACAACTACTTTCAAGTTTATTCAAATACGCTTTTTAATACGTGTAATTAAAGTTCAGAATTCGTTGAAAATCTTATTTGGAAATAATTTTCTTAAATTTTGCAATAGTCTATCTATCATTTAAATCTGTTAATTTGTTTAAAATGGGGACATGGTACTTATGTTAAGTTAAAAATTTGACATTTTAAAAGATTTATGTATGTTGTGTTTAATGCAATTCATTACACAATATTTGTTTATTAATTTACTATTAATTATTTAGTTAAATAGCTATCGAATTCTGCATTAATTTGACTTTTTAATAATGAAGTTTTATTACGATTTTTAGATAAGGATTTCACTCCAAAATCAGTTAAACTAGTAGTTCGCCCCGAACTGAGAACTCGCGTTTGGCAAAAATTATATAGAGCGATTTTGTTGCACCTACTTAGGGGCTATTCATAAATTACGTCATTTCAAATTAGGGGGGGGGGGTCTGGACATCGGATGACGGTAGCATGAAGTAGGAGGAAATGGGGTCATTTGATGCATGATTTTTGGATGATTTTAGGGGGGGGGGTCCAAAATCGTCAAAAATCGATGACGTAATTTATGGACAGCCCCTTACTCGTATAGTCCGACATAAAATAGTAGAAAATAATGGATCAAAAATCGCGTGGATTTATTGCAAGGTCTGTGGAGCCCTTAACTGATAGATTTAAGTCACCATATAGATTAAAATAAACTGTATCTGTGGTAAGCCGAAATATTTCCTGTCAAATGTCAAATACTCCTATATTATGTTTATTTTTATCTTGCTAATTATTTCAAAATGGTAAATTTAAAAACGATATTATAAAAGTGTAAGCCGAGCACTTTCATTTGATACCAAAGTCGACCATACTTTCTTGCAAATAAAATGACCAGAATAGCAAGCCCCCTCACAAGCAGCTTTTTGGCCTTCTAAGCTCTTCTAGCTCAATAACCTCTTGATCGAGCCTGCTCATAATTTAATGACTAAAATATAATGCCCTCGACTACATGTTTACCCAATTTCATTTAAATTAGAACAAATTTACTTTAGTTATTGAGTATCAAACTTTTAAAAAACGTCTGACAGTTCAGCTTAAAAACATCGAAATGCCGGGACGTGCCGCTAGCCAGCCGCGTGTTCAAAGTTGAATGTAAGAACTTTGTTCGCTTCGCTCGCTCGTTCGAAAAACTAGATAATCTAAAGAAAAATATGATAGTGGACTTGCAATTTGATGCCTTTTAACCTCTTATATTTTCAACATAATTATTATATTTTACAATTCATATGGTGCTACTTTACCGCACTAGTGCGATAATAAAAAAATTACATATATGTACTGTAAAACATTGTACGATACATGTGCGAATAGGTAATTCGCAACTCGTCTCGATTTAAAACACTCCCTTCGGTCGTGTTTTAATTTATCGCCACTCGTTGCGATTTCCTATTTTTCGCACTTGTATCATAATGTAATGTCACTGAATATTAAATAACATTAGAATACAATATCACACGTTGATAGACTCGGACCAAGCATGGCATTTTCAAAGCACGGATTTTACATACTTACATCTTACAATGGCCCGCGTGCGTGCGCCCGCTCCGTGCACCCGCGCCAGCTAGCGGACGCCCTACCCTGCCTAACCACACAACCATAACCCACCTTTTAGGCTTCCGTCGGTAAATCGGCAGCCATTTTTTGCCCAACTCACGCTCTATTGCCTCTGCCCCGCCCCGTGCAAAAGACCATAACCTAATAATTAAAATTTCACGGTATTCCATAAATGTGTTAGGAAGTCGGTTTTTGCGTGTTTTTGACTTGCTTGATTTATTTCTGGCGTTTAGGACGAATTTGATACTGTGCATATGTGGAGAGATTTATAGGTTATATTGTGACAAACTTTTTTATTTAAAATATTTTTTAAACGTAAATAATCTTTGAATACTTAAATAAACTCTAGATAGATATTATTGAATGCCGTAACGTTATTAAACTGATTAAATTCCTAAGATACTTAAGTGCAGATTGTATTAAAAATTTAAGTTAAATTTTGATCAATTAATTATTTAAACTACAATTTAATCTTTTTTTTGTTACAGGTAAGTGAAGCTTAACATCGGATAATATAAAAACGAAACTTTTCGTTTCATGATGGAACCAGTGTCTTAAAGGTAAGGTACAGAGTAGTATATAGTCTGGCAAACCATAATTGGATGCTGTTAAGCAATAATGTGTCAACCCACATTAATTTTTCAATAAGATGTCAACTCAAAAAATTGACGCTTAAAGTTGACATTTTATTGCAAAATGGATGTGGGATGACTCATTTTTGCTAAACACCATCCAATTAATAATAATAGTTCAGCCTATACGTCCCACTGCTGGGCCCCCGCCTCCTCAGGCCTCAGGCCCTCATGCGACGACGACGTGTCGTCATAGGGCCGCTAGCACTGAAGGGCGCGCAGTTAGTTGACTCGCAGTTATTTAATGTCATATATCGTCAGTGTTTATTATTTTTTAACAGAGACAAAAACAAACGATATCCCGAAATATCAGAAAGCGTGATAGAGACAGATTGAACGCTAAAATTATGATGATGATGATGATGATGTCGACAACGTGTCGTCAAAGGGCCGATAGCACTAAAGGGCGCGCAGTTTGTTAACTCATAGTTATTTCATACTATAGCGTTTAATATTAAATTCACTGTCACTACTACTAGCTACTACATTTTTTCAATAGTGACGACAACGTGTCGTCAAAGGGCCGGTAGCACCGAAGGGCGCGCAGTTGGTTGACTCGCAGTTATTTCCGGACGTGCAGCCGTGACACAGTTGCGCCGAGCCAACTGCAGCGTAACGCAACGCAGTGGTTGCAGTGTTATTTGCGTTACCTTTATATTGTAGCAGATATGTAGGTGAATGGGAAGAAGATGAAAATATAGGCACATTATTTCAAAATTTCAAAGATAAGGTACATCTAATAATATTTTCTAAATATGTATTTTGTTGTAGATTGGGTATTTAGATTTTAAAATTATTGTACAGTGTCTAATATTTATGTCAATTTACGCAAAATATTATAACACCTCTTAGATCTCTTAGTAAGAAAATCTGTTAGAAATAGTATAGTCACCTGATCGAATTAACTTTTCTTACAGTTTAAATGCAACCACTGTCACTATATGAGCTGTGACCAATCTCTGCGTACACGCATCAATAAAGTAACGACGCGGGAATAGGCCTGTTGCCGCCATGTTGGATTTTATAAAGTCTATCTCATTACTTCATCTTCATCTTCCTCGCGTTGTCTCGGCATTTTGCCACGGCTCATGGGAGCCTTGGGGTCCGCTTGACAACTAACCCAAGAATTGGCGTAGGCACTAGTTTTTACGAAAGCGACTGCCATCTGACCTTCCAACCCACAGGGTAAACTAGGCCATAAATATTGGGATTAGTTCGGTTTCCTCACGATGTTTTCCTTCACCGAAAAACGACTGGTAAATATCAAATGATATTTCGTACATAAGTTCCGAAAAACTCATTGGTACGAGTCGGGGTTTGAACCCGCGACCTCCAGATTGAAAGTCGCACGCTCTTACCGCTAGACTACCAGCGCTCTTTACTATGAGAAGTATTATCTATCTCAGGGGTCTCCAAACTTTTTTACCTGAGGGCCATATTGCGCCTCAGAAACTTTCGCGCGGGCCACCGTCGGTTTATGGGCCGGGGAAGGGTGTGTGGTTGCTGCTGTTAGGAACAGTTCCACTCTCAATAAATGCTGAACCCCTGGAGCCTGGCTCCCGCGGGCCGTACAGTGAGCACTCGCTTTGGGTGTCGGCGGACCGGGGTTTAGAGACCCCTGATCTATCTCATTGTCCGACAGTAAAGTGTGGATACTTATGTTTTTGAACGAGCGTTAGCGATGGTCCCCGTTTCCTCTATTGGTCATAAGTCTCAACCGATTCTCGTGAAATTTTGTGTGTAGGTTTAATTTTAAAAAACTGTTTTTTTAATTATATAACCTATTACCAACACTACCTACATAAAATTTCAATCCATTTACTTATTTTTAAATTAAATTAGTCAATTGAATAGCGGCGATGTTCGTAGACCTAAAACCTAAACTCGAACTGCTTCGCTTAATCGGATATCAATATTATATTAGCACAAAGTGTTAAACATACACTTTGCCCCCTTGTGATTCAAATAACTATTGTTCC
Source organism: Cydia splendana (assembly GCF_910591565.1). Classification (NCBI taxonomy): domain Eukaryota; kingdom Metazoa; phylum Arthropoda; class Insecta; order Lepidoptera; family Tortricidae; genus Cydia; species Cydia splendana. Next base: position 1,616,516 of record NC_085987.1, on the reverse strand, counting down.
CTAATTGTATCCAAATAACCCTCTGGTGTTCCGGGTGTCCATGAGCGACAGTAAACGCTTACCATCAGGCGCTTCGTCTGCTCGTTTGCCTCCATATAAAAAATATTACACCGTCTACAGGATACATACATTTTTCGAAACGATTCTAACCCATTTAATAAATAAATATTATAGGACATTTTTACACAAATTGACTAAGCCCCACGGTAAGCTCAAGAAGGCTTGTGTTGTGGGTACTCAGACAACGATATATATAATATATAAATACTTAAATACATATAAAACGACCATGACTCGGGAACAAATATCTGTATCATCATACAAATAAATGCCCTTACCAGGATTCGAACCCGGGACCATCGGCTTCATAGGCAAGGTCACTACCCACTAGGCCAGACCGGTCGTCATTTGCGATTTTACGGATGTGTCCCGCCGAATTTATTGCCAGTCCCGTATTGGAATACCCTCCTCCAATTTAGGAGGAAGTTAAATCTTCTCGGGCAGGGTTAGAGTAGGTGTAGCTTTATTTGACGTTCATAAGCGTATTGTAATAACTAAAACCAACCAACCAACCTGGAACCAGCGTACGATTTTGTCCCAGTCGCAGTGGAAACCGCTGGGCCCTGGTGTTCGGAGGCAAGGAAGTTTGTTAGAAAAGGACTTGGGGCGGCGTCTACGTGACAGAGGGTGCGATCCCCGTTCAGGTTCCTACCTAGTCCAACAGATATCGCTTGCCATCCAGCGCGGTAATACCGCTAGTATCTTTGGCACTTTTGGGCTGGGTGGGGGTCGGGATGGGGCTGATAGTGTAAGTAATAGAATGGTATATTAGTAATGTGTTTAGATTTTAAGTTAGGATATATGTAGATTGTTAAGTAGATTTTAAGATTGACTTGGAATGTACCTACCGATAATGTTTGACATGAATAAAGTATAACTAAAGATGCCCCGAATAGTGGTTTTAGCCGAATACCGAGTACTGAATATTCGGCGCCGAATATTCGGCATGACATGCGAACATTTTTAAGTCGCAATAAAATTATTATGAAAACTATTCGCCAACAAAGCACAAACGTTTGCTAAGATATATTTTTTGTTGAACAGCATTAATGAATGTAGTCAGAGTCAATCAAATCAGAACCATAATAAAAAATAAAATATTTTGTAATCAACAAATGCTCAAAAAGGGGTCTTTGTATTTAACAACTTTCCAAGAATACATTTTTAATATTAAATTTATCAAGTTTTTGGTTATCATTATTATGTTGTTTTTCTTTTTAGGTAGGTGCAATAGATATTCTGTATTCAGCCGAACAGTAGGCAAGATCGGCCGAATACCGAATATTCGGCAAAGTGGCCGAATAGGCCGAATACCGAATACTTGTCGAATATTCGTGGCATCTCTCGTAATAACTAATATGGTTACTTGAAAAATTAACTATCTTAACGCGAATTACGTAAACTAGACTACTTAATAAAGCCTATCTTTTACTCACAAATCTGACCAGTTCACCTCCAGAAGTGGGACAGGATATGTGTGTGTGTTATGTAAGCGGCTGAGCGTATCAGTCTATTACTGCCAAGGCGACGGCGACGCGAATGCTGACAAAAACGGAACGTTCATGTGTCAAGATGTAAAGCCGGCCATACACGCTACCTCGCGACGAATGTGGTCCCTATGACAGTTGCTTCGAGTTTTGGTTGGTTTTAATATAAAAAAAAATATTGAAGAAATATGTTTTACTTACCGTATTTTTATTACATTTTAAATAAATTAAAGTGAACATTTCCAAAAAATTACAAGATTTTACTTGAGAGCTACTCCATGTAATAATGAACTGTCACCATCACTCGACGTGACAGGTATAAAAATCTTCTGCTTTTTTTATCTCTCTAACAAACAGAAATGTCAAAATGAGGGACCAACGAATATGAACGGTTTGTTCGATTTGACAAACGTTTATAAATAACGCCATAAGTATTTGCAATATTTTGTTTTCGCTGCACCCACCTTAGCGCTATTATTGTATGTCCTCGTCATAGTCTCAATTTTCATTGATATACAACTGAAAATAAATGAAAATTAGACATGTTTTCGTCATTTTTTTCTACCGAGACAACTTTAACAGTTTATGGTTTTGGTTACAGTCAGCCCTTGTAAAAAATATATTCTAGTTTCCTTGTTATTTTTTTGAAGGCATTTGTCCTTGGTTAATAAAAATTAATAATTAAAACTACAATTTTGCGTTATCCCCCTCTTAAACGGACTATTTGTGGTATCGCTATATCTGCAAATCGTGCATGGCTCGTAGTACCTTTCCGTCCGCCACAACTGACTATCCACTCATAGACTTTATTGGGACGGCTTAAGGTATACAATAGGTCAGGTGTTAGTGACCGCATGCGACACACATCGTAATATGTTGCGCCACGGACCTTGACGGTCGACGTAACAAACAGATCGCTAGGCATTCCACCAGGGTTTGCTTTTGTATTTAATTATTACAGTTAGTTTTGGTATACCTACTAAAATGACAAATTAATGGCATGAATAGGTATACATTTATTTATACCTGCGTTACATATAGAACTAATTGTTAGTGACCCGCTGGTCACTCACGAATGTTTACTTTAATTGGGCGAGTGACCCGATAGGGATATATTTTAATTGAGTGAGGAAATGTATATTTTAATCGGGTCACTCACACTTTTAGTTCGCATTGTGTGAGTGACCCGTTATGATTCTGTTTTTTGGCGAGATAAATTAAGTATCCGCTCGTAGACCTTATTGGGACGACATAAGGTATACAAGGTCAGGTGTTGGTGACCGCATGCGACACTCATCGTAATAATGTTGCGCCACGGATCTTGACGGTCGACCGACGTTATCGTATATCGACTGTTCGACCATGGTTTGCTTAGTATTGCCAGATATACTAAAATGTTGAATAAATAGGTAGAAAAAATGCGCGACACATATACCTATTTGTTAGTGACCGACGGCCACTTGCGGGTTTTCTCTTTGAGTGAGTGACCCGCTATGAATATATTTAAATTCAGTGAAGAAATATATGTTTTAAACGAGTCACTCACACAGTTTATATCACGTTGCGTGATTCTTGTTATGGAGGGAAACATTTCGAGCAATCTTCGACTTAAAATATCTTAACGACCCGTTTTAATTAATACCTATCCCTACTAATATTATAAATACAAAATTAACTTGTCTGTCTGTCGGTCAACACTGAGCTGAGATTATATTTTACATGAGGAAAATTCAAAACTAAATTTCATCGCATACATAAAGTTCCACCCCGTCACATTTTATGGGGACAAAAAACAAGACAAGTAAAAGAATTTTGACCCAACTACGTTTATATGGAGACTATGGAGACTCTTGTTGCTGCGGATTCTTAAAAATACCGTTGCCATGTGAAGACACAGATTGTACGCTGTTATTCTTCTAGGCTGACAGAATGTCGGCAAACTCTTCAATGCTAATTGATTCTTGACTGCATTTCAAGGTGTTGCACATTTACTTACACAACATGGTTACTGGATAGGGGCTAAAAGCTCACTTCAAAATCTAAAGTCATAATATTTTATAGATTAGATTAGATCGATGGTTTTAATAATGATTTATAAGCGAAGTAATGGTCCATATTATGTAAGGTAAGGTGGGATAAGACTAACATAGTTTATTTTGCCCGGGGCAAGACAAACAGTATGAGGATTCCATACAAGTGATATCTTACCCCGGTGATAGTCTAACCCCACTTTACCTTAATAAGAAAAGCGCAAGCATTAACACATTCACCGCTGAGCTACGGCCGTAGCGCTACGTCGTAGCTGATAACATGGGTTTCCCGGTATATAGCGAAAATGATCAGGCTTCGCACGGGTTACACAAAACCTTCCTTAAAAATAATTTTATTGATAGGTGAAAACCGCATGAAAATCCGTTTGGTAGTTGAGTTTATCGCGAACATACATACAGACAGACGCGCCGGCGGGGGACTTTGTTTTATAAGGTGTAGTGATGTTGCCAATGTATGTAATGTACAATAAGTCACGATAACACAATTAGACCCAAAAAAGTTATCTTAACTTATCTCTTTAATCCACACATTACACATTAAATAATCAAAGTTAAAGTCCGTCTAAGCTAACTTTGCACCAACTTGAATAGAACAATATTGAGGGAATGTCATTATAAACGTCATACTTTCATAGAAATTTTATATTAATGATGACACACTTTATCATTACAAATGCCATGCAGAGTTAGCGTGGTCCGACGTTATGAATATTTCATTCAAAGGAATATTTTTGCAACCCAAAACTTAGAACTAAAGTATTTTAATGCCTCTTAATGTAAGACTGTGACGAGATTTTTCTTATTTATTACGAGTTCTTACTACTTCTTACTGTACACTGTACAGTCAAGTGTAAAAACTTGGGTGCACACATCATAAAATATGTCCCATAGATCTCATGTCAGCGAATTAAGAACTATGGGACATATTTTTGAGAAGATATATGCACCCATATTTTTACATTTGACTGTACAAGAGATACTGGTCACACTCTTGTAACGGGGAACTGCAAACAAACTTACGCGTACGAGATTTTCCCTCAGTAGGTACCCCTAGTGTAAATTTCATTCGATAGCGTGACGTGACGTACGTTTGTGTTAACTGTCATTCTGTATGAGATTATGAGTTTACAAAACGTCCCGCTTGGCGCGCTGTTCAAAATCCCATACAAAAATAGACATAACGCAAACGCGAATGCTCGTAATCGAATGAAATTTACCTACACTAGGGGTTCTGATTTCTTTCAGTTTAGCTAATTTCAGACTAATCTAGGTCTCAGGTCGCTAATATATCAAAACTGGTAAGGAAGGAAATAATACAAGCAAGGCTTGACTGAGGACGAAAGATCGACGACCGTGCGAGGCCATAATGTTAATGCAATGTTCAAGGTGGCGCCCCAGTTACGATCCACACAAACAATCTAATCATCCACTATCACCTCTAAACCTCAGTCTTAAAGTTTAGATTCCTATAAACCAACGGTAGTGATAACCTTGCAACTGCGCTTATGAAATGCGGTTGCATTGGCGTCAAACATAAAGTGTTTAGGTTGGTTTTCCCCTGTTTTTACGGTATTGTGACGTGGTGTTGCCGAGAGAAACAGATAGGAGTTGACACGAATGCACTCCTTATTAGCTGAATCCCAGTATTGTTGATAAAAAACGGTTTAGATACCGAGCGCGGATTCTATGGTTTTATGAGGATTGTCATCGTCATATGTCCAACTTTGCAACATTTAGAACATTGTACTTTTCGGGGTATATCAGTATCAATAGGGATGTTGACTGTATTTAAAATTAATTATTTCACACCATGCCTGAAATAATACACCAGAACATTAATAGAGAAACGTAGACAGCAGTTATTTTCTATTTTATAAATCGTATAGAACTATAAAGAGTAGGTGACTTGACTGTGACGTCACTTGTGCATTTTCCACAATGTGCACATCCACAGTGGCTTATCGTTATGATAGTTGAAATAAAAAACAGATTTGACTATAACAGTTTTGAATGATTCACGGTTAGTTTCACTAGCGACCGGGATATGAACATGTTACCCGTGAACATGATGCATGTAACTGCGTCGAAATATCGGGAGCTCGAAAACAATAAAAAACCGGGCAAGTGCGAGTCGGACTCGCGCACGAAGGGTTCCGTACCATAATGCAAAAAAAAAAAACAAAAAAAAAGCAAAAAAAAAACGGTCACCCATCCAAATACTGACCACTCCCGACGTTGCTTAACTTTGGTCAAAAATCACGTTTGTTGTATGGGAGCCCCATTTAAATCTTTATTTTATTCTGTTTTTAGTATTTGTTGTTATAGCGGCAACAGAAATACATCATCTGTGAAAATTTCAACTGTCTAGCTATCACGGTTCGTGAGATACAGCCTGGTCACAGACGGACGGACGGACGGACGGACGGACAGCGAAGTCTTAGTAATAGGGTCCCGTTTTACCCTTTGGGTACGGAACCCTAAAAAGGTAATCACGGTTCATATCCCGGTCGACATAAGTCCAGATCTGACTAGTAAGAAATCACTTTATTGTGTTAATTGGGACATTCTACTTTTCGGAGTACAATTCAGCAATAGTAGCGGACGAAGCAACGATCTAAAAGTACAGTCAACCTAGTCGAAGAATGTAATTTCAGTACCATTTTGTATCTTGTCACAGTAACAATCAGTATGAAAGTCGCTAGAGACCTCATGCTATTGTCACTGTGACAAGGTACGAAATGGTGCTGAAATTCAATTCCTTGACTGTACGGCGAAGTTTGTAAGGTGATCCGGAAACCGCAAAAATAGAGAAAACTGAATTCTGAGATGAAAAAAAGCCTGAGACCTGAAATCTCTCAAATCAGATAGTAACAAGCCGGATCAAAGAGAAATGCTATAGAAATACCCTGCTAATATTATATTATAAGATTTATAAGTAGGTAAATATTTGAGCACAATCTTATATATGGCGGTTGACGTAGTCCCAGACTTAGCTTCAAAGATATTTATACAAAACAAAATAAAATATCATTTATTTTCAAGCAAAAAAGACCCATAGATACATACATACATTACATACGTACAATATGTAATTATTTATACTTAAAAGGAAAGGGGACGGGCGCTAAAGAGGAAAATGTGAACTACGTTTGTATGAAAGGGCGATTTCGCGCGGGTCCTCCACTTTCGTCTTAATACGACTGATACCGTTTATTATAAGAACTTGTCATTTAGAATATTGGGACGAAATAATAGAGGCCTACACTCTATTCCAGATATAGGATTACCTAAACAGAACTAAAATTGGTGATTAGACAGAATGTTTAGGATGTCATTCAATAAGTAACATTTCTCAAAATTTAGCTTCGGGCTAAAAAGGCCAAATACGGCTTTCTCTGAATCAAAGATTTAGCAGTATTAATCTTTGTGTTCCTTTTAAGATGTGTTTAAGAAGTGAAGCCACCCAGATTTTGATGCAGGGGTTTCAGCTTCTTACAACAACGAGTGTAAAAGATAAATTGTATGCGAAAATTAATCAACAAAAACAGATTTACTAAATAATCCGCTTGGAAATCATTAAAAACTTACAACTTATTTTCACCCGCTTAATTAGGTAAAAATAATAAAAGGTACCGAAGGTCTACAATATTTGAAGAAAACTTAAACTTCAAGGACCTTGAACGTTTCGTTTCGTTATCTATATTTAAATTTATTACCCAACGTTGTTTTATATAATAACGGAGAGATATAAACACTATACATTTTCTATTTACCTGCTAGTATTAATAGTAACCATGCCCACATCTCGTGAGCGATTAGATTCGTCCTCGCGCGAGCATCGAACCCGCTATCTGGGTCAAAGCGAGGTCCCGCGGCTTGTTTCCTTGTGGAGAAACTGCTTACGTAACCGCTGAGTGTTTACTGGAAGAGAATACTTTAATGATAATTTAAGGGCAAATATGGTATTTATAATATACTAGCTTCTACCCGCGACTTCTTCTGCTGGGAATGATGATGATTGATAAAAACTATCATATGTGCTTCCCCGGGCCTCAAAATAATTCCATACCTTTCATCTAAATCGGTTCAGCGATTCAAGCGAGAAAATTTAATAGATAGACAGTTATTTTCGCATATAATATTAGTAGGGATGTAATGTAAGTACTAAAGAAAAATATAAAGACGTATTTTTAGCTCATAAGTCATATCTCAAAATGTGCTTACTTTGCTACAGTGTACCTAACGGTGATCACAACCTCATTTAAGTGTTACAACACGAAAGTAGTGATGGTCTATTTCAAATCGGCATATAGTGTACCTACCCATATAAAGGCGGTCAAACAACGTTGTCAGTAGAAAAAGTACGATTACTCTTCGCGCCTACAATGTTTAAATTAGCCGCTTTTTTCTACTGACGGAAATGGCTTGACAAACTATATTTACTTATATTTACATACCTGTGACAGCATAATAATGTGAAAATTTGAATTTAAATTCGAATTTTGGAGCAAAGTAAGCACAATTTACGGTTCTTTATTTATTGCATCCATGGTACACCTACACCCAGGGACACATATAAATTTCATGTACTTCAAGAGCTAAAAAATGCTTTGTAAACGAATGAATACCTAATTTACTTATAACTTGAAGGTCAGACTGTCTACGTTCCACACTAGAAATCTTAGGTCTTATATTTACGTACTAAAGTATTTAGGTCCTACGTCTAGATCCTAGGTCACTCTTGAAGGTTCATCTCATCAAGTGTTTATGCCGTCTGTTGCAGTATCATACAATATTTATGTGATTGTATGATTACTATCATTAACTGTGTTGTGATTGGTCCAATTGATATTCAGTTTTCAAAGAAAATGTCAATTTAAGTACCTATATACTAGTGGCTCTGTGGGTAGATTTCGGAAGTCCGTCTATGTACTTATAATAATATAAAAACTAGCGACCCACCCCGGCTTCCCACGGGTTATACAAAACCTTAACAAATTATACAATTAAACTTTTCTCTAGTATCACTCTATTGATAGGTGAAAACCGCATGAAAATTCGTTCAGTAGTTTTTGAGTTTACCGCGAACATACATACGTACATACAAACAGACAGACGCGGCGGGGGAGTTTGTTTTATAAAGTGTAGTGATATATTTATATATAAATAAATACTTACTTAGTCCAAAGCTGGAACGCTTTCTCAGTTATGTTGTATATATCTATATATTTGAATAAAAGCGCTGGTGGCGTATCGGTAAGAGCGGGCGACTTTCAATCCGGAGGTCGGGGGTTCAAATCTCGGCTCTTAAGTACCAATTAAGGATGACTCACGTTAGACCGGGCCGACCGGGCCGTGGCCGGGCCGGAGCTTCCGGCTCTTACTTTTCTGTGACAGATGACAGGTGATCACGTGATGCTTTCCATAGAAAACGAAGCTCCGGAAGCTCCGGCCCGGACACGGCCCGGTCTAACGTGAGTCATCCTTTAGTTTTTCGGAACTTACTTAAGTACGAAATATCATTTGGTATTCACCAGTCGCTTTTCGGCGAAAGAAAACATCGTGAGGAAACCGGACTAATCCTAATCCTGCTTCCCCTCTGGGTTGGAAAGTCAGATGGCAGTCGCTTTCGTGAAAACTAGTGCTTACGTCAATTCTTGGGAATAGTTGTTAAGAGCGCTATTACATTTCGGCGTTGAGCGAGTTTAGGTATTTTACGCGCTGCGGCAGGCCGTGCGAGCTCAGTATGCCGATCCCTTCTACCACACTCGCACTACAATGATGGATTAAACATTCTTGATCCTTCGCGAAGCATATTGAAATCAACCATAACAACACTAACTGTACTTAACTTTTAAAGTTCTAAAACTGTTATTTGGTAAGTACGAAAATACTAAATGCAGTGCAAATGTACATAGGGGCTGTTCATAAATTACGTCATCTATTTTTGACGATTTTTGACCCCCCCCCCCACCCCTCAAATCATCCAAAAATCAAGCTTCGGATGAATCTGTTTCCTCCTACGTCATGTTACCATCATCCGATGTCCAGACCCCCCCCCCCCCACTCCGCCCATTTGAAACGACGTCATTTATGAATAGCCCCATACTCGTACTTATGAAGGTATATTACTCGAAAGAAATTATAGGTACCTACTCGCTTATTTACATGTTTCGTCATTGCATTTGGTACCTATAGGTTGTAAAGTTTGTATCAACGAGGGTTTAAAAACGAACTGGTACTGAGGATCTGATGATGATTAAGGTGGTCACGGATACCAATCAACCATGTAGTAACATGATTAGGCTCGTTTGATTCGTCTCAACAAGATCTTTGACACTGAAGATACACAGGGTCTGATGATGGAGCTGGAAGGTGGCCACGGGTACCAGTCTATCATGTAACTAAACAACTTCGTGTTTGGGCTCGTTTGATTCGTCTCAACAAGATCTTTCACACAAGACAGTACTCAGGGTCTGATGATGGAGCTGGAAGGTACCATTACCAATCAACCATGCAACTAAACCACATCGTGTTTAGGATCGATTGATTCGTCTCAACAAGATCTTTGACACTAGGTGATACTCAGAGTCTGATGATGGAGCTGGAAGGTGGTCACCGGTACCAATCAACCATGCAACTAAACCACTTCGTGTTTAGGCTCGTTTTATTCGTTTCAACAAGATCTTTGACACAAGATAGTACTCAGGGTCTGATGTTGGAGCCGGAAGGTGGTCACCGGTACCAATCAACCATGCAACTAAACCACTTCGTGTTTAGGCACGTTTTATTCATCTCAACAAGATCTTTGACACAAGGTAGTACTCAGGGTCTGATGATGGAGCGCGAAGGTGGCGACGGGTACCTGTCTATCATCATCAGACCCTGAGTAGTATCTTGTGTCAAACATCTTATTGCGACGAATCAAACGAGCCCAAACACGAAGTGGTTCAGTTACATGGTAGACTGGTACCCGTGGCCACAGTCCAGCTCCATCATCAGACCCTGAGTACTAACTTGTGTCAAAGATCTTGTTGCGACGAATCGAACGAAGCCAAACACGAAGTGGTTTAGTTGCATGGTTGATTGGTACCGGTCACCACCTTCCGGCTCCAACATCAGACCCTGAGTACTATCTTAAGTCAAAGATCTTGTTGAGCCGAATCAAACGAGCCCAAACACGAAGTGGTTTAGTTGCATGGTTGATTGGTACCGGTGACCACCTTCCGGCTCCATCATCAGACCCTGAGTACTATCTTGTGTCAAAGATCTTATTGAGATGAATAAAACGAGCCTAAATACGAAGTGGTTTAGTTGCATGGTTGATTGGTACCGGTGACCACCTTCCGGCTCCAACATCAGACCCTGAGTACTATCTTAAGTCAAAGATCTTGTTGAGCCGAATCAAACGAGCCCAAACACGAAGTGGTTTAGTTGCATGGTTGATTGGTACCGGTGACCACCTTCCGGCTCCATCATCAGACCCTGAGTACTATCTTGTGTCAAAGATCTTGTTGAGATGAATAAAACGAGCCTAAACACGAAGTGGTTTAGTTGCATGGTTGATTGGTACCGGTGACCACCTTCCGGCTCCAACATCAGACCCTGAGTACTATCTTAAGTCAAAGATCTTGTTGAGCCGAATCAAACGAGCCCAAACACGAAGTGGTTTAGTTGCATGGTTGATTGGTACCGGTGATCACCTTCCGGCTCCATCATCAGACCCTGAGTACTATCTTGTGTCAAAGATCTTATAGAAACGAATAAAACGAGCCTAAACACGAAGTGGTTTAGTGGCATGGTTGATTGGTACCGGTGACCACCTGCCGGCTCCATCATCAGACCCTGAGTACTATCTTGTGTCAAAGATCTTGTTGAGACGACTCAAACGAGCCTAAACACGAAGTGGTTTAGTTGCATGGTTGATTGGTACCGGTGACCACCTTCCGGCTCCATCATCAGACCCTGAGTATTATCTTGTGCCAAAGATCTTGTTGAGACGAATCAAACGAGCCCAAACACGAAGTGGTTTAGTTGCATGGTTGATTGGTACCGGTGACCACCTTCCGGCTCCATCATCAGACCCTGAGTACTATCTTAAGTCAAAGATCTTATTGAGACGAATAAAACGAGCCTAAACACGAAGTGGTTTAGTTGCATGGTTGATTGGTACCGGTGACCACCTTCCGGCTCCATCATCAGACCCTGAGTACTATCTTGTGTCAAAGATCTTGTTGAGATGAATAAAACGAGCCTAAACACGAAGTGGTTTAGTTGCATGGTTGATTGGTACCGGTGACCACCTTCCGGCTCCATCATCAGACCCTGAGTACTATCTTGAGTCAAATAAATACATATAGAATGTCAGGTCGTTTCAAATATTTTTAATCCTGTCCGGTAGTTTATTAAACTGTACCATTATAAATTATAATACTATAAAAACAGTGCTAGGATCAAAGTCTCTCGTTGCGGTTTACACGCACACAGTATAGCGTTTTACACGGCGCCCGCCGCACACAATGATAATAAACCTCGTCGTCGCCGTTGAAAATGTGCGGAGCCGACCGACACACGTCCTGCCTCTACAAGCTCTGCCGCGGCACTGAGCTGGCGCAGCGCGCGTCATCGGTAATATAGAGTAGTTTTCAAAAAATTGTCAAAAAATTATAGTGGAATTTCATAAACACTAATGTATACCAACAGTATAAGTAAACGTTGCAGATTGCTTGAGTATGAAAATGACTTCGATATTAAGTAGATTTTCGTAGGAATTGACACTTGTTTCGGAGAGAAAATCGAGTTCGTTTTACTTTGATTTTCTCTTTCTCAAAGGTATGTAGGAAAAATATAGTTTGATATGCCTAAAGTACAGGGTATTAGTAATACAAAATAGCCAGGTTTAGCAGAGTAAAATTCTCAACATTTCCAAATAAGAGCTCGCCATTCAGTGCTTCACGGGGTTTTTCGGAAACGACCATCAGAAAAAAAATCATTACTAATTGAATAAGTCCTTTTTCTAATATTTACAACGATATTTATAAAGATAAGAAGACGCTTTTACTGGAACAAGTACTCATTGTTTCTAATAATGAGCGCAAAGTCCTGAATTTCGTCGACTAGTATCATCAATTTTGCATTATTTCGACTTTTCTTGTAAGAGCGCTCTTAAGCGGACCCCAGGCTCCCATGAGTCGTGGCAAAATGCCGGAATAACGCGAGGAACATGATGATATATTTATTTCGATATCGACAATTCCTTGAAGAGTTTATGACATGGTGAGTTGGTGACTAAATTCTAGACTTTATTACGGAAACGGTTATGCCTCGATACGAGCTCGGAACAGTGCAGTGTAGCTTAAGCCAGTCCTAACTCGCGTGACATAACATTTGAAACGTAAATAAATATGCGATGCGGCCACAGATGTCTAACTGTACTTGAAATAGACGACTTAAATGCATCTATAGTCTGTCTAAGCTACTTGTGAGAAACAAGTGAAGGAAAGTGTCTTTAGAAACGTCATATTTTGATACCAAATTGCCATTACTGATGAAATTTCGACACTTCTTTGTCGTTGCAAATGCCATGGAGAGTGGGCTTTGTCCGAATCTACTTCGTTTCGCCAGCTCTTAAAAAGATCGGTATGTATAGGTATTACTGGCTAAAAAACCGGCCAAGTGCGAGTCGAACTCGCGCACGAAGGGTTCCGTACCATTCATTTCGCAAAAAAATCACGTTTGTTGTATGGGAGCCCTACTTAAATATTTATTATATTCTATTTTTAGTATTTGTTGTTCTAAGGGGCAACAGAAAGACATCATCTGTGGATATTTCAATTGCCTAGCTATCACGGTTCATGAGATACAGCCTGGTGACAGACAGTCGTATGAGGAAATTAAAAGACTGGCACAAGAAAGAAATGATTGGCGATTATTCCACCGACAAGAACAAAGCTCTTAAGTTATGATACTTATGATGATTATGATGACAGACAGACAGATGGACGGAAAGCGTCGTCTTAGTAATAGGGTCCCGTTTTTACCCTCTGGGTACGGAACCCAAAAATGACTGAAAAATGAAAATCTATCTATGGAATAAAAACATTACGTACTTATGTAAGAATTTTTCGAAAAAAGTGTATATCATTTACTTTTTTTACGAAAACCTAACAACATTTAGGTTATTTAGATTCAGAATCACGAGGTCTATTGATTAAAAGAATGAAGATTTCACACAAAATCTATGTGTAAATTCGTTACGTAAATGGACCACGCTAAGTTTTCATGCCAAGTGCTACGTCAAGTATCATACTGCCAAGTTTGTGCAAAATTAGGGTGGTCACAGTCTAATGCGATTAGTGTTTATGGTTATTACTGTTATGTACATAGTTGAAATTCGGAATCTATGGGGATATATGTCTGTGTGTTCCGTGACAAAAGTATTATAATACGAACGAGGGCATTGCTGAATTGTTGACGGACCTGATACTGTATCAGATGACATAGAAAATAGGTTTTACCGCGAGGTGGGTTGCATGCAACGGTGCATTTACCCTTTGGGTTCGCTTATTGTGCGCTGTTTCAACGGTTTAAATATAAAGACTGTCTTCAGTTTAAACATAGACTAGGAAACCTTTACCTAAAAGGTGTAACATAAATAATGGGGATCCGGTTCAAGGATGACTCACGCTAGACCGGGCCGGGGCCGGGCCGGAGCTTGCAGCGCTTCGATTTCTATGGAAAGCACCACGTGATCACCGATCAACCATCATAGAAAATGACATGTCGGACGCCTCGGCCCGGTCTAGCGTGAGTCATCCTTAAGGGCATACTCGGTATCGTGTTCTGATTAGGGAAAAGTAGTTTTTTTTTCTATGGGGCATATTGTCCAAGTCGGTCAACCCTCCTTGCAAAAGCCAAACATTTTCGCGTCAAAAATAATTTTCTGGACATCAATATGATACAAAATGACGTAATTTTGTTATAATTATACACGGTGGCCAAAAAATAAGAGTATTCCGGTGGCCAGGGGGGTTTTGGGATTATACTGAGCAACTTTTACTATGGGACCTACCCCGAAATCGCGAAAAAAATATTTACCCTCCCATAGAAAATGGACCAGTCAAAATGTATGAAACAGCTAAATTTTTTTTCGCGATTTCGGGGTTAGTCCCATACTAAAAGTTGCTCAGTATAATCCCAAAACCTCCCTGGCAACGGGAATGCACTTATTATTTGGCTATCGTGAATAGCTCGTGCGTCGTGCTAGCGCCAATACATGTAGGGGAGGTAGGGGTCAATTGGACAGTCGGGAGGCTCCGGCATCCCCTTGTAAATCAGAACTTATTACAAGGGGGTGCCCGAGCCTCCCGACTACTCAATGGTCCCCTACCTCCCCTACGGACAATTTCGTGCGACATGCACGCGCGAATAATAACTAAAGGACATAATTTAAATATCATTATGATGTCGAAATGTACGGTCGAATTGGCCTCTATTAAATACGAAAACGTCTAGGTAGAGTTGTACAAAACATTGTATCCGTAAATTAGATAGCTGTAATAGATGGCGCTCTACAGCGCTATACACTAACTTATTATTTATACACTAAGTGATTATTTATATTATGTATGTATTAAATACGGTTTGTGATAACTGTAACTATTCTCAATCTAGGACTTTACTCTATAAGGCAATACAGCGCCATCTATTTAAGCTGTCGAACTTGCGGATACAACACTTTACGCCTTAGTACTCTTTCTATTATTGTTTATCGGTTTTAATTTATTAAGATGGTGTAGTTATAATTATGTCCAGAGTTTTAAATTAGTGTTATCTATATCTATCACTACACCTTATAAAACAAAGTCCCCCGCCGCCTCTGTCTGTTATTTGTATGTATGTTCGCGTTAAACTCGAAAACCACTAAACGGATTTTCAATAGAGTGATTAATGAGGAAGTTTTAGGTGTATAATCTGTTATGGTTCTACCCGTGCGAAGCCGGGGCGGGCCCCTAGTGTTATACCGGGTGTGGCCTGTAATATAAGCAAATATTAACTGTAGGCTGTACTCCTCATACTGACCAACATTTGTTCAGCAACTTTTAAAAATAACTTGTGGTTTGATTTTTAATACACTTTAAAGTTTATTTTAAGACGCAATGTATTGCGAATTTTGTGATATTTAAGGCGTGACAAGCAACGTCAATCACAATGATATGGCATGGCGATGGCGTCCATTGAAGATAATATTTATTTTGTATGTAAAATAGGGAGTCTACATACTTCATGATTTTTTAAGTTGTTGAACAAAAGTGTCACCGATTGAGGAGTACAATCTATGTTTTAATTATTTGCTTATGTTACAGGCCACACCCGGTATATATTAGTCATCGAACATATGCATGTACTTGCGCGTTTATTTAATATATATTATACCTACTTCCATCTTTCCATGCAAGTCAAATAGGTAACACAGTACAGATGAAGTGCATAATTATTTTCCATCGTATTTTCACGTAAACGTACGAACGTGTCTTGCTATTTCAGTCAGTCTCGGTGCAAAAAGTACTGAGTATGACTGAAGTAGCATGACAAATACTAAATGTTTCCGAGAAAATACGATGGAAGACAATTATGCACGACATCTGTAATTATTCGAGACACCGGCTGTTCAAATTGGAACCACGCATTAAAACATTTATCTATATTTACATTTGTTTCCATTTTTACAAATATAACTGTGACCGAATAAATGTCACGTGAGTCACGCTTAAAAACGTACAGGTACTAAAAAAATTGCTGAACTCACTGCATAATAAAAAAAGTTTTTTGTCTAAAATGTAATTTTTGATACAAGCTTTTATAGCTGACTGTACTTTTCTTTCTGTGGCATCGTAGCTCTCCAACTGATGGACCGATTTCGATGCGGTTTTTTTACGTTCAATTTTAAGCAAAAAATGCCTTAAACATTTTGGAAAACAGCTGATACTCTTCAAACTGCTGGATCGATTTTTATCAAACATAACTAAGAACCGCCGCAAGGAAACTCGCTTTCACGTAAAAAAAGCCGCATCGATATCGGTCTATCCGTTTGAGAGCTACGATGCCACAGACAGACATTGTCGTCAAACATATAACACCCCTCTGTTTTAACCCGCACCGCATATCCGCACCGCAGGTCCAATGCCAAAGACGAATTAATCGGTGATGAACAGAGCAACATATGCATAAAGTTCAATTTCAGTTTTGACACTTCGGTGACGTGTCGTCCGAGTGACAGCTCTTGTGTTTGACACGGCGTCGAAAAGGTTAAGTTGGGGGTTATTAAACAACCGTTCAGAACGTGAACACATAGCTAAACTGTGAAATTAACTGTCGCCCGCGGTATTTCCGGAACGATGCGACCTTCAAACTTTCAAGAAAAGAGCGTGTCCCCATTTTAAACACCGGCAACGCACTTACATCCTCTCTGGTGTTGCGGGTGTCCATGGGCGACGCTAATCGCTTACCATCAGGCGATTAGTCTGCTAATTTGTCTCCTATAACATGAAAAAAAAAACAATATATTTTTTACCATAATGACATGTAATGATGTAGGTAATACAACACTACTACATTATAAAATTAAATAAAAAATGATTAAGTATATAGATTAAAAAAAAACATGTTACATTTCTGACGAATTTTAGGGGGCAAAATTAAATGACATGTACGTAGTTCTAGTTCCTATATCGATATGTTTCGTCAAGCACTGTTTTTTGCCACGAAATGCTCTACGTCTGGTTATTACTGAATTCGAAAACAATTGATAGCTAATGGGTGGGCTGTATGATGAGATGATGCAAACACGTAGGTATTGTATTTTAATTATTTTATTAAAGAAAATACAGCACAAAGATATAGATATTAGTATCGCGGTGACACTGACAGGCAGACTGACTGACATGGAAAAAGAATCAAAAAGTATATCATTTTACAAATAATATGGAAGGTAAACGTACTGGACCTCGACGCGGTCCCAGTACATATCATCTTGAAACTTAAGTCATTGTCAATAGAGGTGACAGCAAGGTGTCATCTATAGGGCATTAGCATGTCGAGCACTAGTACGTTTACCTTATGCACGAAAGAGGGCGCGCGCCACCCAGTCGCCAACAACAATGAAAACGCAAAAAGAAATGTACAATTTTAGCAATATCTAGTATCCTATGAGGCTACGCGTAGGTACTTACTGGAGCTTTACAAAAAGTGCTATCTCTGAATGTAGAATAATTAAACTGTAAACATATCTCTACTTATACTAGCCTTA
The DNA here is from genome assembly GCF_910591565.1 of Cydia splendana. Lineage (NCBI taxonomy): Eukaryota > Metazoa > Arthropoda > Insecta > Lepidoptera > Tortricidae > Cydia > Cydia splendana. Next base: position 1,598,610 of record NC_085987.1, on the reverse strand, counting down.
ACTTGCCTTTATTTATCTAATTTATATATTATATATCTATCTATCTAATAATAATAATAGAATACCTTTAAACGAGCAATTCTTGTATATTTACTTATTTACATATATGTACATATATATATTTAGGGGATCTCGTAAATGGCTCTAACGATTTCGATGAATTTTGCAATATGAGGGTTTCCGGGGGCGAAAAATCGATCTAGCTAGGTCTTATCTCTGGGAAAACGCGCATTGTTGAGTTTTTATATGTTATCCGAGCAAAGCTCGGTCTCCCAGATATTGATAGTATAATATAGTAAATGTATGCATGTATTTACTTATTATATTAGTATGTATGTATTAGATTAAAGTATATAATTGTTTGAGTCTTCAGTTTGTTGAGTTAAATGTATATCGGCACTACCCGTTCAACAATTGTATGTTTTTAGTTTCCTGCTACCCAAAGGTTGTCTGGAAGAGATCGCTTCTTAGCGATAAGACCGCCTGTTGTTACCTAGCTTTTAACTATATTTCATTTTATGTGTATTTTTAACTGTATGGTGCACAATAAAGAATATTTACTTACTTACTTACAAAATATAACAGGATGGCGCCAATTTTTCCCGGATTTTCCATCTTCTATTTACACCTTTCTGTACCCCTAGAATCAAATAAATCCCCAGTTCCTCCCGGTCCTTTGATGACATACTAGTACCCCCTGCAGGGTTCACAAATGTCACATTGAAGGAACTGTTGAACCGAGTCTAGAGGGCGCCCCGACCTTGACTTGTTACGGAATCGCAGACATTACGAGAAACGGTAGGGACGGCTTGCACCATTTTTTTTGCATAATCTTTGCCTTGATTGAATAAAAATTAAATTCATGATTTACAAAATGAAAATAGAGTGGCCCATATATAAATACATTAAAAGGACTCTCACAAACCCTCTACGTTAATCATAAGATTTTAAAACAATTTATGCCAAAAATATCTTACTTCATTTTGGAAAAGAGATGATATTCTTCAAACTGCTTGATCGATTTTTATCAAACAGAACTATTGCACATAAAAAAAGATCTAATTCGGTCCATCTGTTTGACAGCTACGATGCCACAGAGAGACACACAGACAGACCCTCTTTTTGCGTCGGGGGTTAATAATATTGGAGTCGCACCAAGCTAACGATGCATGGCATTTGCAATTACAAAGCGTGTTAATGTCATATTTCTATTAAAAGAAAACGTTTATCTCACTTTGTTCTGTTCAAGTCAGTGCAGAGTTAGCTTAGACGGACTCTATTAGCACTAATCTCTAGAACTTATGTGTGTGTTTAAGTATACCGGAATCGTATGTGCACGCAGATAAGGAAAAGAACTCACAGGGTTGGTCGGTTGCATAAGTTTTTGTTATTTATTGCAAAACTTGTTTACTTTGCCTTAGTACAGTGTTATGGACGCACACAGGAGAGGAGAGGAACGGTAGGCTTAGGAAGGTCGCCCAGCGCACACGGCGACTTTTAGCAGGGATTCAGTAGCTATACTCATACAGTCCCAAATAGGTCGCGATACAGTCGCGATGCGGTCGCTGGTCATATTTTAGGGTTAGGATTCTTGGCATTTAGCACAAGAAATGCATTGAAGCCCCCATTATATAATTTTTATAACTGAACGAATGACTGAATGGTAAAAAAACAATTGACATAATGTTTAGATTTTTTTAATGTTACAGTAAATGTTCTAAATAATGTTTTATTACATATTTGACCGTTTTGGTTGACCAAAAAGTCCCTGCTCCTATCTCATTGACGTTTTTAGTCTGTCAATTCAGACAAGTCTCAGAAATCATAGTTTCATTAATTTGTGGGAAGTAAGTAACACAATTTTCTGTTTGTCTTCGATGTAACTTTGAAGATTTCAATAAATGAATACTCCACTAATTTCAACAATTTTGCGGTGGTTTGAACCATATCAAGAACTTGCATATAGCGAAGAGAGCAATTCTATATATTATTTGGTATATACATAATGTCTCAGGCAGATGATAAAATATAATGTTAATATAACATTATGCTACGTTAACATCGGTGGAAGTAGAGAGATCATTCTCTAAATATTGAGATACCGGATACTATAACTCCAGCTAACATGGAACAGATTGCTATAGTTAGTACGTAAGTACATATATGACTTTCATCATCTTGACAACCATTTTACATCAGATGAAGATAATATGCAAGATTTTAAATTTTGATTCCAATTGGCAGTTGTTCAGCTACATGAAAATTTTAGCAATAAGTATGATATGTTTTTATTTCATTTTTATGTATCATTCATTCATTCAATCTAAAAATATTTACAACAACGACTCCACTGCTTCCTTGTTCACCCCAATGCCACCAAACATCCCAACTCTCATATACCCTCGCGCACGTAAACACGACCCCGCACCGCACAGCTAACCGCTCATTCGCGATTTATTGCAAAAAGTCGCCTGGTGCGACCTTCCTTATCGTATACCCATGCCGAAATCGTGTGGACACACAGTTAGATGAAGAGAGGAACGGTTTACAAGGATAAGTTATTGGTCACAATATTTATTGGTTATTAACTGCATAACTTTTAGACGACCGGTCTGGCCTAGTGGGTAGTGACCCTGCCTATGAAGCCGATGGTCCCGGGTTCGAATCCTGGTAAGGGCATTTATTTGTATGATGATACAGATATTTGTTCCTGAGTCATGGTTGTTTTCTATGTATTTAAGTATTTATATATTATATGTATCGTTGTCTGAATACCCACAACACAAGCCTTCTTGAGCTTACAGTGGGGCTTGGTCAATTTGTGTAAAAAATGTCCTATAATATTTATTTATTTAATAACTTATTTCGCATATCCAAATGTTCGCACATATCATGGTTCAAACACGTCAAACGCACCCACGTACCGAGCAATAGAATTACTAAATAACTTCATAGCTTTAGTCCAAAACGCAGACATATCCGCAGACAAGTGGCCGTCCCTACAACGTACCTAGTATCAGGATTTTTTTAAATCTCTACCTTTGTAACCTAGAATACATATGTATGTTTAATTTAAGATTCTGGATATAGTTCGAAAATTGTATACATGTTTATGATACAGACTATGTAACAGTAGTCTTGGCATAGCTAGCTGTAAACTTATACCTGTGTTTGTTTGAATAAAGAATAACTTATTGTTCTTTACTTTATTATCTTACGTAAACACACCCATGAGGATAATTAATAGGCTTAGGCCCACTTGCACCATTCTACTAACCCGGGGTTAACCGGATAAACCTGGAGTTACCATGGTTACCAGTACAACTTGAGACTGGGTTGACGGTTAAACCGCTAACCCCCGGGTTAGTGGGATGGTGCAAGTGGACCTTAGAGGGATAATTTGTTGCACAATTGGTAAATTTTCAGTGTTTATTATAATTCAATATACAAATAAAATTTTACATAATCCTTCATTTAACCCAGGCTAGCTAGAAAGTTCCCCGCCCACCCTTCCTAGGGTTCATGCACTTATTGTATGGTGAAGGGCGCCCTGCGAGGGCCTTGCCCGCCCAAGGGTCTTCCAATGTTACGAACTTTATATAATGTCGTGGATGACAGTTATTTTTGTCGCTATTATTTGTTACGTTCATTGATGTGTTGAAGTAATTAATTTAGAAAGAAAGAAAGTAAATACATTTATTTAACGCCACAACATATTAGATATAGAAAAGAAGATATACAGACATAAAAAAATATTGGACGCTGAAAATAGGATCCGGGGCGCTGGTTTCAGTGGGGACCTGACTTAAAACTATGAGACGAGACATACGCCAACGACACACAAAAAACAGACATAAAAAGAATGACTCATAAATTTATACATACTGAACAACAACAAAAGGAAACGAAAACATACTAATAACATATAAAATACACACTGAATTATAAAAAAAACTTTGAAATTACAAAGATAAACTTTAACCTAAAAACTACCCACAAAACAAATATTCATTATTTTAATAGTATGAGGGTAGCCAACAAAGTGTAAATGTACAGGTACATTTAGATTAATTAATACAACAAACGGCCCGATTCGAACTTTCAGATACGTCATTTAATAGATCTAGAAACGATATGGATTAGATATTCCACTGCAAATGTGACCTTTCTTCAAAAAAAATGTCTCTTTTGACACTGACACATCTAATCCATGTCGTTTCTAGATCTACTAATTGACGTATCTTAAAGTTCGAATCGGTCAGAAATATAAAACTGTACAATGTATGGCCTCGCCATTTTGAATCTTAACCCTCCTTTTGCGTTGCCGTAGTCGGGTAAAAATAGAATCGAGAATCACGCTCTGTCAATTAATGTAATATTTGCAAGCTGCCTCTTGTAATTTTTACTGGCAATTTTTAACTGCGGGCCATACTCGTATGATATACTTACCCTTCGGAGTGGTCATTAACAGGCGTTCCCCTCTGTCGAAAATAGGCGGCCAATGGTCAACCACATGTCAATCACATGTATGGACTGACTTTATCTGACATGGCTATGTTTACGTTACGTATATGTAGGTACCCCTCCCCCGCAAAAAACGGCAGACTATTTTGTACCGAAAATTATAGACATGGCGTCTCCGTTGGTTATATCCTCTAAGTACTTACCTTTGTATATCTACCAGTTTGAAATATTTATGTAAGATTGTTTTGGATGAAAATTGGATTGACTGGATGAAAAAAAAAACACTTTAAATGAAAAAAATAGGTATTTATAATTATTTAACTAACATAAGATAAATTATATTAGCTTTGTTTGCGTATTTATTTTCGCAGTGGGAGGGTGGAAAAAATAAATCCATCCAATAAATCAATAACGGATTATCACTAATTGACTAGCACGTTATTATATCGCGGATTAGAAAATATTAAAATGTCCATTAAAATCTTGTTATGCGTGATCGCATCAGAATCACCCCCTGTAATACAGTGGCAATGTTTAACCAAGTGAACATGTAATTTCATTTTCGTTTATTTTGCCCTTGTTTAACCTGGGCCATTCTACTCCTGTTAGGACTTTCTGCAAACATAATCATAATCATAATAATCATAATCACATATTTATTTCTAGAATGCGGTACAATAAAGATGTAAATAAAAACAATTTTTGAACAGCACATCCGGCCTGAATAGGCATAGAAATATTGAATATTACTTATAACTATGACTTCATTCTCAGTCATGATCTAAAACACAAACAACAATACAATATACAATATTTAAAAAATCTACAAATTCGCTGAAACTGTAATAAGATCTGTTTCTTTACAAGCGTCATGTTTCTTAGAAATTATAAGTTTTATAAATATTATAGGTCAATTTTACACAGATCGACCTAGTCCCACAGTAAACTCAATAAGGCTTGTGTTGTGGGTACTAGGTGATGATATGTATATTGTATAGTTAAATTTAAATACTCATTTACATAGAAAACATCCATAACTGAGGAACAAATATTTGCCCTTACCTGGATTCGAACCCGGGACCTCCTGCTTCGCTAAGCTAGGAGGCCGCCATTTCTATTTATTGATAAATGTTTCTGGTATATAAGAAATAGTATGCATACAAACTACCTTGGTAAATACCGATAGAGATATAAATACCGAATTTCATAGACATTTGGGATTAATGATTCACAAATGCAGAGTTAGCTTGGTCGGACTCTAAAAATATTCCCCTTTTCAAATTAAATAAATAGGTAGCTACCTATTTATTCTAAATATTTATCTAAAGCTGCTCTAGCGTATTATGTCATGTCACCCGGTTTACAGAAACTAATTATGACAGTCATTTAAATCGCCTGAGTAAGTAGTTTTGAAACTGCCGTAGAACATACGATACGAAATCGCATCCCTTCTTGAAGGGTGAAAGCGGAGAAGACCGGCTTACTTATAAACATTTATTGCTGGGAATGACCGTCATGGGGCAAGAACTCTCGTACGTGTATGTATACGTTCTTCGCTCAGACACCTTCGCACAGTAACCCAGTGTCAAATTGTACTGGTAACCATGGTAACTCCAGGTTTAACCGGTTAACCCGAGATAGTGTAATGGTAAAAGTGGCGCTAAGTGGAGTATGTGTACAAACGCAAGGGTTAAAGCGTCGAAAGAGCTTGTAGGCGGTCTTCCCCGCATTCATGTGCCGACGAAATGATATACAGGATGGCTAAAAATAACTACATTCCCATTGCCAGGGAGGTTTTGGGATTATACTGAGCAACTTTTACTATGGGACCAACCCCGAAACCTCGAAAAATAATTTGACTGTTTCATACATTTTGGCTGGCCCATTTTCTATGGCAAGGTAAATTTTTTTTTCGCAATATCGGGGTTGGTCCTATAATACAAGTTGATCAGTATAATCACAAAACCTCCCTGGCATGCAGTTATTTTTTAGCCACCGTGTATAAGTTACAGATGAAACTAGAATCGCCCTACTTGTTTACGTCTCCTACTCCGTCTTAGCCGCCCCCTATCTCACCCTATTATACCTCCAATTCCTACCAGTTTACGTGTCAAAATCGTTTGAATATTGCTCATAACTGTTTACAGGCACGTAATAACAAAACTTGACTGAAATTAGGCCTTGAGTCTTCGCTATAAGGTTCAAGATAAGTGAAGTGTGGGTGTGGAACAGCTGTTCAAACGTCTAGCTAGTCCTACCTGCGCTTGCAGAGTCGAGCCAAGGGCAGTCACTGAACTGTCTGCCCTGAAGGTTATATCATACAAGGACTGGGTTATGTCATTAATAAATGGAAAATTTTTGACTGAGTTTAGGTAGCTCGCGCGTCGAATGATCCCTACAAGTATGACAGTTCCTACAAGTTTTGGTTGGTCTTCATAAAAAACCGGCCAAATGCGAGTCGGACTCCCGTTTCAAGGGTTCCGTACATTAAGTCCGACTCACGCTTGACTGCACATTTCTAATAGGTTTTCCTGTCATCTAGGAATCATAGGTAAAGAACTATTTTGTGTATTTTTTTATTTATTTTAAACCCAGTAGTTTCGGAGACAAAGGGGGGAATGGTAATTTTTTGGCTATTTCCTTAAATAACTTCTAACTTATTTATTTTAAAATTATAAAAAATAATCTCAAAACGAGCTCTTTCATTTGATATACATATAACACCGATATACATAGTTTGAAAAACCTTATTTTTTAAAAAACCTCATTTACCCCCCCAAAAGTGGCCCCCATGTTTAATATTCATTTGTTTACGTTACATGTCCGTCTTAGGGTCACTAATTATCAAATTTCAACTTAATTGGTCCAGTAGTTTCCGAGAAAATAGGCTGTGACAGACGGACATACAGACAGACGCACGAGTGATCCTATAAGGGTTCCGTTTTTTTCTTTTGAGGTACGGAACCCTAAAAATAATGTAGTAAATATGTTATGCTTTCTTTAGTTACTTAAGTAACATTGTTAAATTAACATGCTACATTTCTAAATAATTTCATTCATTCATTTAACGGCCCGCTAGCCTAGTCGGTAGTGACCCTGCTTACTTACGAAGCAGGAGGTCCCGGGTTCGATTTTTTTTATTCATTTGCTACATAAACTTCCAAAAACTGTCATGAAACATTTTACGTGACAGTTACTCCAATATAAAATGAACTGTCATAGGGACCATCAAACGACGCGAGAGGTAATGACGAATTTCTATAGGCCCACCACTTATCAAATAAAGACAAAGAATTTAATTCCCTACCATTTTGTACCTTGTCACAGTGACAATCAGTATGAAAGTCGCTAGGGACCTCATGCTATTGTCACTGTGACAAGGTGCTGAAATTCAATTCTTTGACCGTACAGAAGGCGCGCGGTAATTTTCTATTACATAATAGGTAGATAAACTATTTACTAAAAGTTGTTTGTACATTACATATCTACCAACTTAAGTAACTAGTATTTTCAGTGCTAATCATCAGATAGCTTATCATATCACCTTATTTTAAAAAAAAAAGCAGCCAAGTGCGATTCGGACTCGCCCACGAAGGGTTCCGTAGCAGCAAGTAACAATAAAATTGCGGTTTACGATTTATGACGTATTAAAAAAAACTACTTACTAGATCTCGTTCAAACCAATTTTCGGTGGAAATTTGCATGGTAATGTACATCATACATTTTTTTTAGTTTTATCATTCTCTTATTTTAGAAGTTACAGGGGGGGGCACACACATTTTACCACTTTGGAAGTGTCTCTCGCGCAAACTATTCAATTTAGAAAAAAAATGATATTAGAAACCTCAATATTATTTTTGAAGACCTATCCATACCCCACACGTATCGGTTTGATGAAAATAAAATTATGAGTTTCATTTCTAAGTATGGGGAACCCCCAAAATTTATTGTTTTTTTTTCTATTTTTGTGTGAAAATCTTAATGCGGTTCACAGAATACATCTACTTACCAAGTTTCAACAGTATAGTTCTTATAGTTTCGGAAAAAAGTGGCTGTGACATACGGACGGACGGACAGACAGACAGACAGATAGACATGACGAATCCGTAAGGGTTCCGTTTTTTGCCATTTGGCTACGGGACCCTAAAAACACAGTTAAACTCAAACGATGACACGTTAATCGAGTGAATTTACAAAAACACAAAAGTCAAAAGATGAGAAAAGACAGGAAAATGATTGAAAACGACAGGAGAGGAAAACTGCCGCATACATTCATCATGACGTTTAAGATTATAGAAGCAAAGAATGAAGGCAAGCGGGGAAGGGGAAGACCAACAAAACAGAATAGATTGTGACCAAGGCTCGGTACCGGTTTTTTCTTCATACAAAATATACCAGTATTATTACGTTCTTTGGTTTATTATTTCATATTTATGGGCCAATTTAATAATACAAAGTCGTTGCCTAAATATACATGATTACTTCCTAGGGAAAGAGCATAAAATTATTAAAAATATTGGGCTATTTTGGGATTAAAAAAAAACCTGTTCCGAGCCCTGATTGTGACAACAAGAGCTTAAAACTACCACCATTTATCTAAACATGGCTGTCCTGTTCTCTAGACATACCTAATATATACATAAAATATTTAAAAGTCCCGTTTTGACTGTTGTCTGTCTATGACAACAGTCAAAAGCGGGACTTTTAAATATTTTCCATCTGCAGTTTACATTTTATCATATTCCTTTATCTTATCAACCCCACAGAAAAAAAGTCATAACAATGGAAAACCATTTTGCAAAGATTGTAGAGCTCTGTTCGGGAAGGATTTTTTGGATATCATCTCATGAGTTATTATTACTTCATATAGAGAAGCCATACCATGGTATAATAATATACTCCGCCTGGTACTCTCTTCCCGTCTTTTCGTGGTCACTGACACAAGCCTACGTCATCATGCGACAGCGCTATATGATAATATGCGATAGCGCTATATAAAGTGGCAATGTTATTGTGACGTAGGCTTGTGTCACTCTGGGAAGAGAAGACCATGTTTTATTAGACTATGAGCCGTACCAAACAATTAAATTGTCGCAATCATAACCTGTACCACGCGACCAAAACGTCGTAAGCGCCGAGAAATTCATGGTTCTTACGGGTTTAGGCGCGAGATTCACGCTCCGCTTCCATCGTTTGTTGCCGGACGACAACAACTCATGGCGCAAAATACTAGTTCTCTGTGCCGGTTCTATACGTAGTAATAATAGTTCAATGTATCCACCCTTGAGGTGGAGAAGGCGTTGCGTTGAGAGTTTTTTCCTAGTAAGTACTTAGCGGACAAATTTGCTACCAGTTATTATAGGTCTAGATCCATAATATGCTGCCGAAAATATCTGTATTCAAAATTTACGTCCCTAGTTATTAAAAAGGCTTATAATTTCTTACCTATTATTTTATAATTTGGGGGCCGATTTTTGAATTTCTATCGTTCGATTTCGTCACTCGAAAATCGGTGGAAAACGGTTAAATGCTAATTTTTGAAATACAAGCGATAGAAATTGGCAATCTAGTGGCATTGACCACTCGTTTTCAATTTTATTAGTAGAATTTAAATGCCTAGTAGTGGAGATATTATAGAACAAAATACACGAAATCGAGTGGTCGAAATTCAAAAATTGGCCCCCTGATCTATAATTGTACCTAATTATGGATCAAATTATAAAATAATTGGTAAGAAGTTCTCTGAAATATCTTCAAAATTAAAGATTGCTGATGACCTAGAAAAGCTGACAAGGGTCTCTATTGTTTCCCATAAAGTTTTAAGTCATAATGTATTGTTTGTCCGCATTAGCATTAGTCATAATTTATTTAGTTCAGGAACGCGTTAGCGTTCAGGATCAATTGCCATAAAACAAACCTAACCTAAACTTATATCGACCGGGATATGAACCGTGATTACCTTTTGTATTGTTTTCGAGCTTCGATATTTCGACGCAGTTACATGCATCTTGTTCACGGGTAACTGATGATAGCGAAATCTAACCTAACCTGTCTATGGGATAACCTTACGAAAATCCTGAAACGTTAACGGTTTCAGTTTTATGACTAATAAAATATGACAACCAATACATTATGACTTAAAACTTTATGTGAAACACAGGGACCCCAGCTGACAATCGTTGATAGAAACTTAAATAGAATAGAATAGAATACCATTTATTTCAGTATAAGTACACAGTTATACAATACATACACAGAAAAAAAGAAAAAAAATGACTTATATCTAACTTGTACACTGTAACTACACTGAAAAAGGTGAACACTCAGCATAATGCCGGGTCCTACTGGAGTAGTAGGTACCTGACGCTGGTCTTTCGTGAACACCTGCAAGGAGCGTAGTTGCGCGCAGCTACCAGCTACAGTAGAGTTACTAAAGCTAGAAACAGTGCTCGACCGACGGTCAGCGCTGACCGTCGGTCGGCGTAGCTATATCTATGCAAGTCTATGAAACGCACACAGAGCTACGCTGACGGTACGCGCGTGATTTGGTCCGCGCGTACGGTCGGTCGAGCCGTCGGTCCGGCTCGTCGGTCGCGCGTACGTCGGTCGACCGACGAGCTATGAGATTCTATGGATGCGTTCAGTGCTTCGCTGACGGAGCGACCGACCGTACGCGTACAGCGATGCACTGTATTTCACCGAGGTATTTCATCGTACATTTTCATTGATATAGCTACGTCCAACCGACGTCAGCGCCGAGCGTCGGTCGAGCACTGTAAACGCTTGATCACGACGGACGATCAGCGCGTGCGATCGGCGCGTATGGTACGCGCTGACCGTCAGTCGAGCACTGTTTCCAGCTTAAGATAAAACTATATGTAACTAATAATTACGACAATAAATAACGAAGCGACAATGAAGCACTTGACATCAAGTGATAATTTGACTAGGCCATGCTAGAAAGTGTCACTTATATTATATACATAATATAAATAACGATATAGTTCTATATAGTTGGTCAAACCAATTTTGTCAGTCAGTAAAAACCAGGAAAACTATACTCATCCTTTTCTTTTGGGTGCTAGTACTAGTGTAAGACAAAGATAGTATGATTATCTCTGTCTATGATTGAAATGAGACAGACCTTTAAATAATGTAGGTATGGTAATATTCACGTGTCTTTCCATAGCATCTGTTATCCCGATACATTATTTTCATATCGTTTGGCGTTTGTCCATGTACGAGTCCTCTCGCCAGGCCCTGATTTCTACGAAGGCTGTATTTACGTCCCGTGTTATAAATTAGGGTGCATAAGGGCCAGACAGGGCGTAGAGGGCGGGCGGCGACCCGGTGCGGGCCCAACGCTGCGCAGCTACAGCGACCGATCTAATCTGGGACAAGTCGGGGTACAAGGTCATAATTGTTACATGAAATGTTTTTACTAGCTTTTATATAACTTGCAATGTTTGTATGTTTGTTCGGGTGAATTGCAAGCCAAGTTAGACTCACTGGGAATACTCTATATATTAAGTTGGATGACATCATTCTCTTGCCCTTGTCCCATTCACTTGGGGTCAGCGCAGCATGTCGTTCTCTTCCGTACCTCTCTCTCGCCCGTCATCTCATCATTCACTTGCGTTCGTTTCATATCATTTCCATTTTCCTCGTGCCTCCGTCCACATTCATTCGTAATACCTTTCTCGTCGCACGACTTTCATCCCTCCGCATCACATGCCGGTACCACGCTATTAAGTTGGATGACAACGAATTATGGTACCATCGAGTTGATCTGATGGCGGATACTTAAATAAAAACTTGTAAAATTTAATATAAATTTCTCGATAAATTGACATTTTGAGATTTGCTGCAGTAATGCAGTCGACTGCAGCAGTATTGCAGCGAAACATTACTGCTAAAGAAGCAAATGTCAAAATCGATGTTTCTCCCCGGAATTTTGACATTCGCGGCAGCAATGCAGTCGGCAGTAATGCCGCGCTGCTACACTGGAGCACCAATACTGGTGCAGTCTGAATCCGAACGTCACCTTAACAGTAAACTACCCTGTTTTTGGCATCTCAATAATATTTAGCAACGTAGCATCCCTTAGCTTTACTACATAAAAAGCTGCGTAGTTTTCAGTAAATTCAGGGTCAATAATTGCGTACCTTGCCTTCCCTCACCCGCAGCGGTTGTCTAGGGGCCGAATACCGTGGTTTACTGCCCTAACGTCCGCACCGTCTCAAGGATACCGGTTCAGAACGCTTCAACAAGGTACTATTATATTGACATTTACCCTTCAAGGCGCTTTTGGTGTAAACGTATGTACAGTACACTTAGAGCCATCCCACACTAGCGTCTTTTGAGCGTGGGTGTCTTTTGAGCGTCAGCGCTACGGAAAATGGCGTCGCTGCGCAGTTGCGCCAACGTTGCGTCGTACAACAGCCATAGAGTTAACTAGTCGCCGACGCTCGGGAGACGCTAGTGTGGGGTGGCCCTTAGGTTACAAACTTTTACATTGGAATATAGAGATACCATAAATCTAACTCCAGAGAACTAATCCACATGATAGCTACGTATTTAGTTTCTTTTTATCAGGTCTTCCGGGGGGCCTCCAGTATATCGTGTAGATGGGTACTATTGGAAAATGTCCGATACTCTGTTCCTCGGCACCACAGTGACAGCCAGGAGACTTCACCCAGCCGCGACGATATTTTTATTCATAGGGAAATTGAGACATATAGGGAGGTTTTGAAATGAATAATATTATGTTCCGGAAATCCGTCTTTCCTGCGTGTACTGTATAATAGTTTAAGATTTTGGTAACATTCTACTTACTGGGTAACAAAATAATAGGGTATAAGACTGACAAATCCAATCATATTTCTTTTTTTCAAACCCCTATTAAGTTTATATGAAACACAGAGATGTAACGTCGCAGTTTAGTTACACATGTAGTTGTATAATTATTTTCCGTCGTATTTTCACTAAAACGTACGAACATGTCTTGCTATTTCAGTCAGTCTCGGTACAAAAAATACTGTGGTTGACTGAAGTAGCATGTCAAATACGAACGTTTCCGACAAAATACGATGGAAAACAATTGTGCATTACATCTGTAGAGTCACCTGCAATAATATGTTACTCTTCGAACGCCGCATAAATATGTGACACGACCTTATGGCTCTACAAATAAGGTCTTGTCCATGTCTTGTCAGATATTTCTGCGGCCTTCGTTGTGTAACATATTATTGCAGGTAACTGTACAAATTTTTCCAACAACTTTCTAGTGCTTTATTTATTGAAGTAATATATTTTAAACAGTCAACAACCCTATTCATCAAGGATGGAAAAACGTTCCCCAGCATCCTTCAGACGCAGCGGACACAAAGGTACTAAACCAGCGTGCCCTCCGTGCCCCGGCGTGCCCCGGCGTGCCCTCGCGGTCAAGGGCAAAGGGCAAGGGCATTTGAGTGCGAATATTAGGGAATCTGAGGGGCGTAATACTCGTTAAGAGGTTAGGGATTGTTTTGGTAATAGTCACGTTGTAGGTTATGTTTTCCATTTTGTCCTGTCTGGCCTAGTGGGCAGTGAACCTGCCTATGGAGCCGATGGTCGCGCCATGAGTTGTTGTTTTGACATCAAACCATAGAAGCGGAGCGTGAGTGTCGCGCATAAACCCGTAAGAGCCATGAATGTTACGGCGCTTACGAGTTACGACGTTTTGGTCGCGTGGTATAGGTTGTGCTTGTGACAATTTCATTCTTTGGTATGGCTTCTCTATAGATAGATAGATTTCTTTATTTCAAGATGAAAATTACACTATACATTTGTTACATTCGTCAAAATTATGTTTATCTTCTCATCATGATCGATCGATCGATGATCTTTCTATCATGATTAGGTACAGTGGTAATAACTCAAGGTTAGAACGTATGAAAATTAAATATGAAAACTACAATATTGCGTCAGCTCTTTTAAGAATATGAAAGGGGGGTGATATTTACATGAACATGGCCTTTTGACCAACGTTCAAACAAAGTTGCAACTTTAACTTAAAACAGGTCGTGAAGCAATCTCTTCCAACCAACCTTTACCAGACACATTAACTTAAGGAACTGTACATATTTTGTACAACGAATATACATAATGTACTTGTATTTGTACCGCGGGACGTAGCGGACGACCTGGCTTCGACCTCGACTATATATTAAAACATATATACATGCATATTACATTGGAAATTAGACTTTATACCATGGTATTAAGATTAAAATTTAAAGCGCGACGTGATGTGAGTTGTTACGTTATGTTAAACTGATACAACGTCCGTGTGTACTTGTGTTTAATATGCATTTATTTAAAAAACCGGACAAGTGCGAGTCGGACGCGCCCACCAAGGGTTGCCTACTTTTTTAGTAGTTGTTGTTGTAGCGGCAAGATAAATACATCATCTGTGAAAATTTCAACTGTCTAGCTATCACGTTTCATGGGATACAGCCTGGTGACAGACGGACGGACAGACGGACAGTGGAGTCTTAGTAATAAGTTCCCGTTTTTACCCTTCGGGTACGGAACCCTAAAAATAAAGGATCCGAATTATCCATAAAGGGCGTTAGGTATTGTTTTGTAACAATATAACAATAGACGATGTCATTTAAATGTCATATTATAAAATAACGTGAAGCATTGCGACTAGATGGAGAGCTGGCTCCGGGAAATGGCATACTTACCACTGGAGCTGGCAGCTGCTCATCGGTGGAGGTCAGAATGATTGTGTCAAAGTCGGCGCTTAGATGTACTCCACCCACACATGTACAGTATAGAGCATAAATATTTTCCTTCGTATTTTCACAAAAACGTAAGAACGTGTCTTGCTATTTCAGTCAGTCTCGGTACATAAAGTACTGACGTTGAATGAAGTAGCATGATAAGTACGAACGTTTCCGAGAAAAAACGAACTATATCTGTAACACGCTTTTTGTTTTTTTTTACACATAAAATAGCACAACTGGCGGAATTAATGCCTCTAGGCATTCTCTACCAGTCAACCATAAATAGGGCGAAATAGATATATTTTTACCCATACAACTGTTATAGTTATAGTATTTTTCATACTCGAAGGGAACCTGGACAGATTACATCTCCATACAATTTAAATATAACTTTAAAACGCCATATCCTTAAATTGTATTGAGATGACACCTGTTACCGTACACTTCGTATTTGAAAAGTATTTAGATACTTATAGGTAATGTAACCGTAATAATGACAACATTACACCGGTAGCTAAAAAAATCTGTCTGTTACCGCTACTTTATAGTACATAGCTAAAAAATCTGTCTGTTACCGCTACTTTATAGTACATAGCTAAAAAATCTGTCTGTTACCGCTACTTTATAGTACATAGCTAAAAAATCTGTCTGTTACCGCTACTTTATAGTACATAGCTAAAAAAATCTGTCTGTTACCGCTACTTTATAGTACATAGCTAAAAAATCTGTCTGTTACCGCTACTTTATAGTACATAGCTAAAAAATCTGTCTGTTACCGCTACTTTATAGTACATAGCTAAAAAATCTGTCTGTTACCGCTACTTTATAGTACATAGCTAAAAAATCTGTCTGTTACCGCTACTTTATAGTACATAGCTAAAAAAAATGCAGCCTGTAACTCCGAAAGCCCATTTTCGTAGCACATGGAAATCCTTCCCCCCAGGGTGGCTCGCCCGGACGAGCGGTCGTAGCCCTCGTAGCGTCCTCTACGCCGCTACGAGGTGAAACCCGGACGGGCTGCGACGTTATGTAGCTGTGTGTTTTTTTTGTGACCTGGAGTGGATGCGGGTGACTTGAGACTTGTATAAGAGTTTTTTTTTTACAATTGTAGTGTGGATACAATGTTTTTAAGCCAGTTGTGTAATTCGATTTGAGCGTTTTTGGTATTAACTATGGTGTTTTATTAAGTTTTAAATGCATCTATGCTCGAATAGATTTTAAAGTATGTGGTGCCATTTCCGGTACCTAGTAGAAAAAGCGCCAAATTTCAAGAATGTAGGTGCGAAAGGTTAGTGTTCCCATTGAAAATTTTAATTTCGCCCATTTTTCTAGTGACAAAGTTGTTTGACAGACTACAAATACGGTATTAAAATATAAATAAATATGTATGGAGTGCCATTGAAAGCACAATTTAAAAGCAGTTTTTTTGTTATACTTATGTATATATATTTTAAATCTTTAGTCTTTGTCAGAGGGCGATATTGAGAAGAAATATGTGAAAATTTGATTATTATTTACCCTTGCTCTGATATGAGAATATATTGAATTCTAAATATCATCAGTATGACGTCTGTACTTTTAATACGTCTTTGACCTTTGGCCTAACTTGATGTGCTTAAGTATTCGTATTGTTATGATAATTATTAATTATTTGAATATTTTACATGATTCCTGTAAGGAATACACGAAATAAGAAGTGATACGTTTGAAATGTTTTAATAAACAATAGTACTTACCTACTTCTACCGTACAGAAAGGAAACTTCCTACAAAACCGAAGTTTGACAGCGATTCAGGGACGAATCATGTTGTCCCTTTCTAATGTATGCAACTATCCCTTTCAGCTATTTAGGGTTGTCAAAATTTATGTAATTATCTTATCTGTGGTTGTGCACGCAAAGGAACGTCAAGTTTTGCCAACTGTTTAGATAGAGCTATACCGGGTGTGGCCTGTAACACGAGCAAATAATTAAAACATAGATTGTACTCCTCAAACGGT
This sequence comes from Cydia splendana, assembly GCF_910591565.1. Lineage (NCBI taxonomy): Eukaryota > Metazoa > Arthropoda > Insecta > Lepidoptera > Tortricidae > Cydia > Cydia splendana. The sequence goes on along the minus strand of NC_085987.1, from coordinate 1,581,376 downwards.
GACACTTTTGTTCAACAACTTTTAAAATTTATGAAGTATTTAGACTCCCTATTTTTCATACAAAATAAATATTATCTTCAATGGACGCCATCGCCGCGCCATATCCTTGTGATCGACGTTGCTTGTCACGCCTTAAACATAACAAAATTCGCAATACATTGCGTCTTAGAATAAACTTTAAAGTGTATTAAAAATCAAACTAATAGTTATTTTTAAAAGTCGCTGAACTAATGTTGGTGAGTATGAGGAGTACAGCCTACAGTTAAATTTTTTGCTCATATTACAGGCCACACCCGGTATACATATAAACTAATTACAGGCATTGATATACCTCATGTCATTGTATGTGCAACGTTTCATTACAATCCAACACGTAGTTTTAAAATGAGACTCCGTTTGTATGGAAGGTGAAATTCGGCCGAGCTTGCTGGGGATTACAATATCATAGTGTTTTTAATAGAGTTGAGCAAGGTAGTACCTATTTACGTATCGGTAACAGTTATTCCAAATTTTATATTGAAGGAAAAAATGGAAAAATTTACGCTTCCGGCAGGACTTTTTTTCGGTAACTTTTTTTCTTTTTTTTTTCGGTAACAGTTATATCGGAACCCCTAGTGTACATTTCATTCGTTTGCGTGACGAGCGTTCGCGTTTGCGTTATGTCTATTTTGGTATGGGATTTTGCAGATCAGCGCGCCAAGCGGGACGTTTTGGAAACTCAAAATCCAGTATAAAATGACACTTAACGCAAACGTCACGTCACGTCACGCTGTCGAATGAAATTTACACTAGGGGTCCAGTAATTGATTTTGTCGATCCCTCGTCTCTAATTATAATTATTATTTTGATAGAGTCAGACTATACTAATTCTGCGCAGATTTAGCAATAGACGTAAATATATGAAAATATTTATTTCACCTCCATACTTTGTAACGCCAAAGTTGATGCAGAGTTTATACCATTCGCGTCGAATGATGGTCATGACTAGAGATGGGCCGAATATTCGGTAATTATTCGGTATTCGGGATATTTTTCATTCGGCTGAATAGTTGGGTTCGAACTACCGAATATTCACCGAATAAACATTTTTTTTGTTTAGGGCGTCCGCTAGCTGGCGCGGGTCACGCGGGTCACGCGGGTGCGGTACGGTTCCGTTTCTTATCATAAACATTTGATAACCGAATATTAGTCCGAATATTCGGTTCGGTATGATCTGAACCGAATATTCGTATTCGGCAAAGTCCATATTCGGCCCATCTCTAGTCATGACAGTTCATTTTTATATAGAGTAGCTGCCACGTAGAATGTTTTTAGACATTTTTTTAAAGTTTAACACATTAATTTCTAGAGAAATGTATAATTTTTGTGATAAAAATTCGGTAAAAACTTTTCATTATTTTTTTAATGAAGCCCACGAAAGAGATGTTTGAAAGAACTGTCATAGGGACCATCATTCGACGCGACAGGTATAATCACAATACTAAAAGCCATGTCACAATTATCGAAACAAAATGCGGAATTGGCCTAGTAGCTGATTTGGTGAAATAATAGAAATCTTCGATGTTTTTTCTTTTTTATTCTATCTTATTAACTTATTATCTCATATCTGGTACAATAATTATTTATATGGATATACACATGTATTTTATACCTCATTATTTCTTATACGTTTTGTTATGATATCGCTATTTATTACCTATTTAGGTACAGTGACCTGTAATAATATGTTATACTTACAACAAAAGCCTCAAAAATATCTGACAAGATCTTATCTGTAGAGCCATAAGAGCATATCACATATTTTTGCGGCCTTCGAAGAGTAACATAGGGGCTATTCATAAATTAAGTCATTTCAAATTAGGGGGGGGGGGGTTCTGGACATCGGATGATGGTAGCATGACGTAGGAGGAAACGGGGTCATTCGAAGCATGATTTTTGGATGATTTTAGGTGGGGGGGGGTCAAAACCGTCAAAAATCGATGACGTAATTTATGGATAGCCCCATATTATAATCAGGTATTTAGCGAAATTTTATTTCCAAAAATATACTTAAATTTTATTTTACAACGTCAAAAATGCTCCCTGTATTCGTAGTACCCAAATATTCAGATATTATTGAGCACACCTCCTGTTCCTATATTATCGCAGCTTAGTAATTAAAAATTCGGCAGCCACGCACACAGCGACCTCCGTATACAGCAGGCTACGTTTACGCGCACACACTAAGACGCGCCCGCCGGCACGCACACTAGCGCACGACACCCACACACCGGCACTCGTCTAGACGAATCGTTAAGACGTTTTTCCGGACTACGACTTTCGTCAGTTGGATAGGTCACGGATCGCTCCGTCACTGTCTAACTTGTAGCCACATCCCTATATATGGTTCGTGATATTGTAACAATCTAATACAAGCTTTAATAGAACTATGTAGGGTTGAATTTCTAATGCAATCTAAATCAGGTATAAATTTCGCTTTCAAAGCTTTTAGTTAACGATGCAATAACGTCTCAAACGTTAGCGAATCCAAGCCAATTTGAGCTTTATATCATTGAGTTAAGATTCGATTTAGATTGCAGGTGGTATCAGGACCTTCTAGGGCCCAGAATGTCCTTGGGCGACCAGAACGAATTAGCCTAGGGAATAATAATTTATGTAAATGTGTATGTGTACATACAGTGTTGGTACAGTCTGGAGCGTGTATATAGACGGGTATGCTATGTATTACATAAGTTTATATATGCACATCTCTTCAACATGTTAAATACGTACCTACCCTTATTGTTTTAGTGGTGAGCAAGGTCTTCTTATTTATTCCTAGTTTTTTTATAAAGCGTCGGCAATAATCATGTGACAACCTTTGAATTATTTACTAGTAGGTATATTTCCTCGACATTCCGAAAGATTAGGCCCTGGAGCAATATCATTAATCTAGGATACCTAGCTCAAAGTTTAATTGTCTAGACGTTGTTTCGAGACCCAATTATGATATCTTGTCATTTTATTTACTCAATTAATTAATGTATCAATACTTGTATTTCTTATTTATTATATGAAATATTTTTTCTTGGAAGCGACTTTTTTCGAATATTGGTATACCGGGTACCTATACTCTGTATCTTTAGGTACTTGAATAAAAGTAAACCAATAATTGGTACATTTTAGGGTAGTTACAACATTTATTGATTAACCAACCATATACAAGACCACCTGGATCTGTCACTGACCGACCTGGCTTTAACCTACATTATTCGATCATGTAATTTTTTCATCTAACCTTTACTGGCTTAAGACGCCATTTGAGGGTAGATTTTGTTTACTCTTTTTTAAATACCTGAAGATACAGACTATATATATATATATATATATATATATATATATATATATATACTTAGTCTGCAATGTGAAAAAAATCAATAAATGAGTCTGTAGAAGATGATCTACCTACATCTAAAAGTCGCGCTTGAGATAAATACCATTTTTGTTCTGCAGAAGAGGGCTATTCGAGCAATATACAAAATGAACCATAGAGACTCACTTAGAGATAAATTTAAGGAAATTGACATAATGACAGTGCACTGTCAATACATTTATGAGAATATTCTGTATGTACATAAAAATATTGTAAATTTTAGGAAAAATTGTGAAATTCATAATATTAATACTAGAAATAAACATAAGCTCGCAGTGCCCTTCACTCGGCTCCATAAAATTAAAAAATCATTCATGGGTAATTGTGTAAGATTTTATAATAAACTTCCAAACCATATTACTGAATTATCAATTAATACATTTAAGAATTATGTAAAGTGTAAACTTATTTCTAAAGCTTATTATACCACACAAGACTACATGAATGATATTACAACGTGGGATTAATTGTTATTCGAAATGATTATTTATTTATTAGGTACATTTGATTATTGATGAGGAAATGGATATTCCGATGTAATACTATCTACTTCTTTTGTTACTTATGCTTTTTTTTTGACATTTAGATTTTATTCTAGAAATTCTAGACTAGTATTTTTTTATACAATCTTTTTAATGTTTGACGATCCTTTTGTGAAATTCTTAGTGTTAAATTTGATATGTATAATAATCCAATTTTATTATGGAATAATATTAACATCAATAAATTGCTCTGATAATTAGATTAAGATTAATTACGATTCATAAGAGCTTGTTGCTAGGCCTACATGAATAAAGTATATTTTTGATTTTGATTTTGATTTTGTAAAATTTAACAATACAGAGGTCACGGTTCAAAACCCGTGCGCAGTTATACTCGTATCACTATATCAACCTTATAAAACAAAGTCGCCGCGTCTGTCTGTTTGTGTGTTTGTTCGCGATAAACTCAAAAACTACTGAATGGATTTTCATGCGGTTTTCACCTATCAATAGAATGCTTCTTGAGAAAGGTTTAGGTGTATAATTTGTTAACCCGTGCGAAGCCGCGGCGGGTCGCTAGTGTAAAATATTACTTGACCTAAAGTCACCATTTGAATTTCGATGAAGGAAAAACTGCGAGGAAACCAAGAGGCGTACCTATTTAGATTGTATTAACTGGTTATGAATTTGATCTTGATTTGTTATCAATGTCATTGTCATAAGTGACACTTCTGGCCCCAATTTCACATCGGTGACAGGTGCGACAATTGTAAAACATCACTGTTGCTGACGTCACAGGCATCCATGGGCTACGGTTACCGCTTACCATCGGGCGGGCCGTATTCCTGTTTACCACCATCACTGTATTATTAAAAAAACTTTATTATATCGAAAAAAAACAGATATTTCTCTTGCTAAGGGTATGACAATTGTCACAAGAAACACAACAAGTGTCACGAAATTCCGACATATTATATCTCATTTCCTGACATGAATTACCTACAATTCTTCTAAATCTTGACAATTGTCAGTTGTGTGTGTTTTTTCCGATATAATAAAGTTTTTTTTGAATAATACAACGATGGTGGCAAACAGGATTCCGGCCCGCCCGATGGTAAGTGGTAATCGTAGCCCATGGATGCCTGTGACGTCAGCAACAGTGATGTTTTACAATTGTCGCACCTGTCACCGATGTGAAATTGGGGCCAGAAGTGTCACTTATGACAATGACATTGATAACAAATCAAGACCAAATTCATAACCAGTTAATACAATCTAAATAGGTACTACGCCTCTTGAAGAAATGTGAAGGAAAAAAATCTTTAACCAAATAACGTCACTTACATAAGACACTGACAGATCGGTATCGTATCGCTTTGTACGAATCGGGCCGTAAGACTGACAATAAGGTCGTGTAAATATTTATGTAGTTATTTTATATGAATTTGTTATTATTCAATTTTTGAAAGTACCTAACAGCTGCATTTCCATCAACCTTGTGTATAATTTAATAAATAATAAATAAATAATAATAAATTATTTATTTGGCATGGCAAGAAACCCAAAAAAATCAATACAATACAATATAATAAAAGGTGTAAAAGACTAAAAGTAAATATAAAATACAGTAAAAAATAGTAAAACTTAAAACCTAAAACAATGAAATAAAACATTTACAAACTTTTGCACTAAAGATGGCCGTTCTCAGACCGGTGCAGTTTTCGCCAATGTTTGTTAAATTCGTCACTGTAGTCTTTAGCTGCCAGTGACAGAATTTCATTGTCAGAGGCTAGCAGTCTCGCCCGGAAGGCAGCCGACCTGGCTCTCAGAATGGCGAAGAAGTCAGGGACTCTCGCGTCCGCAAACATGCCCTTCGCACTGCAGAAACTCGGTAATTTCAACAAAATACGAAAGGCGTTGTTGTACTGTACCCTTAGCGCGTTGAAGGAGTGCCTGGTGTACCTATTCCAATAGTACCTAGACCTACATTTCTAGAATGGGTTTCATCGATTGGTTACCTACTAATACTCGTAAAGTATTCTCATAGCAAACACTAGACTTGTACAAAATTAATAGGTCGAGCTAACTAAGACTTACTAAGACCTAATACCTAAGGCTTTGCATAAACACTATTTTATCGACATTGAACTAATATAATTACTACGCATAGAACCGGCACAGAGGATCACTATTTTGCGCCATGAGTTGTTGTTGTTTTGACAACAAACCATAGAAGCGGAGCGTGAATGTCGCGAAACGCGTAAGCGCCATTAATTTTACGGCGCTTATGACTTCGTTACCAATGTTGCAGTTCACTGAAAATAATGGTTGGCAAAAATACGTACCCTAAATTCGCCACTAGTAGGTATAGTCACCTGCAATAATATGTTACACAACGAAGGCCGCAAAAATATCTGACACGATCATATTTGTATACAGACAAAAGAGCGTGTCACATATTTATGAGGCCTTCGAAGAGTAACATACTACTCGTATTGCAGCTGACTGTACATAGTACATAGCTTCGTTTTAACGAGCATGAAATCATAATTCCGCTATAATTTGTATCATGGAATTCATGGACATAATTCACATAATATTATGCAACATGTAGGATTTGGAATATGTTTTAATAGTTTATAAAAATATATAATTCGAAATACGGGACGGGTGGCTAAGCCAGGGTCAAGGGGCTAAGTCAAATGCAGTTTTGTTTCTTTTTAAAAATATAGGAATGTCTCCTTTCAGTAAAATGAGCCAGCTTAAGGATTTAAGGTAGTTTCCCTCCAGGGCCCGACTTATCTTTCCACACTGTATAGTGTCCGACCGAAACATGTTTTTTTGCCGAAACCGAAACCGGTATTGTTGTGGAATCAGCATGGTCTACTCTACTGATTATCAAAATGCATGTTGTCGCTTCTTAAAGTGGTGGAATGAGTTTTTATGGCGTCATAAAGACGGCAGTACTAAGTTTTTAACTTTTTTCTTTTAAGCATACCATGTGGGGTACCAAATGAAAGGGCTTTGTGAGTAGATTACAAATATGTAACATACTATAACATTTTCATTCTTGGTTTAGACTAAAACGTCCTAAAATAACACAATGCAGAGTTGATTTTGAACTGCTCTACATTGAAAACCACTGGATTATTCTAAAATACATACCAAGTGATTGTGAATATCCTCTATATGATGTGCAAAAATAATTAGCCAGAAATATTAAAAAATAAGAGAAATAGTTACATGAATTTGAATAACAGTATAATTTTTTGTTATGAGAAACTTCTAAAATACTATTTCTTTCACTGAAAATAGACCATGTGATGTATTAAATGAAACCGATTTATGAGTAAATTACAAAATATATAACATACTATACCATTTCCACTATTTGGGTGTTTAAATATATTTGTAATCTACTGACAAAGCCCTTTCTTTTCAAACCTCACATGGTATATTTTCAGTAAAAAAAAATAGTATTTACTAGTCTACTGTAGCAGAAATGTATACTGTTAACCAACTTGATGTACTTTTCTTATTTTTGGATATATTTGGTTAATTATTTTTAGACATAGTATAGAAAATATTCAGTCATTTTGTATAAAATTTGGACTAATCCATTCAGCCATTTTCAATTTAGAGCAGTTCAAATTCAACCCTGGATTGTCATTTTTTTTTAAGTTTTCTAATTATTTGTTAGACCAAGTGGTGAACATGTTAGACTATGTTATATATTTGTAATCTACTCACAAAGCCACATGCATTTTGATTATATATATCCATACATCTAACACCACCCCGTATACACTTCCTAGTGGGTAGTCCTAGACATCCGTCTGAAGGTCATCCAGGGAGGTTCATTCACCCCCACCCTCACCCACACCGACGCGCACACTTACACAGCCACGTGCGCACACTTACACTTGTGTGCGTTCGTGTTTTCGGGGGTTGGGGGTGTTGCATTATGAAATAGTATTAGGTGTTTTAATATAATGTATATATGTAGACGAACACAGACGTTAGATAAAATTATACAGGGTGTTTTGTGTTGCGATATCTGCAGGTTTTAGATAATCAGCACTTATAAAACAAAGTCCCCCGCCGCGTCTGTCTGTATGTCTGTCTGTATGTTCGCGATAAACTCAAAAACTGAACGAGTTTTCATGCAGTGTTCACCAATCAATAGAGAATTCTTGTGGAAGGTTCAGGCGTATAATATGTTAAGATTTTATGTAACCCGTGCGAAGCCGTGGGGAGGGGGGTCGCTAGTCGTTTGTAGGTATGTTTATCTACACATTTATATCATAAACGCTTTATGATGCGTTCAAAGACCGTAAGTTACGGATAGCATTACCAACATCTCTGAAAAACAAAAGAAATCGATTAGACCTCTTTTCAAGTATCCGTGGGTGACGTTCGAAATGAAATGTCAATTGCAAACAGCATGATTAAATTATGAGGGAACAGATGAACATACATATATACATACATACCCACATACATACCGGTCAAAATCATAACCCTCCTTTTGCGTTGCCGTAGTCGGGTAAAAATTATGCAATGGCGGTCGTTGTCGTTACATGCGGTTCCTGAACTCCCCTGAACTCATCATTGAGAGCTTATATGTGTGTCAGATAAAGCAGTGTATGTACCTAACAACTAATAGTAGGTACAAAATTAGGCATTAAAACATTCGTGCGATGTTTTGCCGCACTCGTATTTTAATGCTTTTCATTATGTAGCAGTCACATAAACTATGTACTAATATGTGGGAGACCGACCTTTGCTCGGAAAACATGCGCGAAAAAATGCGCGTTTTCCCATATATAAGACCGAGCTAGATCGATTTTTCGCCCACGAAAAACCCCGTATAGCAAATTTCATCGAAATCGTTATATCGTTATACATTAGAATTGCCCGTTTAAAGGTATTAGATAGATAGATTAACCACTCGTTGGTTGATTATGATTATGGGTTCCAATCATAGAGCGTTTTCAGTTTTCACATTGTCCGATTATATTTTATATATTACGAGAATATGCGGAAAAACAAAAACTTAGTTTTGATCCAATTTGAAAAACACTAATTAGAGACGAATATTATATTCAGGTCAAAAGGGGAAGCCTAGCCTAGTCTACATATAGTGACCCTTCGAAGCAGGAGGCCCCGGGTTCGAATCCTGGTAAGGGCATGCTCAGACTTTGCAGAGACACAGTTTATGGATGTTCGGGTCAAATCTTGCATGCTAAATTAGACCCACTACCCATTATTCGATTGGGCAGAAACTAATACATACATATGTACGGGTGTGTATCATCGACCTGATCTGATGATGGACACGGGAGGTGGCCATAGGAACTATGTGGTAAAACAACGCAACCTAATTGTGTTCGGGTTTTTTAGAATTGTCTCGGTGAGTATTAGTTGCCTGTGGAAAGAAAAGTATGTACCTATAGTCGACAATGAAGGCTTGTATCAAAAAGATAGCGCTAAAAAAAACACTACACGTTATAAACAAAGTCTTCCGCCGCGTCTGTCTGTTTGTGTGTATGTATATTCGCGATAAACTCAAAAACTACTGAACGGTTTTTCATGCGTCACTAGAGTGATTATTGGTGATAAACCTTCACTTCGGTAGGTATATATTAAATTTGTTAAGGTTTTGTGTAACCCGTGCGCAGCCGGGGCGGGTCGCTAGTTGATTGATACTAATGATTTTATCTTTTGTTTTACAGGTAAGTGGCAAACAACAGTGTATTGTAAGTACTAATTATAATTATTTAAATATGTGTAAGTAAATTTGATGACGACTCGCGTAACGATAAATGAAATTTCATGAATAAGGGCAAGGTTTAAAGTTACTATTTAGTTTGCTGTTACATACAGTAATACAATGTCAAATGTAAAAAAAAAATACTAGCATACAGCCCTCCTGATAGTAAGCAGTTACCATGGTCTATAGGCGTGCAACTGCAACGGCAGTTAAATGGATTTAAAAACCTCAAATTTACGTGTGAATGTTATTAAATGGTTGTCTATTAATGTCTTATGGGATAGGATCATACGCCGGTTTTACTATACGACATCAATCGAAATCATAAGCATCTTAAACTTCCAATTAAAAAAACGACGTAAGTCCAAAAAAGACGATTTTAGTTACAACTTTGCTTACCATCGATTTTGAACTCTAACTTAAAAGACATAAAGTTCAAATTGTCATGTAACGTAAGGTCTCAATTGGATGTTGGCGCGTTTCGTGTTATGCGGTTCTCGTAGTGCAAGATGCGTTTGTGTGCATTCAGAAAGTGCATAGCTATACGGGTGGGTGAGCAGGGGAAACTGGGCGAGGTGCATTATAGTGCATCGGATGTCTCAGGACCGATCTCGAGATATTGCACACTGACACATATATGTACCCCTAGTGTAAATTTCATTCGTTAGCGTGACGTAACATGATGTTAACACGTTTGCGTCAAGTGTCATTTTGTATGGTATTTGGCATTTTAGCAAAACACCATCCATTCAATATGTATGGCAAAAGCGATGACGTCAGCCCGGAGCTCCGGAGCCAGTCGCGTCCGCAAGGAGCCGATCGGCTTGATGCCATACAAATGGGAATCGTACGTCTCTCTGTCGCACTTATAAGGAGGAGTGATAGAGAGACATTACTATTTCGTTCGCTATGGCGCGGCGCAAACCATTGGCGTATATGTATATTTATCGAACGAGCGAGCGAAGCGAAGTGAAGTTCTTACATTCAACTTGGAACACACGGCTGGCTAGGGGTACATCCCGGCATTTCGATATTTTTAAGCTGAACTATCAGAGGATAGTTTGATACACAATAACTTAAGTAAATTTGTTCTAATTTAAATTAAAGTGGGAGAACGTATAGTTGAGGGCATTATATTTTAGTCATTAAATTTTGAGCAGGCTCGAACAAGAGCTTATTGAGCTAGAAGAGCTTAAAATGCTAAAAAGCTATTTGTGAGAGGTGTTGCTATTCTGGTCATTTTAATTGCAAGAAAGTACGGTCGAGTTTGGTATCAAATGAAAGTGCTCGGTTTACACAATTATAATATTGTTTTTGAATGTAAGGTTTTTAAATAATTAGCAAGATAAAAACGAAATAAATAAACATAATATTAGTATTTGACATTTGACAAGAAAGATTACGGCTTACCACAGATACAGTTTATTTTAATCTCTATGATGACTTAAATTTATCAATTAAGGGCTTCACAGATCTTGCAATAAATTGCACGCGATTTTCGATCCTTTGACGACTAAGTCGTTCGGTTCTCCGTTCGGGGCGAACTACTAGTATATTTATTTCAATCAAATGTTAACATTACAAGTTATCAAAGCTCCACAAAACTAGGCATAATTAGTTTGACTGTGGAGTCAATTATCATTCTCTTTTCATACTTATTATTATACATATTAAGTAAAGTATAACACAAGTTGAAATTACTTCTTTATTTTGAAAGTTACATAAAAATAAAGTTTGAGTAAGTAGGCAGGACCAGAATTCTATATAGGGCATACAATCACTTATATAAGCATCCAAGAGTAGGTATATTGTTAATCGATTTTTAAAACCAGTTTTTTTAGATTCCATTGAAAAACCAGAACGGGATAAAAAACGAGCGAAAAAGAGAGATGGCGCCTTACAAATTTCTAAAAAAGTTTTTGACACGTATCTCGAATACAACGCACGTACGATAAGAAAAAACTGTTTAAATCTATCATTTTATACATAATTATATTATCTACATATGAGAATAAAACTAGAACATAAAAACTATCGCTTTCGATGCGTATTTAATTTACAATAAGAAAAAGAAATTTTCATAACAATTTTCATTTTACGACTTCGACCATTTCTCGGCAACTCTCGGTTGCTTTCGTTTGGCGGTGCTACAGATTAGACCAAATAATCCGTAAGTTAAAGTAACCTAAATTATGTTTGTCATGTTGGTATACAGGTATTTCTGAGTTTTTTTACACGAAGTAAAATAAAAAGTGCTGCCAACCTCAACCTTAGTCCATAGCCCATACGAGTGAATTATGCCATTTATGACATATCAATCAAATTAATATTATCGTATGATTATCGTGTTAATAATTTGTATTTTATTGTTTTAAATTTCTTTATGAGTTATTATTATTCAGATTGATTTTCATGGCTTCGGCAAACATTGTCATTCGTCCAGGGAAAGGGCTGCCGAGATGAGCCAAAAATACAAAGTTATAGAATGGGAGACGAGCGTACTTGGGACAACAAAATGGGAGACGCCCGATGGCGAGAGCTATCGCAAGATCGCAAGAAACATGACGTTATCTGGTATCGGAGGCCAGGTGAGTCCTTTGGATCGTTGGGTCACCTTAGCCGTAGTAATGTTAAGATCCAGAATGGGAAATGGGGACTACCTACGTTTGTATGAAAAGGCGATTTATGGGTGGTGGTCGTCCATATTCGTGGCTTAAAGCGGAAAATAAGTAATCTAATGAACGTTTTTGCAACTAGGCTTACAACAATAAGTAATAATTTTATGTTAAAATAAGTTTTAAATAAATACCTACGTACGTTATAAGAAATTTTCGAATTAAGTTATCCAAATAACGGCTACCTACTTGACAAATAAGAAATCCTTATCACAGTTATAAACCCTGGCAGGGTTGAATACATAATAATCGGTATTTAACTAAACATAAGACAAACTTTTTATTTCATTTACGCGAGCGGAGCTGCGGGCCCGTCTAGTACTATATATCCCCGGGCAAAGTGTTTAATAGATTTGTCCTATCACCGTAGTAATTAGACACTCTAGGTACTATAATATTAGCCCGCGGATAGTGTAGTAGTATTATGATCATGATTGACTAGTTAAAAGATATTCTCGGTTGCCATCTTCTGGCATTTTGACTCGGCCCTCAGGAAGCCATTTGTAACGTTACGAAAGATCAAAACACGGGTGCGTTGGGCCATACTTGTTGGTTTCAGCAAAATAACTTTTTTCTGACGGTTACGCCATAATATTTTTAAATGGCTCCCCTAAGTGTTGAAACTTTTACACAATTACACGTGTCCACCCGTGCCTTTAGTCAGTGGAACAAGTCGGAGATAAAATATTAAATGGAAATGAAAAATTATTTACTTATTTGTTAAATATTTCGTGGTAATGATACAGTTCATACATGCGACAGGAGATTCAGACATTCTCAGGCATAATGAAGCGTACCTATGTAGTCCGTTCTTTCTAGGTAGGTACCTATAATAAATGTTGGCGAGCCGAGGCCAACATTTATTATAGGTACCTACCTAGAAAGAACGTTTGAGGGAGAACAGCGTTTGAGGGAGAGAGGTCATGATACTCATGATTATGACCCTCATTACGGGTCATTCCTGATGCAGGGGCTGACTATAGCGATCAGCGTGGCAACGCGGCGAGCGTGATGCTCACCTTTGCGTCCGGTAGGATGCGGGGCGGGTTGTTTTTGTGACGTTGCTTAATTTAGTTTTAAGCCTTTCGCTACCGCGCCGTGCACATGTAAGCGATTTTAATTTATTTAAGCGATTAAATAGATAATTAATTAAATTTATTTCATTTTTAAATGTTTATAAATTTACAATGCCTCAGGGGCCTATTTTAGATTTAAGCTAGTTAGTAATTTCGTTTATTAGTACCACTGTATACGTATACAGGGTGGAAAGATAAGTCGGGCCCTGGAGAGAAACTACCTTAAATACTTAAGCTGGCTAATTTTACTTAAAGGAGACATTCCTTTATTATTAAAAAGAAACAAAACTGCATTGAAAGTATTATTCTTTTTTTCTTCAAATTGTCTTGTCTAAAAAAATCTTGAGTACTAAATATTAGATTTTATGGATACTTTGTACGACAGACGAGTGTAAGACCTAATGTTTCTTGGAGAAATGTTATCATTAACATTAACTGTATCGACTTATAGAATAAAATTGCGAGTTTTTATTTTTTGGAATTTTTAGTCGGTTTGAGTCCCGGGCGAGGCAAGCGAGTTTTAGAAAACCTTTGAATGCAGTTTTGTTTCTTTTTAAAAATAAAGGAATGTCTCCTTTAAGTAAAATGAGCCAGCTTAAGGATTTAAGGTAGTTTCCCTCCAGGGCCCGACTTATCTTTCCACACTGTATATTGTACATAAATAAATGATTTTGAATATATTTTATATCTCGGGATTTATCATCAGTCGCATCGCCACTTGCATTGTCGTGAACATGAAACGGTTCCCGCGCCCGTTTCCCTTTCGCGCGGGAAAGTCGACAAAAACCGCGGGAAAATGACAGTAACACGTAATTGACGATGACTGTTGACATTGACATTGACACGGTGACCGTTTACGGCCGGAAGCGTTTAGCCAACGCCATCTACAAAGATTGCCTGTCAAATGTCAAAAGTGCGACCAAAATCGGAATGAGTTAAGTGTCATTGGGGGTATTGAATTCAGAAATATATAATACTAACGACCCGCCCCGGCTTCGCACGGGTTAACAAATTATACACTTAAACCTTCCTGAAGAATCACTCTATTGATAGGTGAAAGTCCAGTAGTTTTTGAGTTTATCGCGAACAATCAAACACACAAACAGACAGACGCGGCGGGGGCCTTTGTTTTATAAGGTGTAGTGACTAGCGAGTCTTGCGACCCGCCCGGCTTCGCACGGGTTAACTAATTATACACCTAAACCTGCCTCAAGAATCACTATATTGATAGGTGAAAACCGCATGAAAATCCGTCCAGTAGTTTTTGAGTTTATCGCGAACAAACAATCAAACACACAAACAGACAGACGCGGCGGGGGACTTTGTTTTATAAGGTCTAGTGATGTGACTGCGGTTTTTGGAACTGTACTCGTATATTCCGAGATAATAATATGTGACGTCCCACGGGTAAAGGTACCTTATGGCGGCTGGCACTTACGTCGCATAGCGCCGCAATCATATTGGAGCGGCGTTAATAATAGCGTAAGCGCCAACCGCCATAAGGTACTTTTACCCGTGGGACGTCACATATAACAACCCACCGTATCTCCTGAATACTTACAGCTTTTCGCATTTTCCAGTCAACTAATCGTACGTTTTGGTACCTACTTATGAAGGTACTGCTTCAAGCGGCCGGTGTGAGGCTCAAACGTCACGTTTTTTTTCATGTGTACTTAGCCTGCCTCTTTGGCACTCATGAAAATGTTACCCCACCCCGAAAATAAATTATTACGCAAATAATAACAAGCCCCCAACGAAATTACAAAACTCGCCACGTGTTTGCCTCTGCGAGGCATCATCATCAGGTGGTCGATGTTTTGAAATGAAAACGTAGCGAAATAAGAAACCAATAAAAGTCACTGAAAAAGTTTAATTTTGGGCTTAAATTGTCGCTATTTTTATATATTTTTCGTAAAACGGCATTACGTCTCGATTTCAGAATCGATTCCAAGTTTCAAAGTCGTCGGAGTAAGTTGTGCAATAAAATATTTTAAGTACCTATCTAATAATAAACACTTTATTGTACGAAACCATTGAGTTATTATTACAATACGAGTAAAGAAGCCATACCAAACAATGAAATTGTCGCAATCGCAACCTGTACCACGCGAACAAAATATCGTAAGCGCCATAAAATTTATGGCGCTTACGAGTTTGGGTTGCGAGACTCACGCTTTGCTTCTATGGTTTATTGTCAAAACAAGAACAACTCATGGCGCAAAATACTTCTTCTTCTTCTGTGCTGTAATAATAGTTCAATGTACGAAACAAGGGAATTACTAGGTATCAGCAGAAATATATTTATAAAAGTAGGTACAATCTCTTCCAGCTAAACTCATAAAATTACCAAAATCTATGCCTAAAGTAATCTTACATCATTACATGCCAAGTATGATAAGTTTTTGGCAAAACAAAATCATTTATGTTCCAAGCTTTTATCGCTGACTGTAGGTACTTTTCTTTCCACAGGCAACTAATACTCATCGAGACAATTCTAATAAACCGCAAACACAATTATTGGTTTGCGTTGTTTTATCACAGAGTTCCCATGGCCACCTCCTGTCTCCATCATCAGATCAGCTCCATAACATCATAATTTCACAAATTTCAGCTCAATCGGAAATAGGGAAATGGGTCAAATTGAGCTTCCAAGATTTTACCCGAACTAACTAACTTACTATCCTAATAGGGCAAGTTAAATAAAAGCTTGTAAATAGGTAATAAATAACCGGCCAAGTGCGAGTAGGACTCGCGCATGAAGGGTACCGTACCATTACGCAAATAACTGCAAAAAAATCACGTTTGTTATAGGTATAGGAGCCCCACTTAAATATTTATTTAATTTTGTTTTTAGTATTTGTTGCTATAGCGGCAACAGCAATACATCATCTGTGAAAATTTCACCTGTCTATTAGCTATCACGGTTCATGAGATACAGCCTGGTGACAGACGGACGGACGGACGGACAGACGGACAAACAGACGGACAGCGGAGTCTTAGTAATAGGGTCCCGTTTGTACCCTTTGGGTACGGAACCATAAAAATGAAACATGAATGAATTGTCTTGTTCACAAGTCACAACAAATGAATGGTAACTAACTCCCACCCTAATTCTAGTGCCGTGTCGTGTCGAACCATCGAAGTGCCGCATTATCGATATTCCACTGTACTAAACTTACCTACGCTGTCCACCCGTCCGGTCAGTCCGGTCATTTCTGACCTTCCTACCCTTGTTACCATTTATTTAGGTTAAACTAATTTTACGGAGTAACTAAGTGCCTGTTGGCACTTCGATTTGATTAGTGTTTAGTGCGAGTTGAGTATGATGTAGGGCAATTTGTATGAACTGGAGCTAAACTAGTGTTTAGCTCCCTTCAGTGTAGCGCCATATTTTTGTTAGAATTGGTTAGTACCATTTCTAACAAAAATATGGCGTTTATGGTACATACACATTTTATTGTAGTAATTAACTAGATCGCGTCTTTCCTGTTGACATAGCAAAGTTAAAGGAATCAAAGGCTAATTTGTACGCTGCGCCTTAACAGGCGGGATACATTTGACAATTTGACTTTTATAATATGTACCCGGGTGAACAGTTTCTGAAATGTGTTTGACCCTTATAATGCCACTTCCACACTTTGTTCTGTCAATGTCGACGCAAAATTAGCCTAGCTAGACCATAGAGAAATACAAAATAACACTCAATGCGTTTGGGTTGGCTTTGTTCATAACTATTCCTCGTTTCATAGCAGCTTAAGCAGTTCTCGATATATTTAGCGATGTGACAGACGGACGGACAGACGAACAGAGTCGCACCATAAGGGTTCCTTTGTTACTTTTTGGTACGGAACCCTAATAAGTAAGGTTAGTGTGTTCACTCCATACATAGATAAATACCCAATGGGGTTGGGAATTGTCAAAGGCTTGCATAGATGGCGCCATCATAGCTCGACCCTTTTTCTATGAGATTATGTCAGGGCATAACATTCCTTTAAAAAAACAAAAAATTTACACAATTCTATGGATTGGCAGGGCTATGCTGGCGCCATCTGCTAAATACTTCGACCGGCCAACCCCATTATAATAAGTTTAAGCGAGCTTTGCGAAAACTTATTTAAGTGTAGGTACCTAATAAGTATTAACTTTTAAGCTTGTTTTAAACTTATTCATAATACGTTTTACCACATTAAGTAAGGAAACTAATGTATAGATCGAGTGAGCACTCAAAGCTTACTTAAGTATTTCTCTATGGCCCAACTAGAGTCTAGACGGACTCTAGGTTCCCCGAGGAACACCAGGGGAAAGAGGGAAAGAGACCTTCGGGCGTCTTCGGGCCGAACGCACCCGAAGCGCCTCGGAAGCGCTCGTGTCGCTCGCACAAGTTTCCCTCACACAATGTCGTAATTAGTCCGCGTTTCCACTTTCAATTTCGCTCGAGATGGTGCAAAAACTGTACCGTGCGCAGGCGACTGCAAGACACGCGATGCGCATCCGACGCGGGCCACTGTAGACAAAACCACCCTTGCGATTTGTTTAACATGTTCCTCAGGAGTAGGTATATACCTATGGGATTTTTATAGGAATTATTTTTAAAATTCTGAAACACAAAACGTCACATATTCGAAGTGTGACGCATTACCGGTATGTATTTTTCATGTTATCCCTTTTTTCATGCACAGCACAAGCAATAATAATTAAAACGTACATCATAATCCGTCGTTTTCGCTTTAAAGATTCGTTATGTTTTCTTTGTTGACCTAAAACTGCATATATAATTACATAAAAACGTATGTCCCGTGTCATAAAAATGTAAAATTGACACGTCGTTCGCCAAAATCGGCCCACTATTAATGACGTTACATTGGAATACACGAAAATAACCATACCATAGGTACCCTAAATTATAACATTTATAACCCTCCTCATAGTCGGATACAAATATAGGTAGTGCATAATTGTTTTCCATCGTATTTTCTCGGAAACGGTACGGTACTTTTTGTACCGAGACTGACTGAAATAGCAAGCCACGTTCGTACGTTTCCGTGAAAATACGATGGATAATAATTATGCACTACATCTGTGTAAAAAGAATAAAATCATAACTATACATATAAAAAACTGCTTATTCGAGTTCTAATTAGCTATACATATTAAACGCTTCTGCGGACGCTACCAACGGTAGATCACAGTTGTTTTCATTTCACTCTCCGTATTTTTCTTGCTCGTGAAAATTCCTAGTCGTTTTCCCTGGCGGTATAACAACGCCACGAAAGCTATCGTAAAAAGGTGAATTGACATTTTGAATGAGTGAATGGTATGAGTGAATGAATGATCTTTGTTATTAGTTATGTATGTACGGTGACATGATCATTGAACATTAAGTTACGTATGCCATTCAGGGGGCCTAGCCAAAGGAGCCAAGCGATACGATATGGATTAGATATGTCAGTGTCAAAATTAACGTTTTTGAAGAAACGTCACTTTTGACACTGACATATCTAATCCATATCGTATTTATACCTAATATTTGACGTATCTAAAGTTCGAAACGGGCTGAAGAGGAAAATCGTATGTAGAGAGTATCTACTCTGAAAATATATTTCAGTTAAAATTTTTGCTTATCCGTTCCCTTGGCTATATATACTAAATCACTAGCTATTTTAATATTACACTGCAATGGTATGCATGGTAACGCCAAACAATTGCAAATTAATGAAAATTAGATATGTTTCCGTGATTTTTTCTATCAAGCCAAGTTAAACATTTTAAGGTTTTGCTTGGAGTCTGCCCTCACAAATATAGTCTAATTTCCGTGTGATGTTATTCATGGCATTGGGCCTTGATTAAATCGTGTAAAAAATCAATATAAAAACTACATTTTTGCGTTAGCCCTTTTAAGAGTGGACGATTGTAGTTGTAGGTACAGGTTTATTTAACCTAATATATAATATATGATTATTCGAAATAACATCCTAATTCTAAATACTTACCGAGTAAGGCCAAGGCTGATGTCTAGACTTGGTGATTTTCTGGAATTAGGACTACTATTTAGTAAGGTGGGGGCGCGGAAGATGCCGCGCCAAGACCTAAAGTCACAGACTACACAGACACTGCATTATGAAGCGTTCACAAAGAACACGAGTTCACATATAGGTGCAATTTTACTTGTAAAATGCTACGATTCGAGCAGTACAACTGAGTCGTCTACACCATTTTATACTGTGGCAGCCCAGGTACTCCACTAAACCTTAATTTTTGTTCATGTCTTATGTACACGAGTACTGGTCGTGATTGCTGGCGCAAATGGAGTTCCGATATAATTGGTCATTTTGGTTGTTTTTATTTACAGGGTGGGCCAACAATTTTTGCACTTATATAAAATTCATGATAATAATATTATCAATGTTATTCTCTGTTTAACTTATTCCACCTAACAACAATTTAATGCAATTTATTTTTTAACAAATAACATCATCCAGATGACCTGCATCTCGTTGCTGGCAGTCCTGCAATTGACTGTGTGAAGCCCAGACCTTACCTATACCTTTCGTTAATTTTTCTGTGGGGATATCTGAAGAGTCGAGTGTACCTTTAGTAGTAAACTGATGACAATACCTCAATTAAAACAAAACATTGACGATCAGATAGCCACGATCCCCCGAAGCATGAGGCAGCAAGTTTTTCAAAGTTTTTATAGTCAATTTCAGGAGTGCCAACGACGAGACGGATATGATGTTATTCGATCCATCTGCATTAAATCTGCATCTGCAAAAAAATGCATCAAATTTTTGTTAGAAAGAATAAATGAAATTAAGAATATCTTGTATAGTTTTATTTTTATCAATGTTTTTTTAAAGTGCAAAAATTTATGGCCCACCCCGTATTTGATGCTGACTGTACATGTCATGTTGATGAAATAGCGGTCCTGTGTCCAGCTGCCCTAATTCCTAGGCTATCTACGCCAATAATACCTCAAACCTACATCCAGGTACCTATAAAACATGATCATCTATTATATTCTCTGTCGACACAGCATTTTATCAAGATACTTGTTTTAGCAGATTTTGAAGGATCTGACATATTTAAATTAACAGTAATCGAGTCAAATATAGTCAAGATAGTCTACGTACTAAATATTACAAGATCGCTAGCCCGGTGCTCATCTGTACTACCCAGATCTTACACAATACTGCGAATATTTCCCACATACAGCCTTAGGGTACAAAATTAATTTGTCCATATAAAATCATCAAAAGTACAAAAAGATATTTGACATTGTTTTTTTTCTGTATTGTCATAGAACTAATTTCAAGACTTCTGTACAATAATTTAAAAATATCTATAGTGAACTGTCTGAATAAATCATTGAATTATTTAAACAGTCAGATGAACGGTAGTTTCTCATTTGAAGAACTTGGCTCTAGTTATGTATCTCCTTGACCCGCAATCCGTTTAGATACCAGTTGAATACAATCTAATGAAGGTAAATATTACATAAGCAGTTTGCCCACAACTACACAATTTTATGAATAACGAATGCTCCAGACAACTTAGAATAAAACAAAAAAAAATCTGTTGAAAAGATTTAATCCGGCTACAGTTTTTTTTATTCTGTTCATTCAAAGTCAGTAAAAAATGCTTATAATCCGCGGCATTAAAAAGAATCGGTTTTTCGAAATTAACTTAATTTTTACCATAAATTAATAAACGATTCGCGTTTTCCATACTTAAACGAATAATTTTCCCCCAAATTTTTAAATTGTCGCTTGTAAATCTTAAATTCGCCTTTAGTACGTAACCTCGCCTGAACTAGCAGTAAATCATAATTAATTTAGGTACACTATAGCTTATGACATGGGCGTTTAGTATTGAACGTTTAGGATTTAGTACAAAAGTTTTAGTATAATTCTTAGATTACGATTAAAAAATAACCAACAAACGGACAAATTTACTAAAAAATCTAAAATTGTTTAGAGTCGGTAAAGTATCTAAGTTTCAGAGCTGAAATAAAAAAAAAACTATTACCTAAGTATCAAGTTATCCTTAGAGATGTAGGGTTGTCAAGACTTATTATTTTGGGCTCACAAACCTGCAGTTTTCCCCATATCTGCTATAAACACAGTATGTCCTTTAACGGGTATATTCACTCGACAAATACCACTATCGACACTCGATGCCCACCAAGGTGACTGTTTCCAAATGGCAAACAGACTGGAGTGTTTGCAAAATGGGCGTTTATCGGCCCTTGGTTACTATAAGCATCTGTGGTGCTTCTGTTTTGCACTTCACGGGAAAATACGCATATAAGGGGATAGTGGACGACCGCGTCCATACACATTTAGTCCCCATTTTCCTTCCTGTAAAATATTTTCGGTTGTTCAGTTGTTCGGAACTGTCAACATTTTCTTCTAACTGTCAGGCCGATACCGTCCGGCGGACTGTTAATCAGGGTGCCCCTTTAATAGTACATTACTACAGAGGCCGGGACGAAAGGGGTTGCCGGCCGAAGACATATAGACGGCCGAGCGAAGCGAGGCCGGATAGGTCTGACCGCGGGCAACCCCATTTCCCGCCGAGGTATGTATAGTGCTTTCCTCAAACATGCAATGAAATAAATAAAATAAAAAATCCACGAAACCCAAGTTTTATTTATAGAAAAAACTAAAAGTAAACTACACCCAAAATATAACCAACACGTACCTATATCATTATCACGCGTATGTTTTACACGAGTCGTGTATTTTTACTACCCGTATATTTTCATGTAGCTTTGATTTTTTCGCCTTGTATCCGTCTGACTGTCGTTTTCGTCACATAAGTTTACATAGTCTTTCATGTTAATATCATGTTTCACATACATCGTTGCTTTATGCATGGAGTAAATAAGTATAATTTCCACAGTGTTGACGAATTTGTAGTTACATTCATTTAAAATATGCCACAAAACTGTTTCTAATAAACTGTAAGCCATTTTTCTTAATTTCTCAAATAATAAAACTGCCATAAGCAACCATATACATACTTCGTCTTTGACTTGGTGGCAGAGGCAGCAAGTTATTAAAATCAATTCTGCTTACGCTGCCAATTCCAACACCTACGATTACAATTAATATTAATTTCATTATTTCGTCGGAACTCATATTAAAGTCAAAAAATCAACAACGCACCATAAATCCAATAAAACACAATGAATATTTTTCAACTTTACCTCCATAACAATTTAAAAAATATAACTACGCGTGTTTGAGTAGACCTTTTTACCGCTAACGTTTAGATGAAATATTTTAAATGTTTTTATTTGTGTAGTTAAATTTATAATTTAAAATTATAAAATTATAGAATGTATTATTTATTAAGTTCATGTTGATTTTATACAAATAAAACTGCAAATTATAGCAAACATTGTTTTTTGTTTTTTTTTTTATAGG
Organism: Cydia splendana; assembly: GCF_910591565.1. Taxonomy (NCBI): domain Eukaryota; kingdom Metazoa; phylum Arthropoda; class Insecta; order Lepidoptera; family Tortricidae; genus Cydia; species Cydia splendana. Next base: position 1,558,530 of record NC_085987.1, on the reverse strand, counting down.
CGTAGTGGCAGAGTGTCATTACGAACCATAAAGCAAATACTGCCTCTAGTTTTTTTTTAATGGATGAATGCCACGATGCTGTGTCACAAATATCTGTGAAATGAAAATTAAAAAAGAGGAATTTGCCGGCCTAGGCCTGCAAGATGTGTATGAAATTCCATTAACGACCTTTTGTCCTAGCCGCACCTGAAACGTCATACTTCGCAGCCTATTATAAGGAACATAACATCAATATTTCATTGCATGTTTGAGAAAAGTTTATTAAACGCATCTTACACTGTGAAGTGGCTCTTTAAAGTAAAATGCCGCAGTCAAGGCACGAAAGCGTAAACAAACACTTTCTCATATCATATAATATATTAGTAAAGGATTGTCATGACATGAATCGACATACCCACGGTCATGCGACGTGGTCCTGCGCTAATGGAACTCTATTTTACGCTTGAGTTACTTTATTGTTAACTAATTGTGGTTGAGCCACCTTCTGATGGTGATTCCCTTGCGCTATGACATGGGGTTCTTCAAAATGCAGGTATTTAGGGTTCTCAAAGGTTGGCAATGCATAAGAGGCTCCTCTGATGTTGCTTATGTCCATGGGCGGCGATGACTGCTTCTCGTCAGACGGCTCGTCTGCTCGTTTGTTTCCTAAAAAAATACTCTTGCAAGCCTACTTTTTCAGTATAAATGAGATTAAAAAAAAAACTTTTTTTAATACAAACTTTTATTATTGACTGTATTTTTTTTCAACAGGCAACAATACTCATTGAGACAATTCTAACAAACAGACACAATTAAGTTGCGTTGCTATATCACAGTTCCTATGGCCAGTGCCCACCTCCTGTGCCCATCGTCAGATCAGCTCGATGGTACCATAATATTGCATTGTCGCCCAACTTACAATACGAGAAGTTTGTATGAAGCTCAATCGAGTTATGGGAAGTGGGTCAAAATTTATATCAGCTAGCTTGCCAACATAACTAGGTAAGAACATACATTCCGTGAATATAGCCAACTTTGCCACCAGGGGAAACTTTGCCCAAAACGACAATTTTAAGCAAATTCGTTAATGTAGAAAAAATTAAAATACTTATGGCCACCCTGCTATTTTTAGCAGAAAATAGGTTAAATTTGTGACAAAACTATACACCAAATATGTGCACAACTTGACTTGGGAATTTTCAGCGAGTTATCAAATATAGGGTATATTTCGGCGGGCAAAAAATTGTTAAAAAATGAATGCATGTAGAAAAAAATTGAGAACCCTTTGACAAATATTTCTGGGTTTCAGTTATAAAACATGAAGCATAGATTATGTCCATTGAGGTTTAATCTAAAAAGGCCTAAAGACGCAAAAGTTTTGGCGGTGGGCAATGTAATCCGGTAATTTACAGATCTATGGATGCCAACATTGCCCACCACCAAAAACGGCTTAGGGTTGTCACTTTTGACAAATTTACCCAACTTCGCAAGTAAAAGAAGGTTATGTTTGTACACTAAAGTAAGTTTATAAATATATACTGTATTTGATTGGTCTTATTATCCTTTATTTAGATGTTTTATCCCTTTTACGCATGAAAAATACAGCAAAACTCATATTTTAGGCCATTAAACTATTGTAACAGGTTTTCTCTAAAGTGACAACCCTAGCCTTTGTAAAATGCTTAGGTGAGTCTTGTATGGAAAAGGGCAAAAACAGGTAGGCAACATTGCTCACCCGATTTATTTAAAAGTTTACATACTTATCGATAAGTTATTAACAGGGAATGGTAGGATTTCCCAAAAACTTTTTGTGATTCTTAGACATCATCATCATAAGAGCTGTATTTCAGCATCAAATTGACGTGGGCAATGTTGGCCAGAACCCCGGATATCTTTGCCCGCCCTCTAAAACGCCAAAAAAGTGGGTAAAAACAGGATTTAAAAAAATTTTCTTCAAGTAAACTGACGCGGTTGATTACAATGGACGTGCTGAGCAAAAAAAAGTCATACGATGTCATATATATATTTTTTGAAATTCGTGTTTTTTCGAAAAAAGCGGGCAAAGTTAGCTATATTGACGGTTCCAAATTAAATAAAAGCTAGTAAAAAGGCGCCAAGTGAACAATTTGTATTGGAACTCGTTCGCGCCTACTGTTTGCTTATTTTCATACTGACATATTTTTGGAAGTGTAGTTAGTTTATCATTTATCTAAAAATGTAACATTTACATTCATACGTTACAAACTTAATAATAATTCATGTCTTAATTCATGTTTTGCATATTTTATTATGTAATGTTATTATAAAATCAATAAATATAAAAGAATTTCTGACGTCATCATATACGATTTCTCCTGATAGTATCAAAACTACATATATACGAATACACCCTTAACACATATATTTCTGACCAATTTAAAAAACCATTCTAATCAACCTCGCGTAATCTAATAACGAGCATACAAAATGTCGATTTCATAAACGCTACACCGTAATACATCGACAAACAGGCCGTGCAATCATGCCATGCACTGACCATAACCTATGCTAACTCTAAAAATAAAAGGCATAGACAACCAGTCTTCCTGTGCTAATCGTTGTCAATTACAAACGCGCGAATCCAAAATGGCGGGAGGAGGTGAAACTCTATGGTTACTTGAGACGTTTTTCCGCCGCGCTCGCCCGCGGTGGTGTGTGCGTGTGCAGTGGCAACCTTGAATTCGTGCATCGACGCCGCATCTCGGCCGACATCGGGAGCGTTCGGAAACGCTCGGGCATGATCGACCTACTTGTGTTTAATCTTTATTTATCTATGTTCAATGATTGTTTGGGAGTTTGTTGCGAAATCGGTTTTGTCTTTGCGCTCACGGCGGTGCGCGGTGGCTGGCATACGAATAGGAAGGTTTAAAAAATACGAAGCCGCGTACGCAGGTCTATAGGTGCCACGCCAAGTCATAATGCACAGATGCATGCGATTACATCATGGTCTTAAATATACAAACAAATAAACAAGCGCGAAATTGATGTAATTAGCATACGTAGTACTACTTATGTAGCATGCGTGATACGTAGTACTTACAGATTACAAAATCCTTGAGAGTATGGGAACTGTGATAAATCAACACAACCACATCGAGTTTGAGCTCGTTAGAATCGCCTTGGTTAGAAATTCATGGCTACAAAGAAATTAATCATGGAAAAATTTAGAGGACCACAAAAACAGGGTTTGATTACTGGATTGCAGCACCTAAATTAATTTTAAGTAACTAATTTATCTTATTTTTTGCGTTCCTCTAAATTTGTCCATGAGTGTATACCTATCAGTCTGTTAGAGTCAGTGTAAGCTAACATTGCACCTACTGGAATGAAACAAAGTGAGGGTGTGTCATTATAAATGTCATATTTTCATAGACATTTGACATTAATGATGACATATACCACACTTTTTAATTGCAAATGCCGTGCACAGTTAGTTTGGTCCAGCTCTATAAAATATTCTATGAAAAATGATATTTTTGACCGTCAGCACAATTTTGCGAGATTTGGCACGTTTTCACACGAAATGTATTAGATAAGATAAAACTTTGTCATCTTTTTTAATAATAGTGTAAGATAATTTATTCCTAATTTTTCCGTAATGGTATTAGTTTAATTGGCTTCTGAATTTTTTTAAGGTAATAATATCTTTGGTAGGTAGGTAATTACAAAAATCATATGTGGAATTATACTTAAATGTTATTTGCAAAATAACTGTTCAAGTTATATGATGCTAACGTTTAATGTTGTTATTTTATACAAAAAATATCATGAAAGGAATTATTTACAATAAAAAAAACAAATAGTATTTACACATATACACTCTTAAACGATTACTCTAAAGTAAATTAGCAAAAAGTAAAAAAAAACTAATTAGAATATGCAGACATTAAAAACATGCCAATCCCTAACCCGTACAGCATGCATCCGAACGGGATTTTTGTAGCGCTGCGATTGGTCAGCTCCGAGATGTTCCCGTATCCCTCCCCCACAAGCATCTAACATCTTGCATCCCGTTCAAGCGTTCGCGCAGGAAGCGAAGATCTAAACGCTTAGATTTTTTTTGTTGCAACTTCAGTGCAACATTTCCTTGAGAGAATATTGTCCCGTTTCAAGACGGCGGGTCATACACAGAAACGGCACTTGTGCCATTGTGTTAATAGTTACACCACACTTTTTTTCTAATTAGAGATTTTTTATGTTATTTCTACTCAGAATCACGAGCTGTTTCGATCCTAAATAATAGGAAAAAAAAGTGTCCCAAAATTTCCATACATTTTTCGTTCCTTCCATTCCATTATCGTCATACAAAGTATATAAAAAATGGTGATTGAATGGAAATAAACATTTTGGGACAGTTTTTTTTCTCCTATTAGGATCGACTGAGTTAGCTAGGTCCGTGTCTCTTTTCTAATTAGATTCCTATCCTATTGTTTTAGGAGACAGTTTTATTGTGGTGAATTAACAAGGGGGTAGGGGTTGGGGTTGGTATAGCAAAAATGTATTTAAAACTTAAAATGTCACTTGTGTATAAGTATATTTAATGTTACATAAGTTATTGGCAAAAAAATATTTTAGGTAAGTACAAGTTTTTATCGGTGACTGTACTTTTCTTTCCACGGGCAACGGGCAACTATACTCAACAACCCCTAACACAATTACCTACTTTGTGTTTTATCACAGAGTTCCCATGGCCACCTGTCTCCATCATCAGATCAGCTCCATGTTATCATACAAAGCACCAAAGCAGAGAGATTGTGGGTAGGTATTATGTATATAATATCTTGAAAATGTTAATCTTAAAATATTTTTTTTTTAATACTTAATTCCTCCCCTTTATTACTTATAAACGACTATGATTGTACAAATGATAAACTACCTATGCACCTACAATCTACAATCTACAATTCTACATCATTATCGGCCTGGTTCGGGCTTTAAGATAACTTAAAAATTTGCTAAAGATACGACAAGGATCGGATATGTCAGTGTCATTTTCTCTGTTTTCCAGAGAAGCGTGTAAAACGAAGCAAATTTAAGTAATCTAATATTATAAATAAGCGATACGCATTGACACGACGCTTATCGGGGGTCATCTTCAATCGACCATCGTTCGTCGAACTCGTTTTACGTAACAACACACAAACTAAGCAAGATACATGATAATTACATGTAAAAATCTCACCAGTTGAAGCTTGACAAGATTCTGTTTGGCCTTGAGATAGAGTCGCTAGTGTCGCTACAATCAGCTTACTGGCAATAATGTGCGTCATGTATAGAGTTAGACCAAGATAAGTCTGCAACGATTTTGATAGCACACGCAGTGCAAGTGTTATTTCTACGTCATAATTTCATAGCAGTTTGACGTTTAAAATAACAGTTGCACTGCGTGTGCTATCAAAATCGTTGCAGTCTTTTCTTGGTCTAACTATACCATATTAAATTTCAGTACCGGTCGTGTCAACGACTAATTTCATTGATTAAATATGTATAATATACAGTAGAGTCCGGTTAGTACGACTTCGCATATAACGACCAACCGCTTTTAACGACGTAAGTATAGTCACATGTTTGGTTTTAGTACCGGCTACTATGAAAGTACATCCGTTTATTACGACTCCGCTTATAACGACCGACCGCTTTTAACGACGGAATTTCATACACAATCGGACCGTCGAATCCGGTTACAACGACGAGCGACGACGTTTTTACAAATAAATTGATGGTAAGAACCTTACCCCGTCCCGCGCACCTAACCCTCCTCCCTCTTTGCCTACGCGCAATAAGATCATGTCATGTGACATTATGATATTGTTGTTTGACGACCGGTCTGGTCTAGTGGATAGTGACCCTGTCTGCTAAGCCGATGGTCCTGGGTTCGAATCCCAGTAAGGGCATTTATTTGTGTGATGAACACTAATATTTGTTCCTGAGTCATGGTTGTTTTCTATGTATATAAGTATGTATTTATCTATACAAGTATGTATATCGTCGCCTAGTACCCATAGTACAAGCTTTGCTTAGTTTGGGGCTAGGTTTGATCTGTGTAAGATGTCCCCTAATATTTATTTATTTATTTTATTTATTTATTTCGTAGCATTGTTTTTAATATGTTTGTTTCGGTCAAATTTTGCAAACTAAATAAAACCGATTTCCCATTAGGGGCTATTTATAAATCACGTCATTTCAAATTAGGGGGGGGGGGTCTGGACATCGGATGATGGTAGCATGACATAGGAGGAAACGGGGTCATACGAAGCATGATTTTTGGATGATTTTAGGGGGGGGGGGATCAAAATCGATGACTTAATTTATGGACAGCCCCTTATTCAATTGAGTCTCGTTGACTATTGAAACAAAATATACCGTCACCGATAAAGGCTTGTATCAAATGTAATTTTTGATAAAAAAAATATTTCTTTTTTTAATGTCGATTAACGATAGTCATCTTTGTTAGATCGGCAAGCATTGTGACTTTTTATATTACGGTAGTAATTTGCGGGTGATGAGTGAGTACGCGTACAAGAGTAGCTTCTTCCAAACAAACAAGTAGGTAATGTTATAATAAAATAAATAAATATTTTCATCGATATGTTTTTTTATTTGATGGTTATATAAATATTAATAAATACAAGATGATGTAATTATTTTATGTATTAAAAAAATATTAAAATTGGCAGTTTGCTTAGTACGACGTCCGGTTAGTACGACGTAATATCAGCGGTCCCTTGGACGTCGTTATAACCGGACTCTACTGTACTATCAAAGAGAATAGATAGTATAGAGGGGTCATGTCATAGTAAATTTTGTAGTCACAGTAAATTTACTGCCATATATCGACACACGACTAAAACTCAAAATGAAAACGTATAATATTATCAAAAAAATGTATATATGTATATGGATAAATGATTTTATTATTTTTATATCATTTTGACCCATGTTCATTCACTGATATCTATGTGTAAAAATTGTTAAATATGAAACGGTGTCGTCACGCCATCTAGCCGAGCATAGGCCAAAGGTGTGTGCGACATCTATCCGAGAATGACTTTTTCTTGATTTCCGAGGCACGTTTTTACTTAGACTTTATTCATCTTATACGAAGTTACATATGTCTTTGATACTATGTATTGGAATGCAACCTACGCTTTTTTAATGTAGGTAGGTACTTACACTCATGGACAAAAGAGGAACAAAAAAAGTTTAATTACTTATTTTGAAATTACTTAGGGTAGGTGCTGTAATTCAGTAATTAAACCTTTTTTTTGCGTTCCTCAAAATTTGTCCCTGTGTATAAATGATTTATTGTACCTATTAAAAAAAAATTACTTGCATCTTTGACAATTTTTTGGCATTTTTGTAGTAAAATCGTATATACATAATTGCAAAATCTCTTCTTATTTCTTGTATTGTTAAAATAGGTGGCATCCGATGACTTTTAAAGTCTGTTACCAAAGAGTCTCCTTGCCAGTAAAATAAATAAGAATCACTGAAATTTCGCAACATGACGAAAGCGAAACAAAATCTTGTCCGGGTTTAAAGCTGTGAGCAATATAAGAGCAGTCAATGAAGAAATGAAAATGAAGAGAAAATCTTGACTACATAGTTATTGTAACTGGACGATTTTATCGACGCTAATCATACGGATTCTTGTCGACCACATCCGCAGTAACATTTTCAAGTATCTCTTCTTGAATTTCCCATTTTCCCGATTTACCCTTTTACGCTCCGAAATAGCTGGACTTCCGCGAGCTAAAGGAATTCTCGACAAGATATTCAGCATAGGTAAAGTGCACGAATTCGGGAAGATTCCGCAACATAGTCTCAAAATACCTAGGTACTCCATGAATAGCTGAACGGGAACAACCTAGATTTTAAGGTCCCGTTATTGACGGTTTCCTGTTTTATATTTACATAACTTATTTAGGTTACATATTAAATATCGCTTAGTAAAGGATGTTTTTAGGGTTCCGTGCCCAAAGTACGTCTTTTACCAGGTTGTATCTCATGAACTGTGAGAGCTAGACAGTTGAAATTTTCACAGGCGATGTACCTATTTCTGTTGCCGCTATAAAAACAAATAAGTACTAAAAACAAAATAATGTAAATATTTAAGTGGGGCTCCCATACAACAAACGTGATTTTTCCCCCCGTTTTTTGCGTATTTGGTACGGAACCCTTCGTTCGCGAGTCCGACTATCACTTGACCGGTGTTTTAGCATTATTTTATACATTTTTGTTATAGTTTGAGGGAAATAGTACAGGGAGCCTTATTAATAGAAAGTATGGATACATCGCAGTAGGTACCTAATCAAGAAATATGAGCCTATAAACGCCCGTTTTATTATATTTATATGTACGAGTATTTATATTCTTGAGTGATGATTATAAAGTTAGTATGTATATCGTCGCCTAGTACACATAGCACAAGCTTTGCTTAGATTGGGGCTAGATCGATCTGTGAAAGATTATCCCCAAAATATTAAAAAAATTGTGTCATGAATTAGGTAATTTTCAGTTGGTACCGTATTCTGATGAGTTGATGACATACAGTCCACGTCAAGATATTATATATTATTGCAATGTACTCATTATCCTTTTAAATGTTTTGTAATTTATCAGTTCTGTTAATTTTATATCTGAACAGGAAAACTGATAGTTTATTATACTCGTATGATTGTAGGTATAAACTGCATTTGAAGGAAACAAATCCTCTACTGTTCAAAACTTCATTAAATACTTTAAATTAGCAAATACAGTGAAACCTGGTTAAGTGGGACCTGGATAAGTGAGAAACCTCTATAGCTGGGACTCATGGTGCGGTCCCGACACTTTAGCACTGAATTACCTCTGTTAGTGAGATAAAACGAACCTCTATAACTGGGATTAGTTGTTGTGATTTTATAGTCACGTTTACCTCTATAATTGAGACAGAGAGTGTATTTTACCTCTTTTACTGAGACTATATTTATAAATTTACATTTTCCTAATTGTTTTTTAGAATTTATAGGAATTGACCTCTATATCTGAGATAAGGTCAATCTATGACCTCTCTAACTTGGACTTTATTGATCAATTTCCGTATTCTTACTAACTCTTAGTCTATCCATAAATTCCGCATTTGCTTAATTGTGTGTAAACGACTTCAAGTTTGATTTAGTTACTTTATGTAGTTAAGACTATCGAAACGAAAGCTGAAATCTTGATAAGTAACACGAATAAACAAATTTTCATTTAATAAATTTCTAAGACGCAATGAAGTCCGTATCAAATTTTAATTTATTTTAATATATCTATCCTTTGGAGAATCATTCAAAATAAATTCAAAGAAATATTTAAACAGACTTAAAAAATATTTAGGGACAAGGATTATTTTACCTTATTTATTTTTTAAGATAATTACTAAATACCTTATTAACCACCTCTATAACTGAAATATACTCTATTCTCACCTCTATTAATGGAACCCTCTGTAAATGAGACAGAAATTTATTTGTACCTGGCTAACTGAGAGCCTGGGTAAGTGGAATACCTCTTTACGTGAGACAAATCTGCTCGTCCCTTGAAGTCTCACTTATCCAGGTTTCACTGTATATGTTTTTTTATTTATTTCAATATACATACAACTGTAATTTAATAATTTTGGAGCTAAAGCATAATACAACTTTAAATTAAAATACAATTTTAGAATTAAATAAATTAGTATTACTTAGAAATAAAGTATGAAAATTAATTAAGAACCCATCAAAAATGCCTCGTCCAGCAGTTCGGCCGTATAATACTTATATGATTTAAAATTATATTTAATATTGTATCGTTGTGTAATTTTCTTATAGCAACAAAAATATGATTAAAATCCGTAAAAGAATCCTGGTAAGGGCATTTACTTCTGTGTTTATCACGAAAATTTGTTTCTGAGGTTTGGATATTATCTATGTACCTACGTAAGTACGAGTATGTATCTATCTATTTAAGTAACTATGTATATCGTCGCCTAGTACCCATAGTACAAGCTTTGCTTAGTTTGGGGCTAGGTCGCTCTGTGTAAGCCTGCCCCCAAATATTTATTTATTTATCAAATATGTATTTTTTTTCTATTAGCGTGCAGAAAATTAAGCAACGATGACAACTGCTATTACATATTACATATATTATTAACATACAGACTTTTAAAATAGAACTGGTATCAATCCCCGACTATAACCAGCTATCTTAATAGCGAACAAGGAAAAAAACCGCGTCAACAACTATTTCCTAATAAAAATATAATCTGCGTCTAAACGAAGTGACATTGGTCCTACATTCTCCGCGCCCTATCTTTAGCTGCCAGTTTACCGCGGCCCGTGCGGCTCGGTACGGTGCGGACGATCCTACGAACAATTAGCTGATGTTTTCTAAACCTTATTACGACCACATAGGGTCCATTTACGATCAGTTAAGAGCGTTGCTGCTAGTGCGGGTGGTCGTGTAAAAGTTAGCAGAGGGAGGGAGGGGAGGTCGACTTGCGGTGGCCACTGTTTGTATGTCACGTGGTCAGTCGCTGGCGCATGTATTTGTAAACTCGGTCAATGCCCTGAGTTAGATAAAAAAAAACAATGTTGAATTACGCAAAGATCGGCGGTTCCGGTTATTGATAATTTTGTTTTAGTGTGGTTGTTATTTGTTGCGAAATACGCGTTTGGTTTTCGGTTTGAGTTTTTTTTTGTTTGATATGTTATGTGGACTTGTATGTATTTTAATGTAAGTTATATATTTTATATGTAATCATTTATGTTAAGTATGCACCTATTATATCTTTAAGTAAAAATATACATAATATTTATTTTATGCTGATAAATAATGTACCTACATATTAAGTTATCAATTAATTAAAAATAGCTTTTATTATTTTACAAAATTTGCTAGCTTGCATTCTAAAGTTAAGAGCGCTCTTACAAGAAAAGTCGAAATAATGCAAAATTGATGATACTAGTCGACGAAATTCAGGACTTTGCGCTCATTATTAGAAACAATGAGTACTTGTTCCAGTAAAAGCGTCTTCTTATCTTTATAAATATCGTTGTAAATATTAGAAAAAGGACTTATTAAATTAGTAATGATTTTTTTTCTGATGGTCGTTTCCGAAAAACCCCGTGAAGCACTGAATGGCGAGCTCTTATTTGGAAATGTTGAGAATTTTACTCTGCTAAACCTGGCTATTTTGTATTACTAATACCCTGTACTTTAGGCATATCAAACTATATTTTTCCTACATACCTTTGAGAAAGAGAAAATCAAAGTAAAACGAACTCGATTTTCTCTCCGAAACAAGTGTCAATTCCTACGAAAATCTACTTAATATCGAAGTCATTTTCATACTCAAGCAATCTGCAACGTTTGCTTATACTGTTGCTATACATTAGTGTTTATGAAATTCTACTATAATTTTTTGGCAATTTTTTGAAAACTACTCTATATTACCGATGACGCGCGCTGCGCCAGCTCAGTGCCGCGGCAGAGCTTGTAGAGGCAGGACGTGTGTCGGTCGACTCCGCACATTTTCAACGGCGACGACGAGGTTTTTTATCATTGTGTGCGGCGGGCGCCGTGTAAAACGCTATACTGTGTGCGTGTAAACCGCAACGAGAGACTTTGATCCTAGCACTGTTTTTATAGTATTATAATTTATAATGGTACAGTTTAATAAACTACCGGACAGGATTAAAAATATTTGAAACGACCTGACATTCTATATGTATTTATTTGACTCAAGATAGTACTCAGGGTCTGATGATGGAGCCGGAAGGTGGTCACCGGTACCAATCAACCATGCAACTAAACCACTTCCTGTTTAGGCTCGTTTTATTCATCTCAACAAGATCTTTGACACAAGATAGTACTCAGGGTCTGATGATGGAGCCGGAAGGTGGTCACCGGTACCAATCAACCATGCAACTAAACCACTTCGTGTTTGGGCTCGTTTGATTCGGCTCAACAAGATCTTTGACTTAAGATAGTACTCAGGGTCTGATGATGGAGCCGGAAGGTGGTCACCAGTACCAATCAACAATGCAACTAAACCACTTCGTGTTTAGGCTCGTTTTATTCGTCTCAACAAGATCTTTGACTTAAGATAGTACTCAGGGTCTGATGATGGAGCCGGAAGGTGGTCACCGGTACCAATCAACCATGCAACTAAACCACTTCGTGTTTGGGCTCGTTTGATTCGTCTCAACAAGATCTTTGGCACAAGATAATACTCAGGGTCTGATGATGGAGCCGGAAGGTGGTCACCGGTACCAATCAACCATGCAACTAAACCACTTCGTGTTTAAGCTCGTTTTATTCGTCTCAACAAGATCTTTGACACAAAATAGTACTCAGGGTCTGATGTTGGAGCCGGAAGGTGGTCACCGGTACCAATCAACCATGCAACTAAACCACTTCGTGTTTGGGCTCGTTTGATTCGGCTCAACAAGATCTTTGACTTAAGAGCGCTATTACATTTCGGCGTTGAGCGAGTTTAGGTATTTTACGCGCTGCGGCAGGCCGTGCGAGCTCAGTATGCCGATCCCTTCTACCACACTCGCACTACAATGATGGATTAAACATTCTTGATCCTTCGCGAAGCATATTGAAATCAACCATAACAACACTAACTGTACTTAACTTTTAAAGTTCTAAAACTGTTATTTGGTAAGTACGAAAATACTAAATGCAGTGCAAATGTACATAGGGGCTGTTCATAAATTACGTCATCTATTTTTGACGATTTTTGACCTTCCCCACCCCTCAAATCATCCAAAAATCAAGCTTCGGATGAATCTGTTTCCTCCTACGTCATGTTACCATCATCCGATGTCCAGACCCCCCCCCCCCCCCCACTCCTCCCATTTGAAACCATTCCGGGAGTGGGCAGTCAACGTGAAAAAATGTTCAAACGCTGGAAAGTGCAGGGGTCAAAATGTCCATACGGAACCGGCTGTCTATGTAACTAGACGTAACTAGACGGAGCCCCGCTTCGCGGGGCTCCTATTTCTGGGCGGTTTGCCCTTCGGGCATCTGAAGCTACCTAACGAACCTAACCTACCTACTTATTGCCACATAGACAGCCGGTTCCGTATGGACATTTTGACCCCTGCACTTTCCAGCGTTTGAATATTTTTTCACGTTGACTGCCCACTCCCGGAACGTTTGAAACGACGTAATTTATGAATAGCCCCACACTCGTACTTATGAAGGTGTATTACTCGAAAGAAATTATAGGTACCTACTCGCTTATTTACATGTTTCGTCATTGCATTTGGTACCTATAGGTTGTAAAGTTTGTATCAACGAGGGTTTAAAAACGAACTGGTACTGAGGATCTGATGATGATTAAGGTGGTCACGGATACCAGTCTACCATGTAACTGAACTACTTCGTGTTTGGGCTCGTTTGATTCGTCGCAATAAGATGTTTGACACAAGATACTACTCAGGGTCTGATGATGGAGCTGATGATGATAGACAGGTACCCGTCGCCACCTTCGCGCTCCATCATCAGACCCTGAGTACTACCTTGTGTCAAAGATCTTGTTGAGATGAATAAAACGTGCCTAAACACGAAGTGGTTTAGTTGCATGGTTGATTGGTACCGGTGACCACCTTCCGGCTCCAACATCAGACCCTGAGTACTATCTTGTGTCAAAGATCTTATAGAAACGAATAAAACGAGCCTAAACACGAAGTGGTTTAGTGGCATGGTTGATTGGTACCGGTGACCACCTGCCGGCTCCATCATCAGACCCTGAGTACTATCTTGTGTCAAAGATCTTGTTGAGACGAATCAAACGAGCCTAAACACGCAGTGGTTTAGTTGCATGGTTGATTGGTACCGGTGACCACCTTCCGGCTCCATCATCAGACCCTGAGTATTATCTTGTGCCAAAGATCTTGTTGAGACGAATAAAACGAGCCTAAACACGAAGTGGTTTAGTTGCATTGTTGATTGGTACTGGTGACCACCTTCCGGCTCCATCATCAGACCCTGAGTACTATCTTAAGTCAAAGATCTTGTTGAGCCGAATCAAACGAGCCCAAACACGAAGTGGTTTAGTTGCATGGTTGATTGGTACCGGTGACCACCTTCCGGCTCCATCATCAGACCCTGAGTACTATCTTGTGTCAAAGATCTTGTTGAGATGAATAAAACGAGCCTAAACACGAAGTGGTTTAGTTGCATGGTTGATTGGTACCGGTGACCACCTTCCGGCTCCATCATCAGACCCTGAGTACTATCTTGAGTCAAATAAATACATATAGAATGTCAGGTCGTTTCAAATATTTTTAATCCTGTCCGGTAGTTTATTAAACTGTACCATTATAAATTATAATACTATAAAAACAGTGCTAGGATCAAAGTCTCTCGTTGCGGTTTACACGCACACAGTATAGCGTTTTACACGGCGCCCGCCGCACACAATGATAAAAAACCTCGTCGTCGCCGTTGAAAATGTGCGGAGCCGACCGACACACGTCCTGCCTCTACAAGCTCTGCCGCGGCACTGAGCTGGCGCAGCGCGCGTCATCGGTAATATAGAGTAGTTTTCAAAAAATTGCCAAAAAATTATAGTAGAATTTCATAAACACTAATGTATACCAACAGTATAAGCAAACGTTGCAGATTGCTTGAGTATGAAAATGACTTCGATATTAAGTAGATTTTCGTAGGAATTGACACTTGTTTCGGAGAGAAAATCGAGTTCGTTTTACTTTGATTTTCTCTTTCTCAAAGGTATGTAGGAAAAATATAGTTTGATATGCCTAAAGTACAGGGTATTAGTAATACAAAATAGCCAGGTTTAGCAGAGTAAAATTCTCAACATTTCCAAATAAGAGCTCGCCATTCAGTGCTTCACGGGGTTTTTCGGAAACGACCATCAGAAAAAAAATCATTACTAATTTAATAAGTCCTTTTTCTAATATTTACAACGATATTTATAAAGATAAGAAGACGCTTTTACTGGAACCAGTACTCATTGTTTCTAATAATGAGCGCAAAGTCCTGAATTTCGTCGACTAGTATCATCAATTTTGCATTATTTCGACTTTTCTTGTAAGAGCGCTCTTAAGATAGTACTCAGGGTCTGATGATGGAGCCGGAAGGTGGTCACCAGTACCAATCAACAATGCAACTAAACCACTTCGTGTTTAGGCTCGTTTTATTCGTCTCAACAAGATCTTTGACTTAAGATAGTACTCAGGGTCTGATGATGGAGCCGGAAGGTGGTCACCGGTACCAATCAACCATGCAACTAACCCACTTCGTGTTTGGGCTCGTTTTATTCGTCTCAACAAGATCTTTGACACAAAATAGTACTCAGGGTCTGATGTTGGAGCCGGAAGGTGGTCACCGGTACCAATCAACCATGCAACTAAACCACTTCGTGTTTGGGCTCGTTTGATTCGGCTCAACAAGATCTTTGACTTAAGATAGTACTCAGGGTCTGATGATGGAGCCGGAAGGTGGTCACCAGTACCAATCAACAATGCAACTAAACCACTTCGTGTTTAGGCTCGTTTTATTCGTCTCAACAAGATCTTTGACTTAAGATAGTACTCAGGGTCTGATGATGGAGCCGGAAGGTGGTCACCGGTACCAATCAACCATGCAACTAAACCACTTCGTGTTTGGGCTCGTTTGATTCGTCTCAACGAGATCTTTGGCACAAGATAATACTCAGGGTCTGATGATGGAGCCGGAAGGTGGTCACCGGTACCAATCAACCATGCAACTAAACCACTTCGTGTTTAGGCTCGTTTGATTCGTCTCAACAAGATCTTTGACACAAGATAGTACTCAGGGTCTGATGATGGAGCCGGCAGGTGGTCACCGGTACCAATCAACCATGCCACTAAACCACTTCGTGTTTAGGCTCGTTTTATTCGTTTCTATAAGATCTTTGACACAAGATAGTACTCAGGGTCTGATGTTGGAGCCGGAAGGTGGTCACCGGTACCAATCAACCATGCAACTACACCACTTCGTGTTTAGGCTCGTTTGATTCGTCTCAACAAGACCTTAGACACAAGATAGTACTCAGGATCTGATGATGGAGCTGGAAGGTGGCCACGGGTAACAGTCTACCATGTAACTGAACCACTTCTTGTTTGGGCTCGTTTGATTTGTCGCAACAAGATCTTTGACACAAGGTAGTACTGAGGGTCTGATGATGGATCCGGAAGGTGGTGACCGGTACCAATCAACCATGCAACTAAACCACTTCGTGTTTGGCTTCGTTCGATTCGTCGCAACAAAATCTTTGACACAAGTTAGTACTCAGGGTCTGATGATGGAGCTGGACTGTGGCCACGGGTACCAGTCTACCATGTAACTGAACCACTTCGTGTTTGGGCTCGTTTGATTTGTCGCAACAAGATCTTTGACACAAGGTAGTACTGAGGGTCTGATGATGGATCCGGAAGGTGGTCACCGGTACCAATCAACCATGCAACTAAACCACTTCGTGTTTGGCTTCGTTCGATTCGTCGCAACAAGATCTTTGACACAAGTTAGTACTCAGGGTCTGATGATGGAGCTGGACTGTGGCCACGGGTACCAGTCTACCATGTAACTGAACCACTTCGTGTTTGGGCTCGTTTGATTCCTCGCAATAAGATGTTTGAGACAAGATACTACTCAGGGTCTGATGATGGAGCTGATGATGATTGACAGGTACCCGTCGCCACCTTCGCGCTCCATCATCAGACCCAGAGTACTACCTTGTGTCAAAGATCTTGTTGAGATGAATAAAACGTGCCTAAACACGAAATGGTTTAGTTGCATGGTTGATTGGTACCGGTGACCACCTTCCGGCTCCAACATCAGACCCTGAGTACTATCTTGTGTCAAAGATCTTGTTGAAACGAATAAAACGAGCCTAAACACGAAGTGGTTTAGTTGCATGGTTGATTGGTACCGGTGACCACCTTCCAGCTCCATCATCAGACTCTGAGTATCACCTAGTGTCAAAGATCATGTTGAGACGAATCAAACGATCCTAAACACGATGTTGTTTAGTTGCATGGTTGATTGGTAATGGTACCTTCCAGCTCCATCATCAGACCCTGAGTACTGTCTTGTGTCAAAGATCTTGTTGAGACGAATCAAACGAGCCCAAACACGAAGTTGTTTAGTTACATGATAGACTGGTACCCGTGGCCACCTTCCAGCTCCATCATCAGACCCTGTGTATCTTCAGTGTCAAAGATCTTGTTGAGACGAATCAAACGAGCCTAATCATGTTACTACATGGTTGATTGGTATCCGTGACCACCTTAATCATCATCAGATCCTCAGTACCAGTTCGTTTTTAAACCCTCGTTGATACAAACTTTACAACCTATAGGTACCAAATGCAATGACGAAACATGTAAATAAGCGAGTAGGTACCTATAATTTCTTTCGAGTAATATACCTTCATAAGTACGAGTATGGGGCTATTCATAAATTACGTCGTTTCAAATGGGAGGAGTGGGGGGGGGGGGTCTGGACATCGGATGATGGTAACATGACGTAGGAGGAAACAGATTCATCCGAAGCTTGATTTTTGGATGATTTGAGGGGTGGGGGGGGGTCAAAAATAGATGACGTAATTTATGAACAGCCCCTATGTACATTTGCACTGCATTTAGTATTTTCGTACTTACCAAATAACAGTTTTAGAACTTTAAAAGTTAAGTACAGTTAGTGTTGTTATGGTTGATTTCAATATGCTTCGCGAAGGATCAAGAATGTTTAATCCATCATTGTAGTGCGAGTGTGGTAGAAGGGATCGGCGTACTGAGCTCGCACGGCCTGCCGCAGCGCGTAAAATACCTAAACTCGCTCAACGCCGAAATGTAATAGCGCTCTTAATTTTTAGGATTCGATACAAATTATTGTTCCTTGATTTTTATCTATTTTTCTGTACTACGCTTCCTATTTTCAGAATTCTATATTTCTTTTCTTGACCCTCGCTGTAATTATTATTATTATTCCGACTTTTTGCTGTAAGTATTAATGAGTTATTCTTGCTTCTTGTTGTATGTATCCTACCTTGGGCTTATGCTTGTACCTATTGTATACCAATTTTCAGTTACATGTATATTTTATGAACCTCCAGGTCTTTTTAGTATTAAGATTTATGTGCGTATTACGCACCTCTAACATATGTATCTTATATGACTGTATGTGTTCTGAATAAATAAAAAAAAAAAAAAAAAATTGAAGTCTTAGAATTACGTGTTTTTAATAAAGTTTACGATAAAATGATTTTATCGTAAACAAGAAGATTATTAAATTATCAAGAGCGACTTAAAAGGTCAAATTGTTCTGTACAACTGACACTCCCCCGTCCCGTTCGGCGGCGCGCTGACAGGTTGCTGAAAAACTTGAGAAAAGCTCGAAAGTGGAAAATGCACACACGCGCAAAACCACCACACCGGCCCTCGTGTGTGCGCCACGCACACCAACGCGCGCTACGAAAACGAAAGTGTACGAACAGCGCCGAGCGCGCCCGAAGCCGCCTTACGGAGTCAGTAGAACTCATCGCAGTCGCTCGAAAGTAGGACATCAGTCTACAAACCGATGCGAACGCCGGCGGTCGCGTAGAGATTACGCCTCATGACATAATAGTATTGTGATGTGTTAGACAGTGTACATGTTGACCATGATGGCAGTGGAGGCGCGTGCCGACCGCTCCCCGGAGCCGCGAACCCTGGCCGCCCGGAAGGTGTACCCTGAACTCGACGATGCTCCTCTGGACTTGACCACACATTCGCGTAAAGAGATTACTGTTAGAGATTTCGCGCGTCACTCCTTCGCGGACCCCACGGACTATGTTAGGGCTCAAGTGATCCTCCGGCAGTCGCGGGACTATCTGGCCGCCGGCAGGGACTCCGGCACGGACTCCGACGACTCCGCAGGCCGCCTCAGCCCCGGCGAGGATGGCGTTTCCGGAAAAGCCTACAAGAAGTCACTGATGAAGCGATACAGTAAGCGATTTTCTCGAATTTCAGCGGCGAATTGTAAGCAGAGCGAGTTTTCCGATTCTGACCTACCCCAAGCGAGCGAAGATTGGTTAAAAAGTTTTTTTTAACTGGTCTTTTACTTTTAAGTAGTTTAAGATTAGTTTAAGGTAGTTGTAAGTTAGTTTTAATTTTAGTGTATAGATTGCGCTACAGGACATTTTGAGCCGGTAAAGAATGCCTTAAATTGGGATCAAAAGAAAAAAAAATTAGACGCGGTTTTCCTCAAAATGTCTTCTGCTGAGCGAGTGCGCGAGCGAATTTTTTGTTCTACCTGTAAATGTTTTAGGTGATTTAGCTTCCTGCTCAATTTTCCTGACGGCGGACTTCGAGGAAGAAATGCTGGTACACGTTCTTATAGATATATTTCTAATTCTGTTAGTGACAAAAAAGTTTATCCGTAGTTTTTATCACTGCCGGTCTTTTTGGATCTTTTTGGTATTTGGGATTTTCCGGGATAGAATATTCGTTATGCATTTTTCAATAGGCACCGTTTATTTGTTGATATTTTTTCGACTACGAATGCATGTTTTTCCTCCTTTGTTTCGTTACGTTATTTCGTATCTTCTATTTGAATTTTTATTATTTTTATACAATAGGAGCCACGTTTTTGATTTATTCATATTCTATAACAAAATATTTATCATCTGGATGATCGAGAAAATTCGGGGAAAAAATCGGAAGATATTATTCCGTCCCTGTCATCATCTAGGTACCTAGGTATGTATATTGTATTTTTTTTAGTTACAGTTAGATAATTTTATTTTTCAAGACGCAATTACAGATAAATATAAACTTTTTTAAAGTTGTATTTTTAAAAACTTCACTATTTTATTTTTTTACACTTTTATGTCATTGTGTAAAAAAAAAATATATATATTCTTTTAGTTGTTTGTTTTAAGTATATGGGTGATTGCCTAAAAATTTATTTATTTATAAATATTATTCGAATAAGACAAAAACACCTAAGTTGGGGGTTATCTGCAGTCTACGGGATTTCCCAATAAAAACGGCGTTGGCTACACGTAATGAAATTTTAGGACATTCCCAAAAACCTTCTAAGTCTAGATTTCTGGCCAGGTAGGAAGAAAGCTTTCGTAAAGACTGGGTCTTTTTGGGATTAGGTAAACAACTGGAACAAAACCTCTTTTGGACTAGGTACACGAAAGCACTAAAATTTGGATTGTAATCTAGGTTTCATAATCGCGATAGGAATCTAGGCGATAATCATAACAGCAAAAAAAAAATTACACGAGATGTGAATTTTGTATTCTGTGAGTATTGCACAAAACTCTCTTAGAACTGTTTTGTTTTCCCGAAAAACGCAGAAATTTAAAAAAAAAACATAGGACAGCTGAACGGTAGTCTTATTTAATAATAAAAATTCTGTAAAGCTACAACGGAGTAAAGCTTTAAATTTAATTCTATTTTTGAATTCTGTCCGGACGAGCGCACGAGCACAGCAAAAAATAAAAGCTCAAAAAGCTATATTCTCTCAAGGGAGCCCAGAGCAAAGGGATGCTGTAAAAAAAAACGTCTAAGCTAGGTATTTACTTTGAAATAATTTATAAACTCTGTCTAGACAGGAATATGGGTAGAACCGACGGCAAAGCGGTAGTACACGCCATCGTATATATCGGCGCGGCCGAGGTGCTCACAAATATCTGAACAAGCACTCTAACGCCTTGACAATAGAGGCGTGTTCAGATATTTGTAGGCACCTTGATCGCACCGATATATCTGATGGCGACTGTACAGAATAGAACAATACGTAGTATCACACTTTGATATTTACTAACAAATTAAACGAATAGTTTCGCTATAGCTGTTCCGTTGCGATAACAATTCGTTCGACAAGACGTACGTACTATTTATACTCGCGGATAAAAATGAATTTTAATTGCAAGTTACAATCGAACACTTTTTGTGTTGAGCACGGATTGTTCCTGAGTCATTGGGAGCTTTCTAGTGCCCACTTAGAGGCTAATTCAGTGGTGGGCAAAGTACGGCCCGCGGGCCATCTGCGGCCCACGAATGGATTTTATCCGGCCCGCCGCCGGTCCTATGAAATAATTAGTATATGGGCTATATGGCATTGGCTCACGATTATCACAAAAAAAAATTGGCTACAATTCTGGCCCTCCACTTAAATATCCTAAACTTTCTGGCCCCCCATGAAGAAAGTTTGCCCACCACTGCTAATTACTAATTAGTCGATTTGAGTATTCTATATGATTTACCTATTTATCTATCGAAAGCGCTAAGGTACATCAAACTGAAAATCGAGAGTTAGCTTAAGCTCATATGACGATTTATTATGCTCTTAAAATTAAATAAATGCTTTAAGTAAGTATTTTAGCTAAAAGCTAATAAGTACATAACAAAAAATACTTCTGACCAGAATGCAAAACAAGCTTTTGTATACAAATGATTATTTATCAAATTGCAAAATATTTAACTACCTCAGACGGTAGGGAAGGGCGCTTTTTTTGTACGGTGCATTAAGGATAAATTAAAAAAATAATTGTTATAAAGTTAGACCAAGACAAGTCTGCGACGATTTTTATAACACACGCAGCAGTGCAACTGTTATTTTAAACGTCAAACTTCTATTCGTTTAAACTTCGTTGCAGACTTATCTAGGTCTATTATCAAAATTTACCCCTTTTTCGAATAATACATCTTTTTCATAATTACTTATTTTACTATTTTTTTAGGGTTCCGTACCCAAAGGGTAAAAACGGGACCCTATTACTAAGACTCCGCTGTCCGTCTGCCTGTCTGTCACCAGGCTGTATCTCAGGAACCGTGATAGCTAGGCAGTTGAAATTTTCACAGATGATGTATTTCTGTTGCCGCTATAACAACAAATAGGTGCTCAAAAAAAGGATAAATTAAATATTTAAGTATGTTGTATACGATTTTTTTTGCGGAACCCTTCGTGCGCCAGTTCGACTCGCACTTGACCTTATATTGTCGATATTGGAGTTAGGTAACCGCGAGGATCTCAAGCTTCAAAATACTGCTGGGACAGCTAAGATGAAAGTATTAACATTTTCATTTATACGTTTCAAAGAAATTTCTTAGTTATAAATATACGAGTAATAATAAAGATACCGGAAGGTAATACGGAGAATTTGAAGATACCATAAAAATGTGGTAAATTTAAATGGAAGTCTAAATTTATTTGTTTTTAACGAGAAAATATTTTATAAACTTGTAAAGAATTAATTACTGGACTGCT